>NC_133812.1:18482546-18798379 GCF_043250625.1 Sebastes fasciatus | reverse complement strand
CCATGTCTTCATTATGTCCCCAGGACCTTCCAGAGAATGAGCTTCTCCACCCTCCTCTCAACATCCGGGTGGTGGACTGCCGGGCCTTTGGCCGTTACATCCTGGTGGGGTCCCATGCCGTCACCAGCCTGAGACGTTTTATCTACAGCGCACCAGATAAGACCTCCAACAACTGGGCCTCTGCAGGTGCTGCTAACACTCAAGTGAAGGATTATATTTATATTATTGTGATGTATTATATTATTGATAGTGAGGAGCCTCACTGTGGGATTTTGTGTGTGTACAGACATGAGAGGATTCTTTCACTTGTTTCACCACTGGAGTGCCTCCTTTCTCCTGCTGTTGTTTTGGGAAAACAAACATATTCAATAGTTAATGAGGGGCCTGTTAACTGTGGCATTTTGAGAAGCCTTGTGTTTCTACTGGCAGGTTCGAAAAACTAGCAACTTTAAAATGTTAGCTTTTTCAGAAATTTGAGTAACTTCAGTTTTAGAGCTAGAGTGAAGATACTGGTATCATATGAAACTAGAAAACCTAATGATCAATTGGTACCAACCATGTCATACTACATACAAGATATGTGAATGAAAATGGGTTCTATGGGTACCCACGAGTAATTAACCAGGGACAATCATGCTATTAATCATGATAATATTTTAATCGATTGACAGCCCTATTTATTCATTTTATTTTATTTTATTTTATAAACTCGAGTTGTGGAATACTTTACCATTATAGGATGGTATATCTTTACAGTGACAATCCAAAAAAAAAGACACTTCATCTTACTGATTAGCATTTAATTTATTCATTTTACACTCAGACAGACATTATACTCTTCAAATATTTCAAATTATAAACAGCAATGAATAGCAAATTAATTTGAAACATGTAGAGGACATTCTTTTGTTCACTTCTTCGTCAGTTTTGGGTTCCCTTTATTTCTTGAAAAATACCTGTAGGTCCTCTCCAAACATGAGTGAAACAATGTTTGTGAATCATTTTTAGACTTTGTTTTAACCTTTCCAAAATGCCAGTTGGACATGGCTCCTGGAAAGTTGAGATGATAACAGGATATTGCACATCAAGAGAGGTTAAAACAAACTTTAAGAATTACATTTAAATACTTCTGATTCTCTGGTCACTAAAGAATGAAAGTTCATTCTTTATTAACTTTGATTTCTCTGCTTGCTTTCTGCCCTGACCAATGTTTTCCTGCCTCCTGTCCTCTCTCCATCTGTTTTCCTCTCTCGCATGTCCTTGACTGTCCTGTCCTGCCTCTCCACCTGCTGTCTTTGCCCTTCGGCCTCACTCCAGCTAAGCTAATGAATGGCTACCTGGTCCTTGCCAACGGCGGCTCCCATCCTCGCTCCTCACCCAGCCTTTCCTCCCGCACCCTCTCTCGCCCCGCAGGTGACATGATCGTCAACATGGACGCAGAGTCATCGGTCCGAAAGATGGACACGGTTGTCAAGTTGGACGCTGTAAGCTTTTCTTTGAGTTCATGCACTGCAGAGCATTGCCTTCTAATTTCTATTGTACAATGTGTGTGTTTATACATGTAAATAGTAGCACTGCTTTATGTCCGGTCCTTTTAACCTGCCTAGTCTGTACATGTGCCTCTCCCACCTGCATCATCCATTGTGTGTATTAACCCCTGTGTTGTTTTATGTAACGCTTCCTGTCATAGACGTCTGATGCTGTTGTAAAAGTTGACATGGTAAGTAACCGTTCTTATAGAAACTGGTGCCTCATTGTGAATAAAAATACAGCTACTGGGATTAAGTATCTGAGCTGTTTCAACAGACCGAGGAGGAGAACGACAAAGAGAAAAAGAAGAAGAAGAAGAAAAAGAAGGGAGGAGTGGAGGAAGAGGATGAGACAGATGAGAGAGTGCTGGACTGGTGGTCCAAATATTTTGCTTCAATAGAGACACTGAAGGAGGTTTGTCTATTCTAGCCTATTAACATCTACAGTACACATTGTTTTTGTAATTGCCCTCACAAGGGAAGTCCTATAAGACTGACAACATGTTCTTGGCTGGTTTTCCAGACCCTCCGAGCCCAGGAGGCGGCTCAGGCAGAGGCGGAGGAGAGAGAGGACCTGGAGATCGCTGCAGAGTCAGCAGGTATTGAACTCCACCAAATCAGCCAGGCTGCCTGCCAGTGTGCCTAAAGGTCCGCAGCTTTGATTTCTTTTAAAGGGATATGTCACCAATATTGGATTTTAAATTTGGATTATGCAACTGGAGACATATTCCTGACTATTTTCACTTAGATTGTTCAGGATTGTTTAAAGAATAATTCTCAGTTGTTAATTTATTTGTAGTAGTGAAATCTAAAATAAAATAAAAACTATTATAACCTTGCGACATACTAATCATCATAGTATACTGTTTTAGCCATTAGTATACAAAAATATCAACATACTTATATAACGTTTTTATACTAACAGGAAATGATACGATGTGAGACGTCAGTTTTTTATTTTAAAAATGTTACTAGCTGTGAGATGTTCCCCCATTTCCTTTGTGCATTGCATTGTGGGAGAATAGTGTCCATCAACAGCACACTGAAAAATCAACCGTACTTAGTCTGCATGCTGTCTGCTTTGACTATACTTTATTTTGACATATTTTTAAATACTAAAAACATGCTAAGAGATTCGGCATACTTTCTGTTAACAATCCCACAATGCAATATGTCACATTTTATAGATGCAAAAATCACAGCTGTCAGTGATGATGCAAAATGAATGACTCATAAAAGTCTGAAATCTCAATTTACTCTATTTACTTACTCACTATAGAGTAATTAAATTATATTATTATAAAGGGACTCTGGAGTAGTAAATGAGTGAAGGAGGGATTGATTTAGGACACAGCTTTTGTCGGAGATGTGAGTTCTAGCATAAAGCACGCAGAAGCATCATTATGTGCCTCCTGCTCTTCGTCTCTTTGCTCTCATGGATTCATCCTTCATCCATGCTTTGAACTTGAGTCGAACATTATCATATTCATGACCATTTCCTACATCAGACCTCCCAGCTTTGCAGTACACATGAAAGCTGGCTGATACAGACTCACTGAATTAACCTACATTTACAACAACATGCTTACTTACATAATTACTTAAATTATTTGCTGTTTGACTGCAATCCATGCAGCATAAAACTTATTTAAAGATGTTAGATGTAGCATAATAATAAAAAAATGTCAAACTCAGCAACAAACTTTGATATAAACCGTAAACAATTGAGAAGATGGTGTTTGTGACATAGTTGTTCAATTTAAACTACATTTCCCATGAACCCCAGTGACCAATCTCAAAATGAATGCGATAATCATTTATTTTAATTCATTTATTAACATGCATTAATATACTATACATAGTAATACTTTTAAATAAATTGTTTATATAAATTACTTTTCAACATGTTGTACAACAACAGTAGCAACAACAGAGTAACAACAAGAGTAACGTAACACCAGGCTGAAAAGCAGGGTTTTGCTGTCCTCACTTAGTATGGGTTATGGGTTTCGTTGGGCATGGTCATAACTGTACTTTTTTGCACCTGTAACCACATCCAACTGTGATGCCACGGGGTCCCGGGGTACACCTGTACATCACTGCAGCAAGGTGAGAAGTTAAATCACTGGAAGTCACCAAAAACAGGATTTTCAGGTGGAGTTAAGTTACTCTTTAAGACAGATTAATTAAACATTGTGATGTTTTCAGTTCTTGGAGTGCTTTTCTAGCATACAAGAACGTTTGAAGTCTACAACATGAGTTCAGAGAAACGTACTCCTCTGATGAACACGTCTGTCAGCTTTCATGTTGAACGACGCGTGTCGTGTGCAACCCTGCCACCCCTCTTCATCCAACCGTACTTTGTGCACCTCCACTTCCACTCACCCCTCTAATCAGATATCAAACCCGATGACCTTCTTCTGAAAGGCTCCAAGACAAAAGAGAAGAGCAAAGAGAAGAAGAGCTCCAAGGACAAGAAGAAAGGTCAGGCTGCAGACGGCTCTGATAAACGACCGGTTAAAGCGAAAGTGGACGAGCTGATGGTGAGTTTGTCATTCACGTATTCACACCAGCGCACAATAATATACATGCAGATACAAGCAGTTAATGTGTGTTGACCTGTGCAGGTGTACAACAAGGAGCTGGAGAGCGAGTACGGCAACTTTGAAGACTGGCTGCACACTTTCAACTTGTACAGAGGAAAAGCTGGGGATGACGACGAACACGCTCTGGATGACGACAGGATTGTTGGCAGATTCAAGGTGGGAAAACACTGAGTAAAAACAAGTACGTCCTGGCCTACACTAGCTGACAGAACATCAGTCATAGAGCAGAAATACGCTTGTTTTTTTTAAACCTGTTGCTTTTTTTCTGTGGCACAGGGATCCTTATGTATGTACAAGCTACCTCTGTCTGAGGAGATCACCAGAGAGGCAGGATTCGATCCTAATATGGGCATGTTCCAGAGCATCCCACATAACGATCCAATCAACGTCCTTGTCCGTGTCTATGTGGTCAGGGTGAGTGACCTCCTTGTCATTTTAATCTATACGGCAGTTAAAAAACTCACACATCATGAGAAAGAGAAACTAACATGGATTTCTCTGATTTTATTGTGTTTTGTTTTCCTCTACCTCAGGCTACAGATCTTCACCCTGCTGATATCAACGGGAAGGCTGATCCATACGTTGTCATCAAGCTGGGCAAGTCAGAGGTCAAAGACAAAGAGAACTACATCTCCAAACAGCTCAATCCTGTATTTGGCAAGTAAGTTGAGAAAAAGCTGTTTTTCATTTAGTTTCAGTTTGTTGTCATACTGTATGTTGGTAGAGCAGGAGAAAAGTCTTTTAAAGCTTTAACTCTGTTCTTCATCTCAACTTATTCTGTTTATCCTCCACTTCGTCCGTGCTCAGATCCTTTGACATTGAGGCCACGTTCCCCATGGAGTCCATGCTATCGGTGTCGGTGTACGACTGGGACCTGGTCGGCACCGATGACCTGATCGGAGAGACAAAGATCGACTTGGAGAATCGTTTCTACAGCAAATACAGAGCCACCTGCGGTATTTCATCCAACTACTCTGTGTGAGCATCCATGTGTTTTATCCTTTACACGTTTTAGCTATTGGTTTAGTTACAGTGTCACCATATGAAACCCAGCACCTGCCTGACTGTAAATATAGTGTATTTTGTCATTTATAAATAATAATAATAACAATAATGTTATAGTCACTCACATTATATTGTGTAGGAATCTCAAAATCCCATATTTTGTCCTGAATTTCACCGAATTTAGTATTCTATATGAATTATAATTTTCTGAATGACTCACATATCTAAAGTCTTCATAAAGTTCAATTACCTCTTTGTTATCTATTGATGTCAGCCATGGATACAATATTTGGCGGGACCCAATGAAGCCCAGTCAGATCCTGACGAAGCTCTGTAAAGACGGCAAGATCGATGGACCTCATTATGGGCCGGGAGGAAAAGTCAAGGTGGCCAATCGACTCTTCATGGGACCTACAGACATCGAGGATGAAAATGGTATGGTTGCATTTTGTACTAAAAAAAAGAGACAGAAACCAGAGTAGCTACATCAATTACAAATAATACTAAACAAATAAACCATCCTGATGTTTTTTTCCAAGCTTGAGCAACAAAGGTAGCCAACTTATAAGCATTCAAATTAATTAGCCATTCTGTCCTCATCAGTGCAGCAAAACATTGGATTTTGAACAGACACTTCTTCTTAACTTATCTTAGTAGGGACAATAAAAAAAATAATTTTCATCTTCTCCTAATTTGCGTAATTAACACCAGTTGTCCTCCTGGATGTTTTTAAATCTGCCAACTTAGAGGGTCAGAGGAACGATTCCTGATATCAACTACAGATCTTTGAATCCTTGATAAGTTTGCTATAACATAAGATTCAGTGCCATAATTGTGCTTGATTTGAATATATGTTTGTAGTTTTGGTTTTAACAATATATCTTTCAACCTTTTTTCTTCAAATCTAGCAAGTAGCTTTGTTCTAATTGCGTTGATGCTGCATGATAAATTATTACTTTACATATATTGTAATTCAGCTTCCTCAAAAATAGCATGTAGCACATACTGTAGTTCCGATTCAAGTGTTTCGCTTTCCCTTTTGTTTGTGTCTATCTCAGGTCTGAAGAAGCAGACTGAGGAGCATTTGGCTCTGACGGTGCTGAACCACTGGGAGGAGATCCCGAGGGTGGGCTGTAAGCTCGTCCCCGAACACGTGGAGACCAGACCCCTGCTGAACCCCGACAAACCCGGCATCGAACAGGTAGGAATGAGCCACACTTGTCTGTAGTCATGAAACAGATTGAAATTATAGTTAAACTGTACCTCTCTGTGCGTTCACAGGGCCGTATTGAGATGTGGGTGGATATGTTTCCTATGGACATGCCTGCTCCTGGACCTGCGCTTGACACGTCACCACGGAAACCAAAGAGGTAGGCCTGGGCTGGAACAGATAAGACAAACACAAACGTTTTCTGATTATGAAAACTGTGAATTCAATGCAGATTTAGTGGGAAAGATATTTGTTAATTGCATTCAAAGTGTCTAAAGTTCTTCAGTTTTTCCAACAGAATACGTAGTTTTATCCCCAGCTTAAGTTATGGTGAGTCTGCTTGACTAGTTAGCTCTCCATTTACTGTCAAATATTAGTCCAACTGTGTGTTCCTTCCTCCCCCCCTTACCAGATATGAGCTCAGGGTGATTATTTGGAATACAGACGAAGTAATACTGGAGGACGATGATTACTTCACTGGGGAAAAGTCCAGTGACATATTTGTCAGGGGGTAGGTACAGCGGGACGCGGCATCCAAGCCTCGTCCCGTGGGTGTGAGCTGTGTGTGGATTTTTTTTTTTGCAGTTAACCATTATTTTTGTTTTGTTTCCATTTTTTTTTCTGTGTGCGTTTTTGTGTCGTTTGTGTTTGTGGTGTGTCTCCTGTCTGTCGTCCTCTCTCTCTCCTCCGGTCAATGCTCTGCTGCTGTCTAGCTTTGAGCTTCGTGTTGTTATTTGGAACACTGATGACGTAATTCTAGAGGACGATGCTTTCATGACAGGAGAGAAGATGTCTGACATCTATGTCAGGGGGTAAACACACGAATCCATCGCATGGCTCGTACAACTACCTCCCTTCCTTCTCCCTGAAGCCCTGGAGGCATTTCTTTTTCCCCTTTCCCACTTCCCGTCTCAACCCTCCATCCAGCACGTAACCTCGCTTGTATCAAACTCCCCAAATAGCACGCTGAAAACTATTGCCAAATGAAAAATGAGTTCAGTCAGGATCAAACCACATAAACAACTTGTTGAGTACAATCAGAATCATAATTATAGTCATATTTATGCCAAAACAATCCACAGATATGCTTAGATTGAAAGTTTGTTCTTGGAAACAACAGAAATCTCTTAGGCTCAGAGGAATGGATATTTTTGAACATCTCATTTTCTTTTATTTAGTTAAATTACCATTTTGTTAGTTTTTTTGTCAAACTACTGTTCTCTTTTTTGTCGAGCTTCCATTTCTTTTATTTAGTTAAACTACTATTTTATTTTATTTTTTTGTCAAATTAATATTTTATTTTATTTTATTAAACCACTATTTCCTTTTTTGTCAAACTTCCATTTCTTCTATTTAGATAAACTTTAATTTTGTCAAATTACAATTGTTTTTATTTTGTTAAACTACCATTTTTCTATTTATTTTGTCAAACTAACATTTACTTTTATTTTATTAACTACTATTTTCTTCTTTTTTGTCAAACTTCTATTTTCTTTTGCTAAACTACCATTTACTTTTATTTAGTTAACCTACCATTTTATTTTATTTTTTGTCTAGCTACTGTTCTCTTTTTTTTATGTAGTTAAATTACTATTTTATTAAATTACCATTTTATTTTATTTTTTGTCAAACTACTATTCCACTAAGTCAAGAGCAAACTTTTATGTTTGCAGGGCTTTTAAAATGTAGGGCTAAATGTTTTGTGGTTTGGTCCTGTATTGTAGATTTTACTTGAAATTACTCTAAATGAAGACTTTCAAGATATTTGTAATTTTAATTTTAAGGTATTTGGAGCCTCTTGCATGTATATAAATAAAGAATATGCATGGCGGTATGACAGAGCTCTAATGTTTTGATAACATTGTCATGTTGCAGACTGATCCCAATACTGGACCTTTTTCATGGCACACATTTTGACTTGTTAATAATAATAATAACATAATTGTACTTTTTCTTGTTACTTGTAAAATATCTGCAGTGAAAAAGGTCTCTTTTATATTTTACTCCTTAAAGTTATTAATGTCAGTGTTTTGCGGAGCCTCCTCACTCCTGCATCTCTTAACCAAGCTCACTTTTCCCTCAGCTGACTCGGTGTCACCCGTGGATGTGTCACCTCAGGATTGCACTGTAACAAACAAGGTGCCATCCTCAAACAACCCTAAATACTTTGGAGGATGGTAAAAGTATTGATTCAGTGCTGTAGAGTTAGTGGCTTAGCCAACTGTCTGCATTGACAGTAAAGAGAGGAGGATGGGGTTGTTTCAGATGGATCCACTGTTGCGATACAGTGGTTATGTTTCAGTTGTTGGGTCACATGAAATCAGGCATGTTTTAGTGACCTGGTGTCCTTTGCAGCCAAGCAAAAACCCAATGCTTTTTCATCTGAACCCCAGCCTAATGTATGCCAGTGCATCCCAGTTCCCAAATCGTAGCACATTCCCTCCCCCTTTCACTATTTACGAGATGTTTTAGGCTGACGATCAGCTTACTTTCTCATGTTTTTAGTGCTGCCTTCTGAGAACTGAGAGTGCAGCTTCCCTCCTGCAGCTTCCCTCCTCACTAATGAAGCCAGTCTCGCTCTACTGGTAATGAAAGAGCTCCAGTCGGCACAGATTGACCTCATAGCCTTTGATCCTCTGCTGTCTGCATCCAGACACTAAAAGATGAAAGTTTCTTTAAGGAAAAATTCAGATAAATTTCACTAGTGGCATTTTTTGCGAGTTTTGTGTGTGCATGGCTTTGAAAATAGTGTGAAGCTCCAACATCAAATCAGATTTTTGTGGATAATTCAACATTTTTGACATTATCTCTCACACACAAACATATATTAGTCTGATTTGCTTTTGGGGAGCCACATTATGTGTTTTGATTTTAACCTATTAGCATCATCTCTCTTGTTGGCAGACTGGTACAGTTAACGTGTCCTATGCTTTTGTTTAAATCAATCAAATTAATATCCAGTAACTGACAGACATTTGCAATTTCCTACTAGTTAGACCTTAGAAGTGCATGGCTGACAAAATCAAACCATAAAATCTATCCACTCCTCCAAATCATGATCTTAAAGGTCATCCTAACTCTGATCTCTCTGGTTCTTTCCACAGATGGCTGAAAGGGCAGCAGGAGGACAAGCAGGACACAGATGTGCACTATCACTCCCTGACCGGTGAGGGCAACTTTAACTGGCGCTTCGTCTACCCCTTCGATTACCTCATGGCTGAAGAGAAGATCGTCATCTCTAAGAAAGAGTCCATGTTCTCCTGGGATGAGACTGAATATAAGATCCCTCCTCGCCTCACGATGCAGGTCTGGGACGCCGACCACTTCTCTGCTGATGACTTCCTGGGTGAGGAGGACTGATGTGCAGAACTTTTCATCTGGAAAAAAAAGCAAAAAAAAAAAAGTATCACCATCGATATTGTCTTTATCTATCACCACTCCCAGGTGCGATTGAGCTCGACCTAAACCGGTTCCCTCGTGGCGCCAAGACGGCCAAGCAGTGTTCGCTTGACATGATCCGAAATGAGCACGAGCTGCCCACCATTTCCATCTTCAAACAAAAGAGGGTCAAGGGCTGGTGGCCGTTTGTGGCCCGCGATGAAAATGATGAGATGGAGCTAACGGTGAGTCAGTCGTGAAATACTGAGCACAACAGTTTGGCACCACATGTGAAATCATCATTTCAAAACAGCGGTTAGAAATCCACCCTCAACGGAGTAAAAGCTGAAATAAATACAACTGTATAAAATCCGTTTCTCTCCAGTCTGATGCGAAAATGCGGTAGGAGACTGTGAAAAATCACAATCAAATTTTCCGCATTGACAACTATGCAAAAAATAGTTCTGTATCTTAGACGTAAGACTTAACAAAGCAGATACAAAGCTATCTATCTAAACCTTTCCAAGAAAACACTGTATGTTCATTAAACCAGTGGTTTCCCAACCTGAGCATCAGGAACCCCCAGGGTCCCAAGATAAATCTGAGGGGTCCAAAGAAGATTGGAAACCACTGTATTAATCTATACAGACAGAACAGAGAACTAGATCTAGAGTATTAATATACTCAAGGCATTTAGCTAATTGACTAATTTTGATATGTCACATGTATCATGTTGTCGTTGCAGGGTAAGGTAGAAGCTGAGCTTCATCTGGTGATGGCAGAGGAGGCGGAGAAAAGTCCTGTAGGCCTGGGACGAAATGAGCCTGATCCTCTGGAGAAACCAAAGTAAGATTCATTCAGAATATATGTAGAATCTAACTCTCACAAACACACTCACTTGTTTCACTAATAACATTTGAGGATGATTGTGTGGCGCAGACATGACTGTCCCTTAAATCTCCTCTACAGCGCAAAAAGCAGTGAATCAAATGTTACAAATCACCATCAATCAGGACTTTATATTAAATAAAGATGTGATTTGGTCTGGTTTGACCCTAGCACTGCTTCTTGCACTGTTAAAAGGCCACTGTTACACTTTCGCACTCGTTTCTCCTCCTACCATCTCTTCAACTGTCTCCCTCTGTCTCTCCCCTCCCCTCCTTTGTGCTTGTGACTCCCCCTTTCTCCTTACCCTTTCTCCACATTTTTGCCTCCATCTGCATTCCTTCTTTCCTCCTTCTCTCTACCTCCTTCCGCAAAGTCGCCCGGACACCAGTCTTATGTGGTTTCTGAGCCCTCTGAAGTCCATTCGTTACTTCATCTGGCACAACTACCGCTGGCTGATCCTCAAGGTCCTGGGTCTGATGCTGCTGCTGCTCATGCTGGGCCTCTTCCTCTACTCACTCCCTGGCTACCTGGTTAAGAAGATGCTGGGGGCCTGACGCGCCGGTAGCCTCCGCCCCCTCCTCGCTGTCTCTGCTTCTCTATTTTAACCCCTTTGCTTCCTGGATTCTCCTGTCCTACCTGTAGCAGCTCCTCTCCTGTCCTGCCAAAACTCACTGTTTTCTTTTGATCTCTGCTCTGTTGTCTCAGCTATAGAATAGACTCTTTTGTGCTGTATCTTGTCTCTCAACCTTGTGTGCAAACCAGTGTCTTTTGCCACCAAGTGCCATTACACATCTTATATGTGACCAACTGTTTGGTATGGAAACACGCAGGGACGTTTATAGGCATAGGAGAGCCAGGCAGCTATATCATATAGGATGGATGGTAGAGGTGGGAAAGAGTCACATGTTAACTTGCGAGCGTTGACGATCATGATTACAGAGTTGGTCGTGTGTAAAAATACTGTGTATTTATAATATAACAATACTTGAATTACATTGGATGACAGACTTAAGCTGACAAGAGGAAGCTATGTTTGTTTGGTTTTCATTGGCATCCAGATATATAAAATATTGTGAGCTGTGAGGCAAGTTTTATTCTCTAAAACTTTAACTGTAACTGTAGAAATATCCGTGTTTGGAGCTTTTACTCTGTGATGTGATCTCGTGCTCCTCTGACGCATTATATTGTATATAGTCTATTCGCCAACGTATAGAGCCCTATTGTGAACCCGGTTGAGTACCTCAAAGTTTTATGTTATGAAATTTACATTATGGGTCCCCAGCATTTAGAAACTGCCAGATGTTAACTTGTATATGCTGGATAACTTGCATAATTAGCATAATCACCCATGTGGACAATATTTTAGCAACTGCTTGGTCGATTTGGACAATATTGTTGTGGTTTTGGGGGTTATTGAGGATGCTGAATCCATTTCTGACATTTTCAATAATTCTAAATGACCGTTCAAACCAAAAGTGGTCATATTTCAACTCCTGTTGGACTGATTTTGATTACTTAGGTATTTTAAATAATTGAATTAACTTCAACTCAGTTATTAATTGTAGGATATTTTTGAACACAATTATCCAAAAGATGCACAACATCTATGTTGTAATTTACAACCATTACACTCTGAGGTGACTCACAATTGGGTATTGGAGGTAACAAAGGCAAGTTCCATACCAAACTAGAATAATATGACTATGGCTAAATAATATCCTAAAAAGTGAAAGAAGACAAGGGAGTGAATGACAAGTAGAACATGTGAGTTGTGGAAGTATACTCAAAATGATCAGAGCCAATAGATCCCCATGAATGTTACACACTGTTCCCTTAAACGGCTATTTAGAATTTTGAAAATGTCATAAATGGATCCAGCATCCTCAATAGCCCCATAAACCACTACAATATCGTCCATATAGGTGATTATGCTAATTGTCCAACATATTCCAAGTCATCCGTCAGTTTCTAAATGCCGGGGACTCGTACAGTACATTTCTAACATTACACTTTGGGTTACTCAACATTTCCGGGTTCACACTGCTGGCAAGTAGATTATTATATTGATAGATATGTGAGCATGCTGCAGTGAAAAATAACTCTCATAAATGCAACACAGCTCACTAACCACTAATGCCAGCTATCTCTCTCTCTCTCTCTTAATCCTCCCATGTTCCATCCCATTTCTCTCTCCCCCAACACTCACCCTTCATTACCTCACTCCTCCACCCACCTGCATGCTTTCCTCACCAAATCTCCTCTTCCTAAAACCTCCATCCATCCCTCTAACAGCCGCCCAGACACCACCTTCCTATGGTTCCTGAGCCCGCTGAAAGCCATCCGCTACCTGGTGTGCAACCGCTACAAGTGGCTGATCATCAAGATCGTGGTGGCCCTGCTGCTGCTCATAATGCTGGGCCTCTTCCTCTACAGCATGCCGGGCTACCTTGTCAAGAAGCTGCTTGGGGCTTGAGAGGGCTGCTGGGAGGACAGGGAGGGGGGGTGGCCAGCCGGATAGATAGATAGATGGATGGATGAAGGGGGGAGACGCTGAGTGTAGATGCTGGCTTGTGGACGCACACCAGAAGGAGACTCACCCACAGGAAGGGAGGCACAGGAAGGAGGAAGCGCTTTGGGAAGTACGATTGCATTATTTTTCTCCTCTCTAATCCGTTCTGATTGTCACAAACTGCTCGCCACCTTCCACCTTTGCTCTGCAGAGAGAGGCACAAACCACGCAAAATGACTTTTTTTCCCCCGCAAGTCATGAGAAACACTAATCCTCTATCCAATCTGCAGCCGGCCTAACAAATCTGATGCTCAGTATCTGGACTCCATCCTTGAACTGACTAAAAAGCAATCATTTGCCACAAAGTCTAACCCCCTGATACACGTCTTCTTCTTCTTTTCAAGCAATGTTACATGACAATGAATGTTTCTTTATCTGTTTATACAACTTTTAATTTATGTATGAAGTTAAATCGGAGTGCTGGGTTAGTGGTCAGACGATTGCATGGATATTCATTTCAAGTGATGCTGTAAGATCTCCCATTACTGCTGCGATGTCTGCTGTTAACCTAATAGGGAACAAATGAGCAATATGTTTGACAACACTCTGCTCTAACCCCCTTTTTTTAGCATTTATAAGCACTATATAAATATTTAATAAATGGTTTACTCTATAACACAATGCTCAGTATTTGTCAACAGTTATAACTTCTCCTGTGTAGACATATTTTATATTATTACAACTGTGTTTTACTACATTATCATTTATTATCTGTTTATACACCAGCCTCTACGTATGGATGCACACAGGAAGAGTTATAGTTGTTGACGAATACATTAATAAACACTTATAGATGCTTTTACCTACGTTATTCAATGTTTATATACTGCTTATAAATGCTGAGTAGGGGGGATGAAAACAAAGTGTTACCATTTTTTTTTTTTTTTAAACTATTATAGCTCTTGCAGTCTTTGCACACTTCGCGAATAATAATGAAGAAACAAAAAGAAAGATGTCTATTTTCCTAATGAAATCCAATGAGACAAAGAACAAGATGACTTCAAAATAAATTAATAAGCATTCTACAGGGTTAAGTTCAACTGCAATTTTAAAATATTTAATCTCTTGGATCAAAGCAACCAAGGCAGACTTGGGTCAAAAAGTATTTGCAAATAATTATTAAAAAAGAGAATAGGAGAATAAAACAAATTATTTGCACATATCATTTGATTAAGTCTGTTTGAAACGTCTTCAAAAGCAACAAATACTTCCAAGTTTATTACTGTTTTTCTACTAAAATGTAGACTTATATTGTCAATATGCATGCATCATTGTGATAACTGACCACAGAGGTCGTGTGTGTTGGCATGACTGTCTCTCCAAATCACCAACCCTGCTGTCTTTAACATTACAGATAATGTAAAGATGATTTCATGGGAACATGACTAAAGTGCACTTGAGTGGAGTGGGGAAAGGGGGTCTAGAGTTGATTCTCTAAACTATGGCGTTGTTTGCAGTGCCCCTTACTCCCTTTCAAATTTGCCTGCGCTTGACCTCATTTGTGTTTATATATCTGGTGAAATGTGTGTAATATTTATTTTCTGTCTCTTTTGGAAATTTGAAATAAACTGAATTCCATGGACAACATGTTTGAGATTGTTAAAGGTAGGGTCGGTAATCTTTAGAAACTAGCAAGAGTACACTAGATTTTAAAAATGATTCAACCAAAAAAACGAGCACAGTTTTGCGAACTCTCTATACTACGAAGTTTTATTCAAATTTTTCCACAAACTATACTATGACTTTCTTTTCATGAAATTTTTCGACATATTATACTATGACTTTTTTTCATGGAATTTTTTGACATACTATATTATGACTTTTTCATGAAATTTTTCGACATAATATACTATGACTTTTTTTTTATTTTTCCACTAACTATACTATGACCTTTTTTTCATAAAATTTTTCGACATACTATACTATGACTTACTTTAAATGAAATTTTTCAACATACTATAATATTACTTTTTTTTAACAGAATTTTCGACATACTATACTAAGACAATTTTTTCATAAGATTTTTCAACATACTATAATATGACTTTTTTTTTTAAGTTTTCGACATACTATACTAAGACTTTTTTTTCATGAAATTTTTCGACATACTATAGTATGACTTTTTTCATGGAAGTTTTCCACAAACTATACTATGACGTTTTTTTCATAAAATTTTCCGACATACTATACTATAACGTTTTTTTCACAATTTTTTCTGACATACCATATTATGATGTTTTTTTCATAAATTTTTCAATATACTATACTATGACTTTTTTTCATGAAATTTTTGACATACTATATTATCACTTTTTTTCCACAAACTATACTGTGACGTTTTTTTCATAACATTTTTCGACATACTATATGACTTTTAAAAAAAAAATTCAACATACTATAGTATGACGTTTTTTTCAAAAAAAAAATTGACACCATATTATAATGTTTTTTTCATAAATTTTTCAATAAACTATACTATGACTTTTTTTAATTAAATTTTTCAACATACTATAATATCACTTTTTTTCCACAAATTTTTCTGACATACCATATTATGATGTTTTTTTCATAAATTTTTCAATATACTATACTATGACTTTTTTCATGAAATTTTTGACATACTATACTATGACTTTTTTTCATGAAATTTTTCGACATACTATATTATCACTTTTTTTCCACAAACTATACTGTGACGTTTTTTTCATAACATTTTTCGACATACTATATGACTTTTAAAAAAAAAAATTCAACATACTATAGTATGACGTTTTTTTCAAAAAAAAAATTGACACCATATTATAATGTTTTTTTCATAAATTTTTCAATAAACTATACTATGACGTTTTTTTCACACATTTTTTTTTTACATACTATACTATGATTTTTTTTCTTGAAATCTTTCGACATATACTTAGACTTTTTTCCATGGAATTTTTTTGACATACTATACTATGACTTTTTTAATTTTTCGACATAATATACTGTGATGTTTTTTTCATAAAATATTTCAACATACTATACTTTGACTTTTTTTATGGAATTTTTTGACATAATATACTATGATGTTTTTTTCATACATCTTTGACATACTATACTATGACTTTCTTTCATGAAATTTTTCGACAAACTATACTATGATGTTTTTTTCATAACATTTTTCTACATAATGACTTTCTTTTCATGACATTTTTTGACATACTATATTACTTTTCTTTTAACAGAATTTTCGACACACTATACTATGACAATTTTTTCATACGATTTTTCGACATACTATATGACTTTTAAAAAAAAAATTCAACATATGACGTTCAATGACGTTTTTTCACAATTTTTTTGACATACCATACTATAATGTTTTTTTCATACATTTTTCAATAAACTATACTATGACATTTTTTTCATGAAATTTATCGACATACTACAGTATAATATGAGTTTTTTTTAAAAAGGATTTTTGACATGACTTTTTTTTCATGAAATTTTTCGACATACTATAGTATGACTTTTTTTCATACATTTTTTTGACGCATTTTTAAATGTAAAATAAATGCAAAATACATAATATGGTTTTTTTTTAAAAAACGGCCCCTGAATGTGACATAAAATGCATACATTATATTTTAATCATACACCAGCTTCGTTTCAATAGCTTACATTTAATACCCTACTCGGCTACTCTGGAGTTACGTTCTGTCATCAATGCTAGTGCTGTTAACCAAAGATAGCAACTGGACAACTTGTGAAGTGAGATTGAAATTATATTTTGTTTTATATGTTCACTTTACCTGTGCTCCCCTGCCATAATGCATCAATGTATCCTCTACAAAAGGGCTGTGAACAACACCAGTACTCCAACAACCCTTTAAACTTGTGATAAAAACTGCTTAAATAAAAATAAAATGTATTATTTTTTACTGCACAAAAAACAATGTTGTTACAGTAACGAGAGTGAATTCGTGATCTCCACCCCAGTGATATATTCTTCAGATCTTTGCAAGTAAATAATGGATGAGGATGATTGCTGTTTGATCTCTGAATCTCTCCGTGCAGCCGTCCCTCTACCAGCATGTCGTGGCTGCTGAGCCCGCTGAGGACGATGTGTATCCTGACGTGGAGGCACTACAGGCTGCACTGTGTGGTGATACTAGCTGCTGTGCTGAGTCTGCTCTTCCTGGCTCTGCTCTTCTACTCTTTCCCCTCAGAGCTCAGCCACAAGCTCTTCAACGCTGCTGGATAAATCCACTGTATTGTACTGTTTTGTAAACACTTTGTATGCCTCATGTTGTGTCTTACTAATGTTGCAGTTAATTGTTCTACCTATGTGTTTCTTCTGAGACTGTAAAAATAAAAACTGCAACTACACCAACTACATTAATGGATGGTTTATTTTACAATGAATTTAAATCCTTTTACACATACTGATTGATGATTCCACACACTGCCCCAGTTTGGATTACGGCCTCTCCAGCTCTGTGCTGACCTGTCAGAGAATCAAAGCTGTCAGATGGATGATCTTAAAGAAGAAGCACATTCATTTCTGCCCTATTTGATTTATAGATTGTATTATTTGAATACACTAGGGTTTCCACTAACAAGTATTATCTTGTTTAATCTGCCAATTTGATTAATTGGTTAATATTATGGTCTATAAAATCCAAGAGAATAGTGACAAATGTACATCGCAGGTTTCTACACCTGCTTGTTTTGCCCGGAGAAAAACTAGAGGTATTCAATTTGCTACTCAAATGTGACAAAGAAAAGCAGAACATTTTCACATCAGCAAATTCATAGCATTTTTACTTTCAAAAATATTTTAAACGGTCAGAAATATTTGTTAAATTTGTTAATTTTCTGTTGATAATTCAATCATTTCAGCTTATAAAATACATTTGTATAATTAAAGAAAATACTACATTACTCTATTATATTATGCACCTTACTTTACAGCTTACTGTTTTTACTTGTTTCTATATTATTGTTAGGGAAGTTACTCAATCTTCAACCTCATAGAGCTGCAACAATTAATCGATTAGTTACCAACTATTAAATTAAACGGTAACTAATCGATAATCGATTAAAGGTTTGAGTAATCTTTTAAAAAAGAAAAAAGTCTAAATTCTCTGATTCCAGCTTCTTAAACTATGTCAGTAAACTGAATATCTTTGAATTGTGGACAAAACAAGACATTTGAGGACGTTATCTTGAGCTTTGGGAAACACTAATCGACATTTTTCACCAGTTTCTGACAATTTATAGACCAAACAACTGATCTATTAATCGAGAAAACAATAGACAGATTAATCGACAATGAAAATAATCGTTAGTTGCAGCCCTAATTGATACAGATATCTGATACATGAAGACAAACACACACATACTCTTGAGTTGAGCGACTGTTGCAGTAGCATCCGCAGTTCTGCGTTCTGCTGCTTCAGACTCTCAGTCTCGGGGACGAGCTCAGAGATGTCTGTCAGGACCGCACTGGAAACATAAAACATTTGAGTACAGATGGATGTTTGCTTTGTGTGTGTGAGTGTGTGTGTGGTTGTTACTCACTGGTAATGCTTTAGTGTGTTCTCTGCTGAGTCCCAGAGTTTCATTTTGTCGTCAGAGATTATATTGCCCATACTCTCCCAGTAGGCTGCATCCTCTGAAGTATCCCGGGCTTCTACATGAAAACTACTCTGATGTTGGCGGGCTGAGCTCTCCCTTAGAAAGCACCAAGAACACATTAGCATCACATATTCATAGAGAATGACTATTGTATCATAATTTCAGTCCAATTAACAACCATATTATATCCTCTGTTGGCATGGAGATACACTACATGATGGAGAGTAATCCAATGCTCATAGATATTTAAATGCATGTAAATGTGGCCTTACCTGGACCTCATGTGCTGCTCGAGGAAACCTTTTAGAGCAGGCAAAATATGGTTAGGATTGATGAGTTCAGAGGTCAGATGAATCGTAGACTTGGTCTCCTGTTTCTCTGCCTTGCTACTGGATTCACCCGACTCAACACACACATCCTGCAGACAGACAAAACGCTCAAATTGACTAATTGTCAATCATCTTGTATGTCTAAGACTCAAGGCCATATTTTGCACAAGCATCTATCCACTGCTCCTCCTCACCTCTGTCTGCTCCCTCTGCTGATGGTTGTACTTTAGTAAGAAACCAGCCAACTTGGGCACATCCTCTTCTTCAATGCCAAAAGACTGGAAGAGAAAACAAAGTGTCTGGTTGTTCAGTATTTGCTCCATACAGTCCAACAACACGATGACGCATTACACTACATGAACTCACACAAAGCAGAGAGCCCAGCTTCACGACGGTCTGTTCTTCCTTCTCCAGAGGAATCAGCAGGTTCAGGAGTTTATCTTCTATCAGGAAGCCCTGAGATAGAAGGAAGGGAAACTTTTGGTTGAAGATGTTTATCACATATGGTCATGGATGATTCAACAGAACGATTAGAGAAACCAAAACCTGTTTTAACATTCATATATGTTGTTTTAATAGTTCAACATTTTAGGAAATACCACAATGGTAAATATGAAGCTACAGCCAGCATCAGGTTAGCTTAGCTTAGCTTAGCATAAGGACTGGTCCAAAGGTAACAAAACCCGCCAACCAGCACCCGTAAAGCTCAAAAATCAACACATTACATCTTTATCCGTACGCAAATCACAGTTTAAAAACAGCATGTTGTGTTATGGGGGTTATGTGCAAGACTATTTCTTGGTTGAGAGAAATTACTTCTTGGTGTCTTGTCATAATTCTGATCAGAAGAGACGGCTGTGTCCGAAACCGCATACTGTATTAGTTGTACGTACTGATTTGGCCAAAATGTAGCATGTAGTATGCAAACAGAAGCAAAAACTACAGTATGCCAGAAATACTTGTCATACTGATTTGGAAAAAATCTTCAGCATGCATCGGACCTGTCTACCTCGCCTACTGTATCCCACAATGCAAAGCGCTGGAACGGCACAGTCTATGGTCACAACAATAGTGGTGAGGGGAGAAATCAACTGTGTAGATTTCGAATATTGGCAGTTTTACGAAAATTGATGGCGAATCGAACATTTGCTCCACCGTTTTCCGAGTTTAGAAGCTCCACAAACTGCCGTAACAGCAAGCTAACGTCTGCCTGGGTCGCTGCCTCGCCAGGTACCACGCTCACAGACCGCTATTAGCTGGCTCGAGCTCTCTCAAGAGACCAGTCTCATAGACGAGAGGCTTTTATTTCCCAGTTGACGGATGGTTTGTTTAGATATCCCAACACAAATGTCTATTATAAAATGAACTGGAACCCGTGATCATCTGCTTTTTTCGAGTTGAAAAGCTTCACAATCGCCTGAGGGCGTAGCTCGCTTGCCAGCTGGCCAGTCATGCTCACACAGCATGTATCTAGTATGTAGTAGGCGGTTTCAAATACAGCCTGTTTAATGGACAGACATGAGAGTGGTATTAATCTTTTTATCTTATCTTTATCTAACTCTCAGGAAAAGTATATCTCCTAAAATGTCAAACTATTCCTTTAATATAATGAATTATACAGACAAACAGACACTGTTTGTTATGATATAGAGATGATTGTCAAAAAATGGTCAACTTCTTGTCCTCTTCTGTACAAACATCTCTTCGTGTAATAAACATTAATAATGAAGTTGTGTCTCACCGTGTCATCACACAGCAGCTCCAACACTTTATTCAGTGTCTCCGTCGACGGCTTCCCTTCCTCCACCTCAGCACCGCTCTCACTCTGCACCGCTGTCCCTTCCTTGTACATTTCCATGTCTGTGCTCTCAGTGTCGGTCTCCAGCCTAGGCCCGACTGAGAGGTCCATCATCCTCTGACTACACTGTGAAGCCTGCCCGGTGTGAAACAGCTGAGAGACAGCCGGGCGGTGGGGCCTTGAAGCCTGTTTCTGAGGCTGGACGGGACCAGAGACCTCCATGAACTCCATATGAGGTCGTTGCCAGGCTAAACCAAGGTGATTGCAGATCAGCGAGTCGGTGACCAAAACCCTCTCCACTAGTTGCTTCACCTCTGCTTCAAGCATTAGCCACATGTCCTCAAATTTCCTGGCATCAGTGACTGCAAAGCGCCTGCGTGAAGTGAAGGAGGGTTGGAGGTGTAGGGAAAAGATTCAGTCGTACAGTACGTCCGTGTTACTTTAAACTGACTTATTAAAATGATGACTCACTTGATTTTCTTCTGTATGCGATCATACTGCTGGATGTTGCGTTCGTACTCCTTAGAATAATACTGTCTCTTCTTTATAAACTGTTTCCTATGACTGTAATACTTATCGTTTAGGTCTTTCATCTCTGTCTGCAGACTGAAACACAAAGCCAGCCCAAGAAACAGAGAGTGAGTTAAATATAACAATGTGTGTGTGTGTGTGTGTGTGTGTGTGTGTGTGTGTGTGTGTGTGTGTGTGTGTGTGTGTGTGTGTGTGTGTGTGTGTAAATCTGTACTACCTGTAGATCCTGCTCTTCATATTGGCCAGGTTGAAGGTGTGTCCTGCTATTTCATCCTTTTGCTTTATTAGTTTTAGCTTTGTGATCATGTTGCCGGCTTTTATCTGTTGGAGCTCTCTCTCCAGAGCCTGCAGAGGCAAGAGTGGGATTTAGGGCCTCTCAACACTCGGCTTACGTTTGTCAAATGGTGGAAACATCTGAAACGTTTTATTCTTGGCAACGTAATCAAAAACACTACCACTATCTACTATGTTACTGGTGTCCGAGGCTGATTCCAATTTAGATTAACACACAAGGAAAATGCTGGGTTCATCAGGAGCACTAAAGCTCATAGCACAAAAGCTTCAGTCAAAGGTTAAGCTATTGGGGTGCATCTTGATATTTGTGCAAACCTGTGACTTTGTTTTCTGTTCTGACTGGAGGAGGCCCAACTCGTCAGCAGTCTGCAACATCATATTGTGAACTGTCACTTCACACTCCTCCACTTTCTTCTTCCTAAGCACCAGCCTCTCCAACTAGAAATAGATTAGATATCATTAGATACAGCGTTGATATACGTAAGATATAAGATATGAATCAAGTCTGCATGTGTGACTGTGTGTGTTGTTTATTTAAATTTTCCTGACCTCTTTGTCCCAAAGTTCCTTCATTTGTTGTTCCCACTCAGTCTCGTCTCTCGTAAGTAAGATTTCCATTTCCTGCTGATAAACTCTCTACCAACAACACAAGTGCAACCATTAGTGGGAATTACAACAATGGCATAAGCAAGAGTCTACAACCATGGTAGCAGCTCAGTGGTGCTTTGAGATAACTGCTGACTTTAGCATGATAACATACTCACAATGATACTGCTAACAAGCTGATGTTAAGCGGGTATAATGTTTACCATGCTCACCATCTGGAACCTGCGTGTTAGCATGCTGACGGTCTAAACACAGAGCACAGCTGAGGCTGATGAGTTTTGCAGGTCATAAACCAAAGCAAATTTAAATTTTGACCTGATGATAATGTTAGCTGGAAGGTCAGAGGATCACCAAAGTCATTACAATTCATCCTGAGGGGGAAATGAATATTTGCACCACATTTCATGGCAATCCATCCGATAGTTCTTGAGACATTTCACTACAAATTGTTTAAAGCTGCTTCTTGACCTCCATCTGGGTCCTACCTCCATCTGGGCTAGCTCCTCCCTGTAGGCCTTAGTCAGGGTTTTGATCTGGTCCTCCATCCTCTCCATCATCAGGTCCAGCTCCTCTGCGTGCTTCCTCAAGTCCTTCACATAGCGATCATCTCCAGCTTTCAGCTCCTGTTCAGACAACACCATGGATGGATAGATAGATAGATAGATAGATAGATAGATAGATAGATAGATAGATAGATAGATAGATAGATAGATAGATAGATAGATAGATTTACCTGTTGCAGGTCATTTATGAGTTTTTTCTTGTCGTCTATGAGAGCAGCACATAACTGCTGCTGGTTGTTCAGGGCCTCCTGGAGCTCCTGAGGGATCGCCTTCAGCTGAGCTACGGACCACCCTGTGGTGATCTCCTCAAATATTTCCTGGCTGGATTTTAAATCATTCTGCAGCCGCCCCAATCTGGCCCAAGAAAGACAAACATGGTGGCAAACAGGAGGGAAGAAAGACAAAAGGGTAAAGATGGTGTGGAGGATGTAGAAAGTAAAATAGTTTTTTAAAAGTATGTAATCTATGTGGTAGGGGTTTTGGTTTAGGACAAAGGTAAGCTAGTGGTAAATTACCTAATTCTGCGAGCTTCCTCCAGCTCTGTCCTTCGCATCGACTCTTTAGCGTCAGCTGCAGTTTGGATGTTGGTCACTAATGTCGTCAAATCTCTCTGCAGGTCGATCATATTCTGGGGAGGGACTAACTAAAATAAAAGAGGACAGTTTCTTTCTGAGTACATGTCAGTAAATGGCACTCAAGTAAAATTGTAGCTCACTATAATAATCCTAATAAAAACAGTAGCTATTTTAAATGATATATAATTATTATCACCTGAAGCCCATTTTTGGTGTTCATGGAAAGTATGGTGTTATGTCATAAACAACCCTATGTTTATTGCATTAAAGTCTAGACTGATTTACAAACTTCTTCTCAAGTAAGAGCTGGAATAAAGGCAAATATTGTTTGGTTTAAAGAACAGACAACCAGTGTTATTATCAGGCAAAATTGTTTGGGAAAACATTAAAAAACCCAAGGCACTTTCACATTAAAACAAAAGGTCAAAGTATGTATTGGACGTGTAAGCTTGTGTTTTGGATGCTTTAACTTTATTGAATTATCCATGACATTTTTGTAGCTTTGTGTGACTTGACATAACCTTCTTGTAATGTCAAATTAAAGGGACTGTTTGTAACTTCTTACACGTATAAATCAATCCGGGTCGGTGTCCCATGCACGCTCGCGTGTGGCTACGCTGTCAGAAAAGACTCCAACACAAACTACACGGAAGCACCAAAGTTATTTGTAGTGAAGCCCGTCTTGCAAAACAGTATTGGCCACGATCGGAGGACGCGGGGGAGACCGTAGCTTTGGTCTCCAGGGCCGGAGGCTCTGCTGTACTCTGCTCCTCTGCTCCTCTGCCTGCTTGCCTTCACTCAGCTCGCTCTACCTCACGTTCATGCGTGCACACTACACACTGCAGAAGAGTTAATAGCTCTGAGAATATCTAGTGAATGGACAGTGGACGTTTGTGCAGAAATAACTGCTGCAGCTCCTCCAGACCAACAGAGGTTTCCCGTGTCTTGTGAAGTGACGGTATCGTCTCCGACCAAACTCCGGTGTCTCCCCTGTTCCCTCCGGCCGCGGTTGGGAGGCTGAAGCAGGAAAAGCCAACACTAGGATCAGCAGGGATTCATGGAGAGACCTTCGTCTGGTCAGCTAACATTACTGCCAAGCAGGTGAAATATAGAGTGATATTGTGGTTTTAGCTGATGTGTGTCGCCTCACTATTTTGAGCGATGCTCGTTCATGTCTATGTAGAGCGAGCACAAGCACGAGCCCAACGCTGTCTTTCGTTGACGTAACGGCCACAGGTGTCACTGTTAAGAATCATATTTCTGATTCTTACAAACAGTCCCTTTAACGGGCGAACTAAAATGAAAACTTGAGATAAATTATTCCAGATATATAACCACTGTTCTGGGGGAACACAATGAATTTGTAATAATGAAAAATGGTGACTTTTGATTAATACATTGAAATTACTGTAGATAGGACAAAGACACAGAAGGGTTTGGAAACTAAACCAACCTTTTCACTTCCCTCCTCCTCCTCCTCCTCCTCTTCCTCCTCTTTAGGCTGGCTCTCCTCCTTGAACTCCTCATGGACCTCCATACTGGGTCCTGCTTCAACCTCCTGTGTGGAGACCCTGAAGGTGAAATTACAGTCAGCAGTTGCAAGTACCATAAAACACAGATACAAACTGCAATCTCTGGATTTTATTATCTAAAATATGTTATTATTATTATTATTATTAGGCTATTATCAGTACTATTAACAACTTACCTGTTCCTAGCCTCTTGATTGTCAGATAACACAGAGGCTTCAGTCGTCTCTCCTGGATCCTTATCAACTTCTTCCATATTAAGTATGTATGTTATAAGTATATATGTTAAAAGTTATTGACAGAAACTGTTAAATATTGTAAATATTGATCATGAAGATAGCAACAACAGTAGTAGGTCTGTGTCTCCAAGGTCTGTTTGGTACACGTTGCTATGGCGACAGAGCCACCAGAGTGATGAGTGCTGCCTTCAAGTGCCCATCGTAAAGCTCGAAAATTCAAGTTAATGTGCAAACACAACAATAAGGACTAATATACTGTATATTTAGATGTTATCGTCTTTATGTGTTACTGTCAATGCTCTCTGGCTCTGAACCTTGATCAAATGCTGCACTTTACTGTCTTTTGATTGTTTTTATTATCCTTTTAATTTTTTTTCTTTTAACTCATACTTTTATATTCTTTTATTCGTTTTTATCTTATGCACTTGCTGCTCTTTTATCCTGCTTTTATATATGTAAAGCACTTTGAATTGCCTTTGTGTATGAAATGTGCTATATAAATAAACTTGCCTAGCCTTGCCTTGCCATAGTACACCCTTAGACCCTTGGTTTGAAATGACAAATAGATTGCTGTATTCATTGATGGTTTTCATTAAGAAGGTTATAACAACAAAGACTCCATTTATTTATTTTTTACAAAAAAATATCCTTTAGTACAGATACACACAATTATTCCACAAGGCATGCTGCTGCTGCAGGTTATTTTACTTTACCAAGATCCAAAACCAAATCAGGTCAAAGTACAGCAATATACAGAGCAATGCAAGAATGGAGTTCACTCCCAAATCATATTACACAACAAAATGATATATATGGTTTTAAAAAAAACACTAAAAGAGCATTACTTAAGAAGAAACTTTAGTAATTAATAAGTAGTCTTGGGTGTGTAAGGGTATTAAGGGCATTCCATGTTAAATGATGATATTTATCTGTTAGATCATGATAGATTCAGTAAACAGTAAACTTAAACTGTGTCAGTTGTTATTGTTTTATTTACAGTTGACGTGTATTACGATGTGTTATGTTAGTGTATGATAAATAGTGTGAATGTGTATTTTTGTATTGTCACCATGTAAACTATGTGGACCCCAGGAAGAATAGCTGCTGCTATGCAAAAGCTAATGGGGATCTAAATAAACAAACAAACAGCATATAGGTAGTTTTTGTCTATAACCGTTTTCTACTGTCATAACTCTTTCTTTCTTTTTTGCTTTGTATATTAAATGCAAAAAAAAGTAATTAAAAGTAATTCTAAAAAATTTGAATGAAAAAAAATCTGTAGCCACAAGAAGCACATGAGGCATAGCTTCCACCAGCAGATGTTGATCCACCAATACAGAACATAGAATATGCATCATATTGATTAAATCTTGAATATGTGTGATATTACAAATATCCAGCAGAGCAGTGTAGTAGTTGCAATGCAGAGAGTAAATCACTGAATTACTCTATCATATATGGCTTGGTGCTGCCATCTAGTGGCAGCATCCTGTTTCCAAACTTCTGATTGCTTATTATCGTAGACTGCATATACCTGTATACAGTTTATGGTTATTATAAGTTCTGTGCCTCAAAGCAAGCTTGTACTGTCTGCACCGCTCCAATATTGTCTGTTTTCTCCAAAAATATCTTTTCCTGGAAAGCTTTGGATTCTGTTTTCGACATTTTTTTCATTGGCAAGGCTCTATGATGGCCATTAGGGAAATTAAAATGAAAAAGCACATTAACATATAGCATTCTTACAGGAGAGGTACATGTTCAAAGACAATCTAAAATATAAATACAGTTGGTTGGAAAAGTGTTATGTTAGTATCAAATGGAAAATGACTTTAAAACTGAAGTAACTTTATCACAATTATAAAACTACACTGTTTCATATTAGGTTGAATCCTAGTTAACAGCAATTGGCGACTACCAATGATTACTTTTGCAGTTTATTTTAAATCAACATGAGATAATAGCTCAAGACCAAAATATCTGTATCTGTCAAAAACAATGCAAAAAATGTAATATTTCAAGTGGAACTGAGTGTCTGCAAAAATCATAACTTATCTCAAACTAGTGCTGAGCGATTTTGAAAATATATCTAATTGCAATTATATTGACTGCAATTGCAATATGATTTGCGGTATTATAGGGAATGATAATTTTTACATAATTATTCTTATTTTCATTGAAAAACATATTAAAATGATTATGGTGTGATTTTGTGTGATCTATACCAAACAAAGATGCTCTCTTAAGTCAGTAGAATATGATGTGTAGGCCAGGACATCTCTGCAGAATGATGATATTTAATTTAAAATGGTATTTTGAAACACATTTCACCTTCAACAAATACCTATTGTACCTCCTGAGATTTGAAAATTGCAGGAGGCCATATGGCAATTTTAATAAAATTGTGCAGCCCTATCTCAAACACAGAAAGAGAGCAATTGAAAACAAACAGGTGCATAATAAATGTACAGTAGGCTACATGGTATATAATAGGATAATAAATAGTATTAATTTGCATGCAATAAAAATGGCCCAATATGTATTGCAAGCATTAAACAGTAAATATTGCTACATATCAGAGCTTTAATGTTCACACAAAAAAAAATTGGTATTCTTACTTTTGAGCTAAAAAATGACATGTTTATGAGCTGTACATTTAATGTTATATTCAGAAGCTGACTGGAGGTGGCGCTACTGTCTTGTGAACAAACTGATATCCTTGAAACCTTTTATTTTTGACAATATGCATGTTTCAAACACATGCAGATTTAGCAGCCATGTCTCTTTCTCATGTGTGCTGTTCAGAAACAGAAATCCATTCAGAAATCCAGACTTTCTAATTCATGCACACACTCCACACAAATGATAAATGTCTCCTCAAGCTGATGGCAAGATGGGCACAAACACAAACAAACCCACCCTTGGGTCAGATGTTCCTGCCCTGAGGAGTGCCCCCCTACGTTTCCTGTCTGTTGGCAGCTCTCATGCTCGCCCTCGCCCCCCCCGGGGCACCTCGCCGCTCTTTTGGCCTCAAGTGGCCTCAGTTGCTACTGAGCCGCAAGGGATGCAAGTCAGCCAGCAAAGGTTTCTGACATATGATCCAGCATCTGTGATGTCACCAACAGCTGACTTGTCATAAGACCTTTGTGAAAGGGGGGGGAAGTAAGGGATGAATGAGGAGGAGAAGGCCTTATTTTCAACAGACCCTTAGCTGGAACGCTGAGTGCTTTTGCATCGAGCTGCGGAGATTACAAACTGAATGACTGCCATTAGAGAGTGATTCTATAATCTATTATAATACCATAAGCTAGGGATTGACAGACTTTGACCCCCACTCGCAGGTGTATAATAAGCCCCATTCACTCTGCATATGCTCTGTGCGAGAGGGTGCATGTGTGTGTGTCTGCTAATTCCAACCCCCAGGGGCATATGTTTACTCCTTCTTCAACAAAGCATCATATTCATTGCTCCGGGGTTGAGAGGTGCATAATCTAAGCCTGACCTTCAGCCAGTTAACTAACTGACAGCTTAGTAGAGTGTTGGTGGTGCGGAGGGCTTGCATAACAACTTAAGTCCTGACTAACAGTTTCTTAATATTGCCATTACGAAGGAGACATTCGCTGCTTCGTTACACGGGAAGGCACTGTACAGAACGCAGAAGAGATGAGGATGGCTGCAGAGGACAGCAGAGAATTCAAAGGCATTTAGTCTAGAGGAGGCCGTGACCTTGTCAAAGAACAAAACAGTCATTTAACAAGAATTAGATTTAATAAACGAAAAAAGGAAGGTCAGGTTCAGAAACAACATGAAGAGCATCCCCCTACTCTTCTATCAAATATGAAATGTACTGGCCTTGTCTCAAGGTAACTTGTGCAAAGAGAAGTATGTTTTTGCCATCTACTGGAGCATCTATTGCAAACAGGAATACAGTGTTCTTTCCCAACGTAATCCTGTTGCTTCAATTTTAACCTTTAAATATGAAGAGAGATTGAAGGACACTAGCAAACGCAGATGCAGATAAAATCTATTCATATGTTGCTTTCATAATTTTTGTAGTAAATAAAATTATCTCAAGGCCTGTGCAGTCTCTTACAGTCTTCATTTCTCATCAGACAAAGTCCGAGGAAAGGTTTGTGTTTAGCCACTCAAACATCAACAATCCTCAGTTCAGCTTCAGCCGTCATGCTACGACATTCCTGCTTTATTCCCTCCTCAGCTTTAAAGAAGTCAACTAACGAGTTCACACATTTACAAGAGCTGAGAGCTCAAGAGAAAGGAATACAGTTGCACAATTTTAAGGTCTGGATTTATCAAAATGTAATTTTTTTTACTGTCCATGAGCATTCAAGAGAGATATTTTTCATTTTGCTCTCTGAGGAGCTTTTTAGATTATGACAAACTCGTTAACTCTACTTTCGCACCCGATTCGACTGTTATCAGGCCATTAAACAGACGTTATCAGTCGCTATAAGCGCCATAGATGTGGGGCATTAGGGGCCTACTGCGTTGTAAAAGTGTAACCTAAAAGCAACACCTTCTAACATGAAACATCAAATTTTAAACACAAACAACAAGGCTTCTTTAGGTTTAGACAACAAACTACAACTTCTTTAGGTTTAGGCAAAAAAAACAACTGTTAGGTTTAGGCAATGAAACTACAAAAAAAAAAAAAATGTGTTAAGTTTAAGGTAAAACACCATGTTTTGGGTTAAAATAAATATGAACACAAAGACAACTACACATTGTTGGTCTCCTGGGTGAAAATCCTGTGTTTTGTGACTGTTTTGTGACTCATGGGTGAAAACCACGTGTTTTGTGTCCCATCCATCGCCCCCGACCTCCACCCTTTATGGAGTTTCACACTGTCTATACTACAGCGCCAGACTTCCGCTTCTGCTCTTGTCATAATTACCACGCTCGCTATAGAGGTCGCTGTCGTCTTCTTTCATACCTTCTTTCGGTGATCTACCATGTCAACAGATGATAAAACCTACTAGTGGGTGTAGTAGGCCCCTATTAACCCACATCTATGGGGCTTATAGCGACATACAACGCCTATTTAATATCCTGACAACAGTGTAATCGTCTGACTTTCTTTATAGAAATGATTCAATAAATGTTACAGTTATTGAAACTGTTGAAATCTAGTTTTGGAATAAAACGTGGGTTTTTATAGCAAGTGTTTTTTAGATAAAATACAGCGCACAATTCCTACCAAATTACAGTTATTACAGGTTGTTTAGTTAAGTCCTTGAGCACTGCTGATGTACTAAAGGTGCATTTAGGACTATTGCATAAAAATTAATCTATGCACGGCACTACTACGCTACAACGTCTAGATTAAAGAGTCATTTCAAACCATTTTGAATATAAATTAACATGCAATAACTTGCATTTCTTTTGCAAGTGTGTATAACCTGTCCATTCTAGTGGTCATTATGTAGTTTTCTACCATACGTCAGCACATTTTTTCCCCCTTTAATCCAGCAGAGAACTAGAGCAAGCAGTCGAGATCAGGATATGAGTCAGTTTACAAAATCATATTAATTTCTTCCACGTAAACTGTATAAACACTTAGTCATTTATTATTCTCACAGTCATTTTTTCTTATCAAAGCTCTTTGTGAGTGGATTAGGTGTACAATAATTATGTGTGGCATTAGGCCATGATTACTGGTGGATTGTGTTTTTTGCTGCACCGCAGTTGGTTCAGTGAGAGGGTAAATCAGCTGCCTTTATCAGTGGACTGTGTCATAAACGGAGGTCAAGAAAGCACATATAAAACAATAAATGTGGCTTTGTGGCTATTCAAGCGTGTAAAAGTGTGCACACCTGACAACTGAGGTTAAAATGAAAAATGTTCTTCTTGCAGCTAACTAAAAAAAGCCTTGTCTCTCTTTTGCGCAGTGACAATAAAGACTCCAAAGCTGACCTATAACAAAAGCCGCCCACCTCTGTCTCTCAAGGTGAAGTATGAGGGACCAAAGATTAGGAAATTATGTCTGTTAGCACTCAAAACATCCAGAAAATACAGTGTTTTTGTCAGATGTGGGGCCAACAACTAAATATCATACGGCAAAATCCAGAGTATAACTCAAACTTACTCACTTTACAGCCCCAAACTGCTCAACTGGGACATTTGTTTTGGTCAATTTTCCAGGTGTAAATGTGAGAATTTGAAGCAATGAATTGATTTAAATGTGTTAATTTGTTTGATAGGAGTAAATGCGTCAGCATACACACGTCAGTCAGCTGCTTCTCCATTCTCAGACCTTAAAAACATTTATTTATCTGCTCATGTTCAAGTGATATAATGATCCTATGTGGCAAAACATGATGTAGAACTGGCGGGAAGTAACTAAGTACATTTACTCAAGTACTGTTCTTAGCTACAGTTTGGAGGTACTTAAAGTCTAATATTGTACTTTTTACTCCATTATGTATTTGACAGCTATGTTTACTTTACAGATTAATATCTAACACATAAAACATCATCAGCTTACACAACATGATGCATTATTTTAAATTAAACCACCCAATTTACTCAAGTACTCTACTTAAGTACAATTTTGAGGTACCATTATTTTCTGCTACTTTATACTTCTACTCACTCATACTATTCAGGGAGAAATCCACTACATTATCTATATATAAATACTAGTTACTTTTTATAATAAAATGTTAAATATAGAACATTTGATCAGTTAATAAAACATGATGCATTGTTACAGATCAAACAACCAAAAAGTAAAGTTCACCTTAACCAGCTTAAAATACTCCTCGTGTTAATGCATCAACAATATGATCCAATAATATGATAATAAAACACTGATGGGGCCCATTCTACATAATGACTACTTTTTCTATTTGAGTACACATTATTGCCAATGCTTTTGTACTTTTACTACTGCTTTTACTTGTAATGGAGTATTTTTACAGTGAGGTATTGAAACTATTACTTAAGTAAATGATCTCAATACTTCCTCCATCACTGCCCAGAAGTATACACAGTAAAGCACTTGTTTTATATGTGACATATTGTTTTCGAGCAGTAATTTGTGTCCGATATGTTTTTTTTCCCACAACAACATTTAATTGCCTCATTAAAAATCCCTGAAATTACATCTACTCTCTTCTCCCGCGTTGTAAAATCCAAAATGTATGAATATGCAAATTTTGCTAATTTCAAAATCTTAACTACTAGACACAAGATGTTTCCCACTTCTCTGTTTCAAGTTTCCACATCACACTTCTGTATGATGCATATTGATCCATGATTGGCTTACAGTTGCACTTTCCTCTCTTCTGGTGTCAAACTCTGCACATCATTCTGCAGAGAGAAGTAGCAGAGAAGCAAAAAACAAAATAGTGGAGGGAAGGAGGCTTAAACTGAGCTCCATCTACATTATTAAAACTCTGCTTTAAACCCATATGTCAAGCCTAATAATAATAATCCAATAATAGGACATATGTACAGTAATAATGCACACTGAATGGAGCAATTCTCCATAATGAGTACTTCTTCTTTTAAGGCTCAAGTACATTTTCCTGCCAGTATTTGTTCCCTCTGAAAGCAGGACTTTTACTTGTAATGGAGTATTTTTTAGATACTCTCACTGTAAATCACTGAATCAAGGGGGACTGCAGCTTTTTCCATCAGCTCTCTGATTCACGTGGCGGCCTCCGGTTCCATGTTACCGGGGAGTTTGTCCCTGACTTTCAGCCCCTTCTTATGATTAAGGGACCCGGTGTGGAGCAGAAAAGCAACGAGGCTTAACGGGAATCAAAGCTGTCATTCTTGAGCTGCGGGCCTCGCCGCACACGAGCCGCTCAACACACCTCACTGTGCGGGAGCGCAACATGACAGAAAGCCCGGTGTTTTGAGCCGCTCTGCTGGCCGCAACCGGATCATATGACTCGGCATCTCTGTGCGTTAATGCTCTTAGAGCCGCCGATGACCGGCCAGCGGTGGCTGCGCTCCACAAGACCAAAAAGCCAAAGGAGTTTAACGGATGTGTTGCTGCGATTATTCGGCCAAGTATCTTTATCCCACATCTAGATTAGCTGCTAATGACGGAGGAAAAGCCTCGTTGCAAGAAACACAAGGCCATGTAACCTCAGAACAAGGGCCATTACTGTGTGAAGAAACAGATTAAAGCGCAATACAACACGGGCAGTCACAGTTGTGGAGTATTTAGACCCTTTAAGTACCAACACAACAACATCAATATCAATACTACAAGTAAAACGTATGCATTCAAAGTAGAGAGGTGGTAAAAATGTATACTTAAAGTTAGGGATGCACCGATCTGACTTTTTCAGTCCCGATAAGGAAACCTGGGTATTAACCGATACCGAGTACCGATCCGATACAATCAATTTAATTAGTAAACTGTATGTCTCACTGTGTGGAAGTGAATACTAAATATTGCTTTCCTAAAGTTGTAAAACCAAATGTAACAAATAAATACATAGATATGAATTTAGTGAATTATTATTTAAATAATAAAACGTACACCAGCAACTTGGCAAAAAAATTCTGCAAAATTAACAGGAATTTAAATTAATGTGTGAACCTTTTTAATGCAGCAACAAATTGGTCAAAACTTAAACAGGAATTTAAAGTTTCTAAATTTTAGGAGTCTCTATCGCAAGCGACGGGTAGCTCGCGAGTGACGCAACTGTCAGCTCGCTCCACCTCACGTGCATGCGCACACACTACACGCTGCAGAACACTTCGTAGCTCTGAGAATATCTAGTGAATGTACAGTGGACGTTTGTGCAGAAATAACTGCTGCAGCTCCTCCAGACCAACAGAGGTTTCCCCGTGTCTTGTGAAGTGACGGGGCTCCGCAACGAGAAACGTTATCGTCTCCGACCGGGTGCCGGTGTCTCCCCTATTTCCTCCGGCCACAGTCGGGAAGCTGAAGCAGGAAAGCCAACACGAGGATCAGCAGTGATTCATGGAGAGACCTTCGTCTGGTCAGCTAACATTACTGCCGAGCAGGTGAAATATAGAGTGATATTGTGGTTTTAGCTGTGTCGCCTCACTGTTTTGAGCGATGCTCGTTCATGTCTATGTAGAGCGAGCACAAGCGCGAGCCCGACGCTGACTTTCGTTGACTTAACGGCCACAGGTGTCACTGTTAACAAGCATTTCTGATTCTTAGAAACAGTCCCTTTAAGTAATATAAAATGGAAATACTTACGTAATATTGTACCTAAGTACAGTCCTTGAGTAAATATACTTACATACTTTCCATCACTCAGATTAACTAAATTATCATCATTATAAAACAGGTCGTGGTTAAATTACAGCACATGCATCTGCAGACTGTTTTTGACATAAAAATATGTATTTGTTCTGTATTTTATGCATTCAAAATTAAGTCTTACATTACTTCACAGCAAGCAAATGCATTTCTAATGGGCAAATTCATCAATTCAACACTCATAAAAGGAGACATAAATGAGATTTCGCTGTCATGGGCAGTCAGAAACCCCTTAACAAATTAAGTTAAACATCAGTGGGAAACGACAACAAAGCGCATTAAAAGCTTCATGCAACCGCAAAAAAAACAGTGACTGGAAAACAGGTAACATCACAGTGTGCTACTCTGGAGTGCTCTTACATTATGTGTGTAATGTCTTTATTTACCCCCCCCAGCCCACCCCACCGGTGTGCACCCCCTCTTCTTACAGCAGATACATGTCACCACTAATGGACATCAAGTGCTTCCTTTTTTGCAGCTCTTGTCTGGACATACATTAGAGACAGAAAACCCATTTCTCAACCCATAAGTACAGCACATACACACACTCAGACACTCAGACACGCACATACACACACACACAGAAGCCACTCACTCTTTCTAGTGCCAGCTGTGCGTCTCAGGCTGCAGGATGCTGCTGAACAACGTGAAGATTGTTAACGAGTTGAAAGGAAGGAGAGGCCAGGATCTGTGCAGCAACATGAACAAGCATCTGATTAGTAGTTTCTAAAGTTAGATATACAGACGGAGGCAAAGTTGTTGGTAACGTCCCGTTAAAGAGAGAAAAACCCACAATGGTCACTGAAATAACTTGAAACTGACAAAAGTAATAATAAATAAAAATTCACTGAAAATTAACTAATGAAAATCAGACATTGTTTTTGAATTATGGTTCAGCAGAATCATTTAAAAAAACAAACTAATGAAACTGGCCTAGACAAAAATGATGGTAACATTAACTTAATATTTTGTTGCACAACCTTTTGAGGCAATCACTGCAATCAAGTGATTTCTGTAACTCTCAATGAGACTTCTGCACCTGTCGACAGGTATGTTGGCCCACTCCTCGTGAGCAAACTGCTCCAGCTGTCTCAGGTTTGAAGGGTGCCTTCTCCAGACAGCATGTTTCAGCTCCTTCCACAGATGTTCAATAGGATTTAGATCCGGGCTCATAGAAGGCCACTTCAGAATAGTCCAATGTTTTGTTCTTAGCCATTCTTGGGTGTTTTTAGCTGTGTTTTGGGTCATTATCCTGTTTGAGGACCCATGACCTGCAACTGAGACCAAGCTTTCTGACACTGGGCAGCACATTTCGCTCCAGAATGCCTTGATAGTCTTCAGATTTCATTGCACCCTGCACAGATTCAAGACACCCTGTGCCAGATGCAACAAAGCAGCCCCATAACATAACCGAGCCTCCTCCATGTTTCACATTAGGTACAGTGTTCTTTTCTTTGGATGCTTCATCTCTTCGTCTGTGAACATAGAGCTGATGTGACTTGCCAAAAAGCTCAAGTTTTGTCTCATCTGTCCAAAGGACATTCTCCCAGAAGCTTTGTGGCTTGTCAATATGCATTTTGGCATATTCCAGTCTCGCTTTTTTATGATTTGGTGTCCTCCTGGGTCGTCTTCCATTAAGTCCACTTTGGCTCAAACGGTGACGGATGGTGCAATCTGACACTGATGTACCTTGACCTTGGAGTTCACCTCTAATCTCTTTGGAAGTTGTTCTGGGCTCTTTGGTTACCATTCGTATTATCCGTCTCTTCAATATGTCATCAATTTTCCCCTTGCGGCCACGTCCAGGGAGGTTGGCTACAGTCCCATGGACCTTAAACTTCTGAATAATATGTGCAGCTGTAGTCACAGGAACATCAAGCTGCTTGGAGATGGTCTTATAGCCTTTACCTTTAACATGAAGGTCTATAATGTTCTTTCTGATCTCCTGAGACAACTCTCTCCTTAGCTTTCTGTGGTCCATGTTCAGTGTGGTACACACCATGACACCAAACAGCACAGTGACTACTTTTCACCCTTTAAATAGGCAGACTGACTGATTACAAGTTTGAAGACACCTGTGATGCTAATTACAGGACACACCTTAGTTTAATATGTCCCTATGGTCACATTATTTTACATCTTTTCTAGGGCTACCATCATTTTTGTCTAGGCCAGTTTCATTAGTTTGTTTTTTAAAATGATTCTGTTGAACCACAATTCAAAAACAATATCTGATTTTCATTAGTTCATTTTCAGTACATTTTTATTTATTATTACTTTTGTCAGTTTCAAGTTATTTCAGTGACCATTGTGGGTTTTTCTCTCTTTAACGGAACGTTACCAACAACTTTGCCTACGTCTGTACTTTGATTCAAACACAGAGCCGCTTAATATGGATCCAAAATTACACCAAATAAAGCAGATCTCAAATTATGGCAGTAAGAGGCAGATCCAAACAGTCTGTGTACAATTTCCATTCGTTTGTTTTTTTAGAAAATCTATGAAAATATGAATTCTGCATATTTTGTTGTTGTATGTGTTTCAACATGATTTACTACATTTTGAGAAGAATAATGTTTAATGTGCCCAAAGTATTTCACTTTCATTTATCTAGATCCTTGAAGTCCTCTGAATACTGATCGGTATCACAGCCTCACAGGGAATGCTGTTGTTGAGTCCTCTACACTCAAACCTCAGGCACCAGACGATGAAGAGTCAAATCTTCTCCCAGGTTTATAACTTCTAAAACAAAGAGTGCCGTCCTCCGTTTCAGTCATCACATGTCTCCTCTTCAGCTCAGCTTGTCCTGAATGTTCATCAGAGTGGAGTATGACTTCGCCCGTTTGGCTGTGAAGACACAGAATTTACATTAAATGATTAATCACTTCATCATTTTAATCTATTGAGTGACATTTGAGTGAAATTGTCATAATAAGCATATGAATTATTGAGTTATGACTAAAAATGTGTTTTGTGAGGTCACAGTGACCTTGACCTTTTGACCACCAAAATCAAATCAGTTCATCCGTGATACCATATGGACGTTTGTGCCAAATTTAAAGAAATTCCATCCAGGCGTTCGTGAGAATGGGACGGCCGTGAGGTCACAGTGACATTGAACTTTGTCTAGAGCTGCAACGATTAATCCATTAGTTGTCAACTATCAAATTAATTGCCTTCATTGCCGTCATTTTGTACAAATTCTCTGATTCCAGCTTCTTAAATGTGAATATTTGCTGGTTTCTTTACTCCTCTATGACAGTAAACTGAATATCTTTGAGTTGTGGACAAAACAAGACATTTGAGGACGTCAACTTGGGCTTTGGGAAACGCTGATTGACATTTTTCACAATTTTTTGACATTTTATAGACCAAGAAAATAATCAACAGATTAATCAACAATGAAAATAATTGTTAGTTGCAGCCCTACTGACCACCAAAATCTAATCAGTTCACCCTTGAGTCCAAGTGGACGTTTGTACCAAGTGTGAAGAAATTCGCTTCAGGCATTCCTGAGATATCATGCCTCTGGCCACGACTGTTGCCAACTTGAAGGCATAAAAACATTAGTCCATGACGGGAGGCGATCGAGGAGATGTGACAGTCATGGAGACGAGAAAATATGAGCCTAGACAGTAGTGATGCTAAACTGTCAGGTCAAATGGAGGATGTTCCCCTGGGACCGGCTTCACAAAGATATTTTAGACCGATCTGTAGTGTTAGGCCAGCTGTAATTTAGCTCTTAGATTAGTCTAATACAAGTAAGACGGTTTCACAAATGCCCCTGGACATCAACCAATCAATAAAGACCCTGAGAGAAAGAAAAAACACACACAGACCTCTCAGTAGATTGGCAAGACATAATGATGTTGGTGATAATCAACTGAATATCAATATTCTATTAAGTTTATTTTAGTTATTTATCTTTATTTCTCCTGTTTCTGAAACACATTTAAACTCCAATTTCATTCAGATTAGGAATTATAATTCTCAAGTCAAATAAGTGTTTTTCTCCTGCTGCAAGAGAAAGGCAGATTATCTGTACATGACTCGTGCGACAGGTCTGGAAATTTTGAGAAAATTCTAACTACAAGAAATTGACAAGTTCTCTTAAATCACTTGTATGTGTTACTTAAGAGCAAATCAGTTCGTACAATTTGTTGTGCACTCAACAGTACCCCCAATTCCTAAATAAAAGAAGTTCCCGTCCTCCTCAGTCTTGGGAAACGCCCTCTTTCGACCATCATCCACACAAAAATAAATCCTCCCACCTCGTCTATGATCCAGAGGTTTGCAGGAGGCAACCCCACCATGCTTTAGAACAACCTAGAACCCCCCCCTATCCCCTCTTTCCTCCGTCCCAGCCAAACCCTAATATCACAGTCAGTCAACCCCCCCTTTCCTCCACAAAGACCCCTCAAAACCCCGTCAAAAAATCTCTGTGTGTGACAATGGGCGAATTAAGCTGGTTACTCACGGTGTATGAGCTTGCGTTTCTTTTGTTCGGAGTGAAGGAAGCTGCTCAAGTAGAAGATGATGGGCAGAAAGAGCATGAAGCTGGACACCGCGATGACAGGCACCGTCTCCTCGCGGGGGAAGGAACAATTGAACTTCTTACTCCACAGTCTGCGAGTCACATTCATCTGAAACGAGGCAAAGTGCCAAACGCAACATAAACTTTAGCTGAGCACAATCACAGGACGCTATTAATTCAACCCTCACATGTTTAGTCTATTTAATCCTGCAAACACAACAAACTGTGTTCATTAATTTTTAATGAGTTTCTGTATTTGTTTTTTTAAGTTTCTTGCATTTCTGATCACATTCCTGAATCAAAGATCCAAGCACAATTTTAAATTTTTGTCACACAATGTTACTAGTTTTTCTTACGAACACCCTCTAATATGAAATCAGCAACTATCGAGATATTGTAAGACCAAACTAAACCGTGGAAAAGAATATTTAATCTCATAATCAAGGCTAAAACATGACATGACAGCAAAAAACTGTTTTAATCAAATATTATGAATGTGTTTTGACACATTGTTGAAACATTTCCAGAGCACATTATCTCGTCACCAGCTAAAAGTTGGTGAGTTGTTGTCCTTTAGTATCTACAGATTCCTCTAGGGGGCGCAGTTTTCTCTCTTACCATCTTAAAGAGGAGTTTTATAATTCCCTGACATACATACCGCATCCTCTATGTCAATACACATAGTATGATTGTTCTCCATTCTGCCGTAAATCTCATTGAGGCTTCTGTAGCTGCTCTTACAGTCTTTGCACAGCTCTGTGTGGTTCCCCTGTGAACAAAAGACATCCTCGTTAACTTCTGAACTTAAAGTCATTGCAGACAGACAGACAGACATCATCACCTAATTGATGGCGTACCTGTTGATACTTCTCAAAGCAGGTGAGTGTTTGGTTGAGAGTGTTCATGAAGTACAGCGTGTCATTGGTCAGGCTCTGGAATCCCGGAGCGATGCAATCTGCACAACAGGAAGTAAAAACAACCATCAGTTAGGTCTGTTTATTCAAGAAAAGTGGACAAATTAATTAAATCAGATGCACAATAGCGTTTTGTCACTTTCCCCTATTTTATCCAAGATCTGAACCAGGTTTAACAATACAAACAATCATTTAGTGCTGCAATGATTAATCAATTAGTTGTAAACTATTAAATTAGTCGCCAACTGTTTGGATAATCGATTAATCAGTGTGAGTCATTTCTTTAAGGAAAAAATTCAAAATTATCTGATTCTACCTTCTTAAATGTGAATATTTTCTGGTGTCTTTACTCCTCTATGACAGTAAACTGAATATCTTTGAGTTGTGGACAAAACAAGACATTTGAGGACGTCGTCTTGGGCTTTGGGAAACACATTTTTTACCATTTTCTGACATTTTAAAGACTAAATAACTAATCGATTAATCGAGAAAATGATCGACAGATTAATCGACAAATAAAAAAAATCGTTAGTTGCCGTTTTAATTGTTAAATCCGCTCCTGCTTACTGTCAGCGAAAAAGGTGTATGCAGAAAGAAACTACAGCTAAAACAATTAGTACATTAAATCATTTGTTGATTGACAGGAAATAAAACTGCACTATTTTTTCTAATAAATGTTTTGCTTAGGGTTCCACCGTCTCAGTTGTCAGGATTTGTTGCATTTCTTTGTTGCATGTGATAGTAAACTGAGTATCTTTGTGTTTAGAGGAGTGTTGGTCGTATAAAACAAGCTATTTGATGACATCACCATGGGCTTTAGGACATTGTACAGACCTTTTTCCACTATTTTTTCTGACATTTTAAAAACCTATAGACCAAATGAATGATCAATTAATGGATAATGAAGATAATCATTACAGACTAAATACTCTTGCATGTGGAAATCATGCTGTCACATTCACAACAGTGTGGAGATCTACCAAATCTGATGCAATTATCTCATAAAGTCACAAGCTGCTATGGGTATCACTGGCTATCCTGATAGCTGAAAGGTCAATCTAATAAAATGAGCAACGGTGGAAGAAACATTCAGATAATTTACTTGAGTAAAAGTAACAATACTGCAGTGTAAAAATACTCTTTTAGAAGTAAAAGTCCTGCATTCAATATCCAAAAAAGTAAAAGAAAAAAAGCATCAAAATATACTTTCAGAATAATACATATTATATTACTGGATTATAATTACTGATGCATTTATGTGTGACTATCACTTAAACATTGCAGCTTGTAGCTTTTCCACCCTAATATGCTGCTGGGTAGCTTAACCTATAGTAATATGTCATATTTTATGAGTTGATACATATTTTGTATTCATAATTTTAATCTGTAAAGTAACTTAAGTTATCAAATAAAGGTAGTGGAATAAAAAATACTATATTTGCCTGCAAAATGTAGTGGAGTAGAAGTATAAAGTAGCATAAAATGGAGATGCCCAAGTAAAGTACAAGTACCTCAAAATTGTACTTAAGTACAGTACTTTAGTAAATGTACTTCATTACATTCCACCACTGAAAAACGAGTCACATGTTTTTATCTCTGCTGCAACATCCAGTGTGTCCACAGCCCGCTCTAATTAAAGCACCCTAAAGAAAAACACTGCACCCAACTGCCTCTTCTTGACCCTGCACTCTGACCTCTGTAGTCAAATGCATACCCATAATGTGTGTGTGAGTCAGAAGTTCAAACAAAGGGATCCGCAAATTTGCTTATTAGGGAATTTCACAGTCGTTAGTACACCTTTAAGAAACTTTCAAAAAAAGTTTTTAGAAATAAATGCATCGCCATGAAGTGTATAGCAATTACATGGAAGTCTGATTCCCATCTCCTCATACCTAGATGGCTTTTAGAAATGAACAGATCACATATACCCTCAGAAATGAATACAACACCTTTCTGAAGATTTGGCAACCCTATTTAACCTATATGGACTCCTTACCAACACCTATATCGGATTTGATATAACAAAATGATCAGACTTGATACATCATTGGTCATCTGAATAAGTCAGAACACCGCATCTCGTTATTTATGATTTCTTTATTTGTGTATTTAATTTGTTTTTCTATATCCTTTTTAATTCAATTGATAGTTAACTAGCCTACTCCTTTTGAGTATGGTTCTTTTTCAGTTTGTACGTGGGTGTGATAGGGAGGGAATTTGGAGTTTCTGTGAGTTTGTGTTTTGTATGTTTTGTATATTTGGTTCACTACAAAATTGGAAAATAAAATATTATAAAAAAGGAAGTTCAAACAAAGGCACAAATAGAATCACAATAATTCAGAGTTTAAATTCAGACTTACTGTCACAGGCTGATTTCTTCCAAATGCCCTCCAGGTTGACGTAGAGCAGATAAACCAGCATCAGTCGATCACTGCGCAGAAGGCTGTCCCTGCAGCTCACATTACCAGGACCCATCTGAGAGGACACACAGGCACTTTATCACATTTTAAACAGTTCAAATACACTCAGCTTTCTATTGATAGCAAGCAAGTCAAGCAGAGGAATTCTTGTTTCCTCTAATGTGTCACCAGTCAGTCAGTCAGTCAGTCACATCACAAGACTCGTGACTCGTGAGACAAACAAGGCCTGTCTGTCCTCTTGAAGCAGGCACAGTTTTACTTACAAACACATATAAATAGACTCTGTATTTGTGGGAACACGTACCTGGTCTGATGATATGTTGTAATAGGTGTTCCTGAAGCTGCCATAGCTGGAGTAACAGTTGTGGCAGACCATGACAGGTCTGGAGGCATTCACCAAGCAGTCCACATAGGCGACACACAGCTTTCTGAAGATCTGGAGCAGGTCGCTGCAGTAGTCGCTGATCTCCTGGTCCTCTGGGAAGGGGAGCAGGTTGAGGGAGAAGAGAGAGTCCACATTGGGCTTAAACACAGCCGAGTTCACCCCAATAACATCAGCAGCTACAGCAGCATTAGGGCTCAAAGACGAGGTTTGAGTCACTTTATCCGCTGAATCTGAAGAGTAAATGTGTATTAATAGTAAGAAAACCAAAAACGAACAGGTTTTGTAAAGAGACATGGTCGAAAAACGGAGATTTTAAAGCATCTGTTCCTCTTCTTTCTTTCACTCCTCTACACAACACCAACACAACCCATGACTTCCGGGTTGTTCCTCCCCCAACGTGATCATGTGACTGTCTGGAATTCTCGCGAGAGTACATCACACGGGATCAGATCAGTACTACAGTAACTTCACATTACAAACAACATACAATGTGGCTTTTGAAGGCATATTTTGATATACTCGATGTAACTTTTAAAGTTTAGTAGTTTAAACTACTACTACTAATAATAATAATAATAATAATAAAGATGATGATGATATAATAATAATAATAATAACAACAATAATGATAATTATCACATCAGTGACATCAATATTATTTAGAAAAATAATAAAGATATAAACTTCCACCTAAAGTAAATTTCCGGATCCATTATACTGATGGATAATGATATCTACCTATCTATCTGTCTGTCTGTCCGTCCATCCATTCGTCTATCTATCTATCTGTCCATCTATCTATATATCTGTCTGTCTGTCTGTCTGTCTGTCTATCTATCTACCTACCTACCTATCTATCTATCTATCTATCTATCTACATGTATCTATCTATCATCCATCTATCTATCTATTCATCTATCTATCTATCTGTCCATCTATCTATATATCTGTCTGTCTGTCTGTCTGTCTGTCTGTCTATCTATCTACCTATCTACCTATCTATCTATCTATCTATCTATCTATCTACAATCAATCTATCTATCTATCTATCTATCTATCTATCTATCTATCTATCTATCTATCTATCTACAATCAATCTATCTATCTATCTATCTATCTATCTATCTATCTATCTACAATCAATCTATCTATCTATCTATCTATCTATCTATCTATCTATCTATCTATCTATCTACAATCAATCTATCTATCTATCTATCTATCTATCTATCTATCTATCTATCTATCTATCTATCTACATGTATCTATCTACAATCTATCTATCTATCTATCAACAGGGAAGAGTTGATGCTATTTACATGGTAGTGTGGGTCACTGCCTACAGTTTATGTAAGGGGGGGGTGCATGTGTGAGTGCATGTGCGTGCGTGTTGGACAGAGACAGCCTGCATGGTCTCCTCATTATTTACGGGTTTTTTGACACCATACAATTTTGCAATGTGCGCTCGGCTCTGGGAGAAAATAATCACGGAGTCAAGGTAAACGATTTGGGCTCCAATCCTGATTGTGATAATTGTCAAAAACCCCCTCGAATCAAGCGACCGCAGTCAATGGTCGTTAATGTGAAATTAGTGGCTCTTGATAACTTGCGGGCCGCATCAATTCCGCAGTCATCAGAGCTAATGAAAATAAGGGGGGAGAGGATGCGTGCGGCATTAGCGGCCTATTCTGATGCCCGCGCGCCGCTCCAGTGGTAAATATGGATTCTGGCCTCTAATGCTCCTCTCACTGCACACATGGCACTATTAACTCTTCTTCTCCTGACCAGAGTTCACCTAATTGTTCAGATGTTCCCCTTTCCTTTATCTTCTAGTGTGGCTCTCAGAAAGAAGAAATGATTACAACCTAAACCCTTTTCCTGCTTTTATAAATCTTTTTGTGCTCACTTGGGTATAGGACTACACTTTACCTTTAACATTTTTTTCTCATGCGCTTTGGCTCAATTTTTGAATGAGAATATTTATTTTCAAAAACAATAAGTTCAAATCTCTGAACAATTAGTTTGTTGTTCACAAGAGATTTAGAATTTCTCATTCATTCAAAGCAAATTGCACATGTTTTGGTGCTAAAGAGTCAGTAAAACAACCACTTGCACATGTCTTACTGAGCAAAACTGATTGTCTTCACAACTTCTAAACATTCTTTCATCGTTTGAGACATAACATGCAAAATTATCCATTCAATTAACAAAATCTGTCAGACGTACCAATAAATATAAATATCTATGACGAGGAGGTACAATTTGTTGTTTTTTAACTGAACTATCGCACGTTTTTTTCATTGTTGCAGGGTTTTTTTGGAAAAGAAAAAAATTTGTGGCAAATTTCAGTTCACTGTATATGACTTTATATGAAAGATCAAAAGGGAATTTTCTGTTTACAATACTTGTAACACATTGCTACACAAATACATTTAATGTAAACATACAAATGTGCATATCCTTTTTCTGTGTAGCTACTACAGTATTGATTTTTCCCAGTAAACTTTGACCTACTGTTGAAATGGGAATCTAAACAGCATTCAGCTGGATAAAACTGATATTATTGTATAGTAGCTTTTCATTTTTGGTGGCATTGGCCAACTTACTGACACAATAACTAGATTTATTAGCATGAATGAAGTGTTTTGGTTGAGTTACTACCTTTTTGCAGACATGCAATAGAGTTGTGACAATTGCACTTACAGTTTAGAGAAAGTTAAGAATGTTTAAACCAAAGCGATGGAGAAAAACTGTAAAAATATTTCACAAATAAAAACAAAAAGCACACATCTTATTAGCTATTATTATTATGAATGCAAGAATAACATGTATAGGCTTGTAGGTGAGTCTCAGTCTGCACTCATCGTCACATTATTCTCTAAGTTTTGGATTGTCTTTCCTCTGCGGGCTAATCAGCAGAGCGCCAAGTAAAATCGGCATATCATTACTATTGGAGATGACCGTTATTGTCAGATGGCAGAAAATGCCTTCATTAGCATGTGATAGCCTAGATAGAGAAACCAAGAGGACAAAAATCACTAATTAGGCCCATAAATTAGATGATGGTGATGATGAGAGCCCTTCAGGAGCGGTGGCAAGACTCGGTCCAAGAAGCTCCTCGTGATTTTGTGCACGATATACAGCATGCAATGAAGAAACTGGTCAAAAGACTATATCTGCTGATAATTTGGAGAAAAAAAGACCACAGAACAAAGCTGTAGGCCCCTATAAGCCTAAAGATTAACCCATTAGAGCCTTTACAGAAGAAGTACTGTGATCTTTTACTTAAGTAGCCGAAAAGTACCAATAAAATTATGTAAAATAGTCCATTACAAGTAAAAGTCCTGCATTGCTAAATGCACAAAAGTAGGATAAGCTTAAATTAATGTATCAAAAGTAAAAGTCCTGCACAAAAACAGTCCCTGCAGTGATATATTATTATATAAATATGATATTATTAGATTATGCGGGCCAAAGATGTAATGTATAGGGCTGTTTATCTGTTCAAAATGTACCTTAAAGGGAGATTTGTCAAGTATTTAATACTCTTACCAACACGGGAGTGGGCAAATATGCTTGCTTTATGCAAATGTATGTATATATTTATTACTGGAAATCAATTAACAACACAAAACAATGACAGATATTGTTCAGAAACCCTCACAGCTACTGCATTTAGCATAAACAATATGCACACATCCTAACATGGCAAACTCAAGCCCGACAGGCAACAAAAGCTGTCAGTGTGTCAGTGTGCTGACTTGACTATGACTTGCCCCAAACTGCATGTGATTATCATAAAGTGGGCATTTCTGTAAAGGGGAGACTCGTTGGTACCCATAGAACCCATTTTCATTCACATATCTGGAGGTCAGAGGTCAAGGGACCTCTTTGTGAATGGCCGTGCCAGTTTTTCCTCGTCAACATTTAGCACAAGTTTAGAGTGTTATTTAGTCTCCTTTGCAACAAGCTAGAATGACATGGTATCGATTAGATGCAATAAGATATATTACGATTTATTACCTTTTTTCAATCTTTTTTTATCTATTTTATCTAATGTGATACAGTTTCTGTTCATCTCAAGGTTTTCATTCACATATCTTGAGGTCAGAGGTCAAGGGCCATGCCAGTTTTTTTCGCCAAGATTTATTAATTAAGATATATTTATTCCTTAATTTTTCTAGTTTCATATGATGCCAGTATCTTCACTCTAGCTTTAAAACTGAGGCCGCTACCTAAAGATCGCAAATTGCGATATTGTGTTAAAGAAATTAGTGGCGTTAAAACTAATTTGTGTAAACGCGTTATTAGCGCGTTAACATTGACAGCTCTAAATGTAACCAAATGTATTTTTAAAATCCTTTAAACATGATTTTATTAGCACCTTTATAAGATATAAGGTAACGATTGTTTGGTATCTGAGATTGTGATTTGAATCCTTGTGAAAGAAAGTGTCCAACTGGACAATCCCAAAAGGGTTAACTCAAGCCGGTTCAGCCTTAAACTTGGCTCTTGGCGTGGGGAGAGAAAATAGGCTATAGCTGTAAAGTTATGCAGAAGTTATTCTTCATCCTTCGGGCCGTCCCTAATCCGCCAAAAACCTCATTCTTTCATCGGAGAACTGTGCCTCCTTTCTTGTTCCCCCCTCTCTATACAACATAAAGTCAGACTGCATTTAATGGTTATGTCGGGATGGGAGAGGGGCTTTCTTCTTCCCCTTTTCTCCAGAATATTGCCCTTTTCGTCGTGTGAGTCTCCCAACCCGCGGGGACCCCCATATTCTTCCCTCCGCGTCTGACTCGAATCACAAACTAACCCTGATTTTCACCACTTTGCTGGGAATTGCGGGGAGTGATAATAGAGATTTCGCTTTCATTTTATACGCTTGACTTGGTTATTGTTGCTTTTCTCCTCTCCCGTGATTCTCCCCTTTTCCAGGGATTAGCCCTGACTTCGCCCGCTATACTGGCCGCCGAAGTGCCCCTGAGCCCCGGGATGACAATTGATGCAGATCAAGGCGGGCCTATTCTGCGCCTTTGAAAAGGGGCCGAGCTGAGCCGGGTTAAAATGAGGGAGTTTTAATGGAAGGAAAGGATGCATGCTCCTTAGTTTGCTTCCCACAAATGAATTGCTAGAGTTTTTGTGGGAAGATATTGTTGACAAATATGTAATATAATAAAGGCTAGACTGTTTATTGTCTTCTGAGACCACATAGGCGACACATACAGACTGCACGATGATGATGATGGTTAGAGAAGATGATGAAGCTGAACCCCGATGGTGACGCCAAGGATGATAAGTGGACAGTAATGGTAAGTATGATATGTATGTAGAACTGGCAGTGAAGAAGAAGAAGAAGACTATGATGGGGCTATGATTAGAATGAGTGTGATGATGATGAGTAAGTACAGAAATGCTGATGAAGATGATGACAATGATATGTATGGTGATGGAAGTGGTTGTGCTGCTGATGAGGATGAGGAAGATTATGAAAACGTTAGTGACCAGGCTGAAAAATGCTGATAATGATAGTGATGGTGATCAATGAGGAAGATGAGGAGGGTGATGCTGAAGATGTGATCAGAATCAGCTTTATTGGCCAAGTATATTTATACATAGGCCTACAACTACAAGTTAATTAGGTAGTTTAAGTAATAAACATATATATATGTGCAGGCAATTGGTAATGAAAAAATAGATGCAAACAGTATATGAAGAACAAATGGACATTTTTATTTATTTATCAACCTATATTGTTCATTAAAAATGAACAGATGGTTCCGAACCTTTCTGGCTTGTGGCCCCTTACAATATAAAGCATTGTCTGGTTGGGGCCCCTCGTCATGTTTCAGATGTCTATGTGTTGTTAGCAGTTCCACCACAGAGGGATTTCTCCTCTAAACATTTCAGATGGTTTCAGTTAAATACAGCGTGGAACTCCGGGTCTGAAAAGTGAAGCCAATGCGTAAGTGCCTTAAACTTGCATTCTTTCTAACAGCCAGCAGGGGGCGACTCCTCTGGTTGCAAAAAGAGGTCTGATTGTATAGAAGTCTATGAGAAAATGAGCCTACTTCTCACTTGATTTATTACATCAGTAAACATTGTAAACATGAGTTTATGGTCTCAATCGCTAGTTTCAAGTCTTCTTCAATGCAGCATGATGTTCGTTTAGTTAATTATGGTCCCATTTAGAGTCAAATAGACCATAAAGCGGGGGATGGTTTAGGGCGTGGCTACCTTGTGATTGACAGGTCGCCTAAAAAAATTTCTTATTCAGCATTCGGTTGTACTTAGCTCCACCCTCTAGTGTCACTTCTGGTTGCAAAACGATTCTTATTTTCAGGTGATTATACTCAAACATAGTTATTAATGTATATTCCATTTCTGCCAATAGATCCCCGAAATGCTACACACTGTTCCTTTAAGTAGGATTTTAATGCAGCACTTTTGCATGTATTTTTACATTGTGGTAATTGATCTGAATGTTTCCTCCTCCACTGGATAAGAGTACAAATGAAGAAGAGGAGAATGATGGAGGTGCTGACTGTGACTGGTCTATCAACTCTACAGGTGTCACTATCTAATCACTGCGACAGTTTGAAACAGTCTGACTGCACAGATCTGCTCATCCCCAGCACGTCACACAAGAGAGGGTTTCAGTATTTTCCGTGTCTCCCTCAATCAGGCATCTCTGCAGCACTGTGAGAAGTTAATCTTTGTTGACGGTGTGTTGTGCACTCTTCCGTGGGCCGGTAGGGTTGGGACCACTCCTGGAAAGCCCGGTCCGTGCTCATATAGAGGGGGGGATAATTACCAAACACGCAGCCGACAGCAGCGACACAAAAGCCGCTTTGACTTCCTCACTGCTGGTCGCCTCCAGGGGACGGTCCCGCTCCCTGCTCACCCGGCTCACCCAGACCACTTCTCATCACTCCTGAGAGGCAGAGACGTCTTGTTCCATAACAAGACATGAAACTGACTTCTTTCAGCTCCAGTGAACTGGACATAAACCCCGACTGACAACCTCCAGTGCCCAAACAGAACAGGGAGAGGACGGGTGGGCCGGGACAGAGGACAAGAGAGGGGTGGGGGCAGCACGGGGCGCACTAAATAAAGTTGTTATTCACTTTAATCTTACATGTTGAGAGGAGAAACACACCAAAGCAACTTTAGTTTAAAACTTATTTATCAAGTTACAAAGGAGAAACATTTGCAATTTGACCATTTTGACCCTTTTTCACATTTGTTTGTCAACTTTTTCTGAGGAGATTTATGATTTCTCTCCTCTCAGAGCCATCTTCCCCCTCTCAGAGCTCAGCGCGTTACAGCACTGAAAGCACGACGTGCTGTAAATGTAATGGGCCGGGACTGATTGTTTCTGACAAGCAACAAAACACATCGTCCCGCCCCTCAAATTAGTCCCCCAGGAGGGGGTGGGGTGAGGGGTTCATGTCCCAGGAGACACATGGACAGACAGCATGCCAGCATATAGCATGAGCATGCATGTGACTTTCAGACTCGCACTGGTGGTTTTTCTTTGCTCTTTGCTGGTTCCAGTGATTTATGAGTGGGTTTCTGTTACCAGTGTAAACAAAGCCAAGTTGATTTATGTTTTTGATTCAGTATTTAATAGAATACAGTTTGTTTACCTGCTTAAACTAAAAAAATCTAAACAAAAGTTAAACTATACAACTATAATATGATGCAGCACACTGCTAAAAAAAATCTTATCTTCCTGTTAAGTGACATTATTTTTAAAATTTTGAATTTTGAACACATGAATTAACTTTTTCTTTAAAAACTATATTTTCGAGGCAAGACTAAATTACTTGTTGAGACTCATGTTTTTTTTTATTTGTTTTTGTTCTGTTGCTGAACCACCAACACAATATCAAGGCCACTAAGACGACATTTTCAAATGTACTTTTTATTTTAAATAATTTTTTATATATAATTAGGTTTAATTTTGGCCACAATATTAACTTTTCTATTTTGAAAAAAATTCTAAAAATATCATTCATTACATAAATTTAAAGGTACGCTTTTGGAGTTTTAATTGAGCCTACATTCTTCCACAAACTTGTGAACTACACGCCTAAGATTTAACAAACATGCTGATTGCATTTCTTTTACTACATAAAACATTTAATAAACAAGACTGCTGCATCAGCTTGTGACGTTCTTCTTCTTCTCATCTTTCATCGGTGCATTGCTGCTTTTTATGGCACATTACTTCTACGACCTCTTGAAATGCATTAACGCCCTCCTCACCAGAAATGTGTATGATGTCACCTCTGTGCCTACACATTCTCATCCCAACTCATCATACATCCTTACTGACGCTTTGTCAGACGCCTCGGCGTCACTCTTTTCGGTCGCAGTAAATACATGTTTAATGTTGTCAAGTAAACAAATTAGGTTCAGGCAATAAACCCCTATATTTAGGTTTTGGAAAATCTAAATGGTTGGGCTTAAAACTACTACATTTGTACAGTGAAAATGACACTGAACGTTGTAGGACACAAACAAACGGCTGATTGTAACGTGACGCACGGGACACAAACAGCGGTCTCCTGGATGAAAGCCTTGTGTTTGTTGGACTCATCCACCTCCCCTCCCGCCCACCCGGTGTGTGTCTTTTCACTCTTAAAGCTACGTCACCACACTCCCGGCACACTTGCCCTGAGCATTTATATTGACGCAGATGGGTTTGCATTGTAGTTAATGGAAAGCCTGATGCGTCTCATACCGACGATAAAGTGTGCCTTAAGCGTTGGTATCTAACGCCGATGGCCGTGACAAAGCGTCGGTATTTGACGCCCTGGGAATGAGAACGGGCTGTCTGGAGAAATAAACAACACAACAAAACACTGCTCTACAGCACCACTGGTGGACAAAATCTCTACAGGGCACCTCTAACAGTGTTTGAAAGCCAAATTAAAATATAGCTGTATATACCTTCTTTAAATCACAATTTATTTGTAATATCAGTTCGTTGGAAAAAGCGAAATCCAAAAGTGGAGCACCTGAGGGAGCACAGAAATGAAAAGTGTTTTACCAAAATGAGGGTTCTTAAAATACGCTGGCACCATCAGGTATACAGTTACAGTAAAGTACAAGTTGCCTAAACCTTTTGCTCCCTATAAATATCATTAAATATAGAATGAAATCACAAGGAAGACAACAACAACAAAACCCTGAAGTAGAAGTAGACGGACTTAATCAGGTTGTGGAATGTAAATCCCAAGTGGAAATCATTTTGTTTTTTAAAAATAAAGTAATGTCAATCAAGGTTTAAATACAGAATATTGTTGACACAAATTGAGAGCTGATACCTGAATAGACAAAGTTTGTAAAAGCAGAGGAACAGCTCCGTGTTATCCAGCTATATTATTCATAGTGGGCCAGGGATGAATAGGCAGTTAGACTGGAAAGAAAAGGCAGTTAGCTAGTCTGTTAGCGAGGGGTTAGCTTTAAAGCAAGCCCTGATTTGTGAACGAGGCGGTGGGAGGAGTGGTGGAGGGCCTGGCGTTCAGGAAAGCCTCTCCTGGGCCAGAAGAAAAGGATTTGGCCCAGATGCACGCAGCGATGTTAACTTTGAGTGGCCCCTGTGGCTCAAGCTCAGCACCCCCTCCTCCTTACTTCCCAAGCCCCCAGGTTGCCTTTGCATGACATCATCCCCAAACTATGCCCCCCATACCCATGTGAATCTGAGCTGTCACAATTGGCAGCCACCCCTCCTCCCCCCCACACACACACACATTAAACTGTACTGCAAACCCATACGTTTCTTTTTCTCCCCCCCTTTCCCCTCTCTTCTTCTACCACCAATCTCCTCCCTTCTTCTTCTTTTTTAACCCCCAGAAAGGCATTGTTTGAGTCAGGGCTTGATCAAAAAACTGTTGCCCGCCAACCACAGGGCTTTCTGTAAATTCAATAAGGCCACCTTAAAGATTTTCCTAATTAATGGATGACATCTTTGGCTGGAGGAGAGGCTAGGCATTCTGCTCCAGCTCGCTCTTTGTTCGCCTCCTAATTAACTTTCCTAGGTCACTCAGGTCCCCGCAACCTGAGAGTGAAGAGCCCCCATTGAGGAGGGAGTTGTAAACTTACTTTTTTTGCCTCGGCACTTAAAAGGGGAAAGCAACTATAGGGAACAGAAAATATCCTATTTAAGTCCTTTGTGAGTGAACTGCTTGCACATGTTCCAATAAAGGAAGTCTTCTAAATAAGCTGCCATGTTGCTCTCCGCTCCCCCTCTCTCTCCCTTATCCCACCTCTTTCACTCGCAGCTCCACAGAAAGGTTATGAATGATAGCTCTGGGTTGAGGGGGGTAAAGGGCCAAAGGACAGCATCTGGGCATTGTGGAGTTGTGAGCATCTGAAACTTTGAGGGAATTTGAGGATGGGAAAGCAGTGAGCTCCGGGGTGGTGGGGTGGACGATTGAGAAAATGTGGTGAATATGAGAAAAAAAAGCAAGTGCCTCTTTGCCCCCGTCATTGTTTGGGTGTTTCTAAAGGACCCCATGTCTTCCAGCCGCTTTCATCACTCCTCATCTTTATCTTTCAAAGTTGAAAAGAGAAACACAGGTATGAAATGTCTTCACATAACACGCATTCTGTTGCTGCCATTTCATTCCTTACAACTGGACAACATGCCTTATGTTGTCATAGTTTATTATACATATATTTTATTATTAATTGAAGGGTTTATTTGTTACTTACAAGTGAAGTTTTTTAGCAGAGTCCTAATATTTTTTACTGGTGCAAACAAAAAGGAAATTACATTCATACTAAGAGCAATGCACACCTATATTAACTCTTAGGGGTGGGAAAAAAATATCGATAGAGCATAGTATCGCGATATTTTGCATGGCAATATTGCATCGATACATGGACGTCAAGTATCGATCTTTTATTATATAAACTATTAACCTCTTAACAATCCGACGGCCCAGCGGCGGGCCCAGCTGCTATTCTGTCTTTCAGGGGTTGTAGCGGGCTCAGTCTTAAAACTAGTGACGATACTGGCATCATATGAAACTAGAAAACCTAATGAATCCATTGATACCAACCATGTCCTGTTAGCTTGTCGAGCAGAATGTTAAATAACACTCCAAAGTTACGCTAAATTTTGGAAAGGAAAAACTGGCATGGACATTTTTTCAAAGGGGTCGCTTGACCTCTGACCTCAGGCTATGTGAATGAAAACTTTGAGAAGAACAGAGTGAAAACTGTATCTTATTAGATAATACAGATGTTGACAAAATGCATAATGTTTAGTTGAAAATAAATAAATCGCAAAATATCTTATCGCAATACTCAGCATATCGCAAAATGTTTAAAATCGCAATAACATCGTATCGTGACTTAAGTACTGTGATAATATCGTACCGCGATGGCGATTGTGATTAGGGATGGTGATTAGGGATGGTGATTCCCACCCCTATTAATTCTAATCTCTAATTGATTTTTAGTTTGTTATAGTTTATGTTTCACAATTGACAATAAAGGAGCATATTTGAGATGTCCCGGTAGCTATTTCCGTGCATGAATGGTAGCAAAAATATGAAGTGGTAAATTAAATATTCTTAATATTATTTTGCAACAATTCAACATTTTTACTCGTTAGCAATTCCACAAAGTAATCAGTAATTATAAAACCACTTCACAAGGCAGGGTCAGTGATATTGAGAAACTAGAAAGAGTACACTAGATTTTAGAAAATGCTCCAAACAAAAAACCCAGTCCAGTGTTGCCAACTCTTTTCCAATGAAAGTAGCCAGCAGCACTATAGCTCCAAAAGTCACTCAATCTAGAGAGAAAGTCGCCAAGTCTGCAACACTGACAGTCCATCGCTTCAGGCCTCCATCAACAGCCACTCATGAATGTAAACAACGAACATATCTATTGTTAGTACTCACAGCTGTGGAGCTAGCAGCTTGTGGAAGGTGGGCAGAGTGCATGCAGGCCCACAGGTAGACAGACAGGTAGGAAGCAACATCTGACTCCCTCATCACACCTGAAACCATCCAAAGAAGGAACACTGTGTCAAATATAACAGTAATGTAAACATGTATGTGTCATGTAGTTTTTTATTTGTATAAAGTAGAGACCGGCATTGCATATTTAAGCAATATATGGTACGTAAATAAGGAAATAAAATAAATCAAAAAGAAATTTGAAAAACAGTAAAAAATCGAATGAAATCATTTGACAAAATTTTTTTTTAAAAATGCATACAATATGTTTGCACCACCATTACCTATGAGACAGTGTTCATTTATCCAGTGGTTACAGGTGTAATGAGGGAGCTAAAAGTTGTATCACAAGTTCTCACATTTGTGATTGAAGCTTTTCACTTTTTCACTTGTCTATATGACGCTGAGGAAGACCAGAGTGCTGTCCCATAGACACTGGTCTTGTTTGTAATCATGTAACCATGACAATACTGGCTATTAAACCTTCATACTGTCCGGATGAAGATTCATGACCAAAATGTTGTCTCTAACAAACTCAGCGCTGACAGTGCGCGGGAATTCAACCTTTTCCTTCACATGATTCATTTGTCTACCTCATGTCCATTAGATTGGTCTCAGATCCAATTAGAGCTTCTTCCATTGTTTGTTTTTCACTCCTCTTTAGAGGGAATTTGCATATATACACAGTCGACCTCACGTTATGTGAAAACTTTCAAGTTCTAATCTTCTTTGACATTTTATGACCACATATCCTCTGGAGTAAAGGACTAAATACTCAAAGAATATTGTCACTAACCTACAAATGCCACATGCTCATCAATATTCTCATCATGTCACCTGACACACACTCATACTCTGACCTAGATCTGCTCTCCAAAGAGCCTCATCACACACATTACGCCCCAGTCTGAATACAGGGAAGGTCACATGCCCTGATTCTCTCAATGAGCCACCATCCCCAGTGTGTCTGGCTGTCTGGGTGTGTATTAAGACCCGCGAGGTGAGTGTGAGCCTCCTGATGACAGCTCCTGTGCCGCAGGGTTAATGACGAGTGGAAACCGTGACCCCGGACCGTGACCGCTGAACCTGACCTGTGGAGCCGGCGGGATAACATCAGGAGAAGCGAGACTGACTGCTGAACAGAGCAGGATAAACAGCAGAATGACTGTCAGACTGACTCCAGGTGAAGCGCTGCTGACGACAGCCATTCTGTGGTTAATCTGTCTGACGGCCGAGACCGCCGTTCATACTGCTGCTACTGCTTTTTAAAGACATCTAGAAACTGTGTGTGTGCATGGACGGCACATAAACACAAAACTGGGCCACTGGGCAAATTATTAAACAATGTGTTTTGCTTATTGTTTCTCTCACTTGGATGTTTGACCTTTACTGTGCGGAGTTTGAGGCTGTTTTCATATTCATCTGCTGAAGAGGAAATCTGTGATCACCTTAAATCTGAGTTTAAGACGTGTACGTGGAGCAGGACTTTGTGACAACACAACTATTTTGGAGCTAATTGTGGTCAAATGTGCAACTTACTGACTTGATTTGAAACCTCCAGTGGAGATACAGTGTGTGTTTCTGTTTATCACTATGAAACAGGTCTGAAGTATTTAGTTTGAGAAGTTTTAGAAAACAAATAGTTACAATCGTGAGGGGGATCCTTGGAAAATGTTCTTCCCTGTAAGGAGTTCCTGGACCCAAAAACTTTGAGGACCCCTCCCATATATCATAATGTTCTTACAGATATAGAAAAGTATTAAAAGGTTTGAATAAAGTAACATAATAACTGTAAAATGTAATTAAAGCTGTTAAATTAGTTTTATCATAAACTGTTCTTACAAAGTTCACCCATTTGTGTACCTTTCTTGCACTTCCACTATAGATTAACCCCTTAATGTTGTTGTGAAATATTATCCTCATTATTGGAGAATGACTGAATGAGAGCAGGAAACACCAAAGAGCATTAATTTCCAACATGGATCCAAGAAAAGACAGACATAAAACATGTAACATGAAATTAAACTATAGTCTTAAAATCAAAACTACACCAAATCAAACAGCCACACTAATACACATACATACAACAAAAACAGATTAATAGCTCAGGTTACTCCATAAATAAACTCTAACCTGGCTCATAAAAGTAAATCTTGTTTTTGTCAACTTCATGTTCAATGAAAATATTCACCCACAAATCTAGTCAACGTGTCACCTCTGCATGACTGAAACCTGTTTTTCCAGCTCTAGCAAACCCTCTCGTTTTCACACACCACCAACCAGCATCAGATTCAGGCCGAATAGTAAATGAACTGTAGATACATTGATGACATTGCGGGCTCCTTTGGCTCTCACATGTTTGTCTTTGCAGTGTGAACAGACTAAGCCCCTCTACTCAGCTGTCATAATTTGTTAACGAGTCTTTTCAGGGAGGGAAAAAAGAAAGAGAGAAGACAGAAAAAAAGAAAAGAAGGCTCTTCACGAGTGACTGAAAGCAGAGGTCCATCCAGAGAGGGAACCCAGGGGCGACATCAGACCGATTTCAGACCAGCCCGTGATGGCATCTCTGTATATTTTAATATTAATGACCCCGGCCGCAAAGCCGCCTCTAAGCCTCCAACAGGTGCCCCAGCCCCACTCCAGTCTGAAATCATTCAGCATCTATCCACCACCACCACCACCACCACCACCATACTGGGCTATAAAGACTGTAAATGAGGAGGCAGAGAGGAGGGAAAAAAGACATAAAAAAGTGGACGGGGAGTTAGAGAGTCATCTCTCGCAAATACGTTTTTGAGTCACTTTCCCCAGCTGAAACACGGGTCGATATTTCCCCCCACCCCTTGAGAAAGAGATTGACTTTTGTTTGGAGTTTGTGAGAAGTGGGAATCAGAAGCGGGACAATGGGACTCCCCACGGTGAGAGGCTGAGAGGAGCCATCTCAAATCAGTCAGCCAGAGGACTGACTAATCCGTCCATTGTCCCTCCCCAGCCACCGGCCGCACATCAACACATTCGCCCCCCATTGTCCCCCACCCTCATGCAGCGGGATTTGCTCTCCCCAACAGCCAGTTTTGTCCACGGCAGTTCGAGCGGAAGTTTCTCACTGACAATTTGCCCCAAATAGATTTGTCAGAGCGTCCAACTGCACCGCACCGACTTGTGGGTTTTCTGGGTTCTGGGTCTGGGTTTTCTTGGGGGGACTCTTCCACGGTGAGGCCTTATTGGTGTTTAAATGGGAGTGTGCACGAGTTTGCATGTGTGCGTGGCAGAGGTGTGTCTGGATGTAGATTAGGCACCAGTGGAGGAGATGGTGCAGACTGGGGTAAAGTCACTGGTGTGGTGGTCCTGAGGGACTGGGATCTCACCTCACTGGGTTTACTGTGATTACTAAGAACAGCTGACTCTTGATAAACTTCTGTATGGCAACAACAGTAGTGTGACACATTCAACTGGGCCACCAACAGTGGTGGGAGAAGTATTTAGGTCAATAACACACTGTAAAAAATACCTAAGTGACGTGTGTGAGTATAATCAGGATAATGTACTTAAAGTATCAAAAGTACTCAACGCAGAAAAATGTGACTTTATACTGTTATAGATTTTATCATTAGGTTATTATTACTATATATTCATGTGTAAGCAGCATTTTACTGCTGTAGCTGCTTGAGGTGAAGCTAATTATTTGCATCAGACTGCATCTATTTTCATTATGGATTAATCTGATGATTATTTTCTTGATTAGTTGAGTCATTTTTTTTTAGTTTGTAAAAAAAAAAATAATAATTGAAAATAAAGAAAACGAGAAGTACCCAAAGCAACACCTTCACAATGCTTGTTTTGTCCAACCATATAGTCCAGACATCAACATTTTTAAGAATAAAACAGAATTAAAATAATTAAAATAAGCCGCAAATCCTCCCATTTGAGAAGCTAGAACTTGGAAGAAAAAAACAACATGAAATTGAAAAATTGAGTAAAAAGTTACTCAAGTACTTAGTTACATTCCACCACTGGCCAATAGTAACCTATACTAAGAAACCTACCTAAAGGTCATTCATCTCAGCTGGTCAGACTGCTGCTATGACTTATGACTGCATGAACAACTACTTTGAAAGGACACAGTTGAAATGTTTATACTTGTGAATAACGTTGTCTGTTATGAGTTATATATTGGGTTGTCTTAAAAATGGGTTTGTTATCATTATGGGTGTAAAGATAAAAAGAAATACTTGCACAAATGCTACAACAAAATGTCAACGTGTCTTTATCTAATAAGTGACACAACACAAAACAAACTCAGTGGCATGTAGATAAATGAAAAATAAACATATGTTGATACATTTTTCTCTATCTTATTAGGTCCAATTAAAGTCATCTTACTTTATGTCACAAGGTCACTCCACTCAGTCAGTACTGCTATCCATGGAGTCCTGTGTAAATACAACAAAACAAACAATAAAACAATGAAAACACATTAAAAAAACAGCCAGTTGATGGTGTCCAATTCAATTCAAGAACTCTATTGTCAGTATGCAAACATACCACTACGTCAAATGGTGCATTGTATTAAAAAGAAAAACACTGCACACATATATACAAGGATGAAAGCCTGCAGATTAGTTTGTTCCCTTATAGAACAAATGTTGAATATCATTATAATGTCATGATTTAGCTTTAAAATAAAGGCTCCAATTGCTCAGGATTTACCTTTGATTATTTTTATGTTTCTATATAAAGGAAACACTGACTGCATGGAAATACAATTACTTTACATTTTCAACTCAAGTGTGAACTGCATCTTTGCTGATTCACACATCTTTTATTACTTATAAATCAAAAAGTATAAGGCCCCTTTAGATGTTGAATAAGCGGACAGGTGCATCTAATGACTCCTGTTGTAGAACTGTCCGTGGTGCTGAAATCAGGCTGCACACATGTTTCACTTATATAGAAAGTTTAATCATTATTAAAGACTATAGAGTATTAATATTATATAGGAGAAGTTTGTTATTGCACATTTACATTTTCTGACTGTCATCAAAACAGCTGATTTATCACTGTTGAGGCAACAATCACATCCTGAGCTGTGAACACCAGCAGTGTCTGTGGGCTGTAAGATGACTGACTATATCATCACTTTTAAAGGATGCACGGCTGCGTGGCTCTTTGGTCAGCTCGGATTCTCCTCATTATTTGCTCTTTGGAGCTTTGTGACTTCTCCCTAAAGCCAATTGGTTCACGCCTGGTCGGTTTGGGGCCTGATGGCAGCTCGTAAAAAAAGATGGTTAAACTCTGGCCTCCAGTTGGTGACTGCATGTCTATGGGGTAAACAATATGTACTGTAAATTGCAAAAAAAATCGTCATTTTTATCATATTTCTATTAAAGAAGTAATGTTATGATAATTTCCACATCATTTTTTTTTCAATATTATATTTATTGTTTTTTGTTCATTTTAAAACAACAGAACAAACATTCACAAATGTCCCCAATAATAACATTCTCGGTACAAAGAAACTTAATCAACCTAATATTAATATAAAATAAGCCAGTATGGATACAGGAAAAACATATAAGTTAAAGAAATAAAATTTAAAACAATAAAATAAAATAAACTCTATTTATATATACATATATATACTGTATACATATACACATACATACACATATACGCACAAGCAGTATATACACATACAAAAACACATATAATAAATTTAAAAAAAACAGTGTACAATTCAGTCATCATCCTATTCTATCACAATTTCCACATCATTAAATGTCAGTCTGAGTTGGAAAAAATAAGAATCAACAGGTGTGTAAACCTAGAGCAACATGCTATTTACAGCTGCCTTGTGTTTTCTCATTGTTTAAGACATTCAGAGCACCAGTATTGTTCCATAGTGACTTCTGCTGGACTCTCACTCGTCTCTCGTTGTTTAAGTCTCTCCTATAGTATGTCAAGTATCCGCATACTGATGCCGAGCTCCCACCCAAAAAAAAACAGATACACAATCCACTGGCCCCTTTGTCAGCTTCATTTCATTGACTGTTGGAGGAGAAGAGAGTCACTAATACAAAAAAAAAGTGAAAGAAGGCAACCCTGGGCAACCATGATGTTGGTTATATTTGTGTAAAGGCTATCAGTGAATGAGGAGGATTAGGACGAGTTAAGGAGATTATGTCACACATTCAGCATTCACCCCACCCCAGCAGCCACCCACATACACACACACACACACACACACACACACACGCACACACACACACACACACACGCACACACACTGCACACACTTTAGAAATAACTGGATATGTTATTGATCTGGGAGAATGGAGACATGATTTATACACTGATAAGACTTTCCCAGTAAAATAACAGTAAAGAGCTGGCAGCAGGGTTGCCTTTATGTTACTGTAAAATTAACATTATTATACTGTCGCTGAAATTTACAGCTTTGTACTGTTAATGAAAAATATAGTTTGAACTTTATTAATTTCACAGTATTTTACAGTTAATTCACTGTTTAAAGATACATTATATAGCTGTTTTTCACCTTTCTTTAACATTATCTTACTGATTTGTTTTAATGGAATATTTTGGTTTTTACATACATTTTAATAAACATAATGTTTTGCCTAGATGAATAGACTTAGCAGGTTACAGACATAGGAATAGTCACACTAAATACAATTAAAGGCACTTGTTAGGAAAAAGGCTATAATAGACTTGTTGACACTTTTCCCAAAATGTGTGTCTATAGCTGGCTACAAGCACAGAATGCAAACCAGAACAACATGTGAGTGAAGAACAATAAAGCTAATTCACTGATTTTACAATCATGTACAATGTACAAGCCTCACATGAGCAGATCAGGTCCCAGAATTAAAAACAGACTGCATGAAACTGTTACTGATGATACTTTAGACAGTTGATCAGCAGTAAAGTGATGTTTTTTAAGAATGCATTATAGTTCAGTTAAGAGCGTAATTTAACAGGTTTTCTTTTGTATTAACAGTAAAGCAGTTTTTAGCAATAACAGGTTAATACTGTTGAAATCCTGCTGTAAATTAACAACAATTGTTTACAGTGCAGTGTTTTCATTTAAGATGAGTAAATTCTGCTTTTTTGGTTTCATTGCGTAAATATATCACCTAATTCTTGGGAGAAGTCTGGATAATAGTCCCCTGTAATAAAGGTGTATTGTAGCCTTTCTTGTGTGGACTATTTATAAAACTTCCTTTTAGAGGCTCTCTGTGTGTCCCTGCAGAGAAATCAAAGGAATATTCTGGTGATTTGTTCTCCTCAGGCTTGTTAGTCTCCAGCCTCCAGCCTGTTTCAGGTTGAAAGACACAACAATGGCTGATTGCAATTAACTACGCCTCTCCGCCTCGCCCCTGTCCGCTTAAATCGACACTTTGTGAGTCCATATGGCCTTTAGTGTACCGTGGGAATGAACACAATTAAAAACAGAATATGGATTTCTGGAGTTACCCGGCGAAAGCTCAGCAAGCTGTCAAGGTCAGGGTGTCAGTGAGCGTTGCTCTGCAGCCATGCAGCCCTGCAGCCAAACCCAACATTAAACCAGTTTACCCACTATAGTTAAAGACAGTTAGCAAATTAATTCATTCATATGAAGGCACTGAGGCAAAAGAGAGTAAAAGAAATTATGCATCGAATTATCATCATCATTATTATTGTTTAAAAACAGTAGCATGTACATGTTTAACAGTTTCACATCCAAGTGTTAAATAAATGGTGATGAAAAGAACTTGAGAGGGATAATGAAATAGAAAAACCCTCTCTGTGACAAAATGATAGCATATACCATCAGGGCCTATATGCATAAAGATCTTCAGGAGTGCTGAATTTTCTGCATAAGATGTGATGTTTTTGGACTTTTTTTATCACCTGTTTGGTGGCAAAAGTGTGAAGAGTGTGAAGAAAAAAATAATCTGTAGATGTAGGAGAGAAGTCAAATGGAAGAACAATAATAAAGAGAGTGATAATAGTGGAAGAACTGGAGCAAAACAACAACAAAAAACATTATAATTTTTAAAAAGCAACAACTAGATATTTGACATCAGTGTGTTCGGTACGAGATGATGTTTGTATGAATCTGTGTAAAGTCAACAAAAACGAAACTGCACTAAGAGATAAGTAAAAAGGTGTTATTATTGTTGGTGTTATCACTATTTCTAAAAGGTATTTAGATATTTTCATTTGATATTTTAGATATTTTATTTTTGCTTTGTTTTAAGCCATAATGTTTCAAATAGGGGCAAGAATGCAAGTTTTTAATTACATTTTTTTTTTCATTTTCACATTTTCTGTTTGTATGTACAGATTGTTTTTATTAACTATAGTGATTAAAATGTGTCTTTCATGCAAATAAAAGCTATTTATTTATCATTACATCACACTCCGGGAGCCTTGTTTTTGCCTCACAGTGGTGTCTGTATGTGTCTGTATAGTACTGTCAAGCTGTAACTTCACATCAATAGATGGTCGACACTTTGAATGGATAAATAAGCCAAAAATAACAGGCTGGTTAAAACATGTGCAACAGGTTGAAAAACACTGTGAGCTCAAAATTACTTTGAAATAAGCCATTAACAAAGGAAAGACAACTTATAGGCTACATGCAACAACTTTAGAATAAAATTTATTTTTATACTTTCTTATCTGTGATAATATAACAAATATCCAACACATCATAAGAAAATCAGTACACCTCAGCTGTTTCTGACTGATCAATGTCTACAGGGGCCCCAGGCACTTATCCCTGAATCTTAAGGACTGCATGTGCAACCAGACACAATTGTGTTTGTAGGAAATGAGGAGCATGACACTGTTTGGTGTCCCTCTTCTGCACATAATAGAGTAACCTCTTACTGGTCTAACATACTGCAGCATATTGTTTTCTGAAAGTTTTCTGTCTTCAATTCAGCTCCATTTGTTATTTTATTTTGAGTATGTGATATATGGAGTTGTGTTCTTTGGATAATGCTTTATAATGGGATTATTAATTATAAGTCTTATAAGAAAGAAATGCAGCCTGAATAAATGAATCTAGAGCTAAAACACATCTAAATTTTGCAGAAAACATGCGTGCAACACGTCTTTTGCAATGCCTCTTGATCCATGAGCAAGGCACTTCCCACCACTCACACACACACACACACACACACACACACACGCACACACTCCCTCCTCTGCACATAATATAGTAACCTCTTACTGGTCTAACATACTTTAGCATATTGTTTATAGTGGTCAGGATTGAAAGTTTTCTGCAGCACCATCTTCAATTCAGCTCCATTTGTTGTTTTATTTCGAGGATGTGATATTTGGAATTGTGTTCTTGGATAATGTTTATAATGGGATTATTAATTATAAATCTTATAAGGAGAAATGCAGCCTGAATAAGAGCTAAAACACATCTAAATGTTGCAGAAAACATGCGTGCAACACGTTTTTGTTTGCAATGCCTGTTGATCCATGAGCAAGGCACTTCCCACCACTCACACACACACATTCACATTCACACGACCACTCACACACACTCCCTCCTCTGCACATAATAATTAATAATCCCATTATAAACCTTATCCAAGAACACAATTCCAAATATCACATACTTGAAATAAAATAACAAATGGAGCTGAATTGAAGACAGAAAACTTTCAGTCCTGACCACTATAAACAATATGCTGCAGTATGTTAGACCAGTAAGAGGTTACTCTATTATGTGCAGAGGAGGGTTTTGGGGCTCAGACACCAAACAGTGTCATGCTCCTCATTTCCTACAAACACAATTGTGTCTGGTTGCACAGAAGTGCCTTGCTCATGGATCAAGAGGCATTGCAAACAAAAAAAACACGTGTTGCACGCATGTTTTCTGCAACATTTAGATCTAGATGTATTTATTCAGGCTGCATTTCTTCCTTATAAGATTTATAATGAATAATCCCATTATAAACCTTATCCAAGAACACAATTCCAAATATCACATACTCTAAATAAAATAACAAATGGAGCTGAATTGAAGACGATGCTGCAGAAAACTTTCAATCCTGACCACTATATAAACAATATGCTGAAGTATGTTAGACCAGTAAGAGGTTACTCTTATAAGGAAGAAATGCAGCCTGAATAAATGAATCTAGAGCTAAAACACATCTAAATGTTGCAGAAAACATGCGTGCAACACGTGTTTTTTTGTTTGCAATGCCTCTTGATCCATGAGCAAGGCACTTCCCACCACTCACACACACACACACACACACATTCACATTCACATTCACACGACCACTCACACACACACACTCTCCCTCACACGCCAGTGACGTCAGGCTGGAGTTTGGAGTAGAAAGCCAAGTGGATGAAGGAAGTGGAGATCTCCACCCTCTCCAGCCTCCCACTGACACTTCTCATAAATATTACCAAGGCTTTATTTGAGGAACCCTGCAGCACAAAGTCACATCGTGTTGCAGGTTTTAACGAGCTTTTTTTCACCTGTCAGAATACAACAAATTTGATTTTGTTTTCTGTTTTTCTGCACTTGGCACCAGTCGGATGCGCTCCAGGCTGCGTTTTTACCAACTCCAACTTTACGCACCGGTTGTTGCTCCCGGAGCTGGAGAGCTGCTGCTGCCGGTAACCGGTCGCTGCGGTCTGGTTCTCCTCTCTTACAAGGACCCGGACACATCGGAGCCGAACATCATCTGACACAATGAACAACCGAGTGTCTTAATCTGGAGATCTACTCTGTCAAGTTTCGGGACTCTCCGATCTCATCATAAAAGACTTCAAGGAAAAAAGTGCTGCAGGTTTCACCAATTTGTTGTTTTTTTTCAGCGAGAACCAGAAGAGAAAAAGGACTTTTTTTTTTTAATTATTCTCAACTTTATTATTATCATTAAGTCGAGTGTCCATGATGAGCAAACCCGCCGGCTCAACAAGTGGCTGTCTGGATATTCTGAATGTCAAATCAAGTAAGTGTCCTGATGCTTCTGCATGGAGCATATTATTGGTGTTGTTAGAATAAAGTGCTCTAATAATGGTTACTTTCTCTCACATAGAGTGTAAAACATGAACATAAAGCTGCATTCGAACTTAAGTCATTTAACTCCTCAGAATCAGAATCAGAGTCAGAATCAGAATCAGAATTCGAATTCGAATCAGAATCAGAATCAGAATGTTGTGTTTATTGCCAGGTGTAAGAGGTATACACTAGGAATTTGCTTTGGTTTTGTTGGTTGCAAGTCAAACAGTATTATAACAAAAGAATAGATAAAAACGTTAGAATAAAATAAGAATAAAAAAATTTAATTTCTACCAATATACAATATACAAAATAAGCTATAAACAAAAATAAACATGATATATAAACAGATAGTGCAAATATTGCTGGTGTGCAAACATGGTCATGTTCTTAAAGAAATGTGAGTCTGGTGGGAATAGATGTTTTTTTCCTCCTCGAGCACACACACACACACACAGTTACACAGTTAGTGCGTAAACTTGTGTCCATGTCCGATAATTAAAGCGGCCTCAATCTGACATCTCTTTTAAGAAATATATATCTTTGTAAAGTTGCTTTCAAGAGGTAAATAAATAATAATCTGTGTCCATGATCTGAATATTCCTCGTGCTTCACTTGTTGCCTGTAATTTCATTTTCAGCAACTTCTATAAAAGAGTCATAATAAAGTGATAAACAGATAGAGATATTTAATCACAAATAATTTATGATTTTAAAGCTTGTATAAAAGATTCTTCTCTTAACTGCACAGCTGCTTTGCTATTTTAGACAAATTGATAATCTGTCTATATGTGTCTACGTCCGCGCGTTTCTCTACTGTAAAATATATATATATAATTTAATGAATTAATCATGAATGTGTTCAGTGGTTTAAAATTAAATTGTTTTTCTTGTGGTATTGGAGATTTTCTTGTGGCTTAACGTTTGAGATGACATTTTTTTTTCTTAACCTTTGCAGTTATAGGCCTCATATTGAATCGAAATTAAATCACTCTTACATTATAATACAGGCCCTGAAGTAGATTATTGTTGTGTTTTAAAATATAGGACATTTATATTAATTTAACATTTGCCTGCAATGTTTGTCCAAACCTGTTATTCGCTTCAAACTGTTGCTTCTGTTGTTTTATCCTGCTGGAGCTCAAATGTATTCAAATTACAGTTAATAACCAATAAATTAGAACAAACACTACATTATTACAGCTGTCACCCAGGTTCATACCAGCATTATGGGTGGTCAGTGGAAATATTTCCTGCACTCAGTAAAACTTTATTTCCACTCCTTTTTTTTCTTGCCATGATGGTGATTACGTTAATGGAATATGCCATATATCTACAAGCAATTACTGCACACAATGGAGACGAATTGGACCCCCATAGTGGCAAGTTAAATACATTTCCCCCCTTCACAACAAAAATTGTGCGTCATTTTTATTTAATTGACTCTCACCTGATTTATATTTTATTTGAGCTCATCTTGTTGACATTTATGCGTAATTTTCGTTCATCTTTAATTTAAGGACGATTAAAACTATTATTTTGGGAGTGCGTAAAATGAACTTGACTTGGGTTTATTAAATATATGTTAATCAGTAATTGACTCCACTGAGTATAGAGTCAAAAAAAATATTTTTTTTTATTTAAAAAAAATCTATATTCTTATTTATTTTTTATTTATTTAACCTTTATTTAACCAGGAGTAAAAAAAACTCTTTGAGATTAAAAATCTCTTTTCCAAGAGTGTCCTGTGGCCAAGATAGTGCAGCACCACAGTTATACGGTTGCAGACATAAAACATACATAACAATTGAAAACAAAGAGCAAATTACAGAATCATAAGGTATCAAAAAACATTCATCAACATTCAAAACAGCCACACACACACACACACACACACACACCGATAGACAACTACAAATGGAGATTTAACTTATTATACAGCAGGTTGACTTTTTAAAATGACTCCCATGATGACTTTCAACAGGCCATGCAGCTATAAACTCCTTCCAGACATAAATACTACATAAAAAGTTGCTTCTCTTTCTCTATTATTGTAATTATTGTGTCCAGCAGTTAAAAAGCCTGCATGGCCTTTCTGATTCTTAATAATCTGCCAATTGAAGCCCTATAACTCTCCTCCTGAAGTCATTGTTTTTTTGCTGCTCACTAGTTATTCCCATGCTACCCTTTTTGACGGGTCACTGGTGAATCAATGAGCAGGTGGCAAAACGTCAGTGTAATTACATAGACTTGCTTTTCCCTCCAGAATAAAAAAAAAAGAACTCCCCTCATATGCATACAAATATACTTCTTTTTCATAGATTTGAATACTTTGAAAAAAAAAAAAATCACATTTTTTTCCATCTTACACCAGGGGTCGATTTACATACACTTCATTTGAGTTGGTGAAACGAGTTGGTGCGCATTATTCTCATGGTGCAGTGTCACTCCCTAATCCTGGAGGCCTATAGACCTGCCGGATAAAGCAGCTGTCGAGTCCCATTATGAGGGGGAGTTGGCAGCTTGTCGAGATCCAGGCAGTCAGACGAGGTTCAATGGGGGAAAATCATTAAGTTAACACTTTCCCCTAATGTCTCCATTGTGCGCCCTTGGTGCCATTGTCTTAGAGAGCTCAGATATGACGCTTCCCACCGGACTTTATTCTGCAAATGTGCGCAGTGAATTCCCATGCTCGGCCGAGGCTCGAGGCAATGTCCAGCTTCTCTCGCTCTCTACTCCTCATCTCCACCACCACCACCACCACCACCCTCTCTTCATCATCCCAGTACTTCACTCTTTCATTTTTACCTCATCAAGTAAAAAAAAAACAGCAACTATATCAGAAGAACTCGAGTGAAAAAAAGGAAGAAAACACACATCCAGAGAACAACCAAACCAGAATGGACATGCAACATGCTTGCCAATACATTTGAGGAAAACGAGGGAGGGGAAATCTTATATCTTATATTTGTGTTTCATGTCCTTAATTTTACTTTTTTTTTTTTTTAACTTGCATGATGTGAAATAAGTTATTGCTAACAGAATTTTGTGATATATATCTTTGTTGTTTGGTTTGATTGATGCAGTTAGTGTTTGAGTTTTACAGATTTTTCTTTTTTCCTTTTGGAAGTTTTCCTTTTTGTGTGCACCAGAGTGTGTTTTGTTGGGTTATTGGAAAAAAAAACAAGTAATTTGTAGGACGATTTGTCCATAGCTCCATGGTGTAAACCGACTTAATTTTTTGGCATTTACTGTATGTCCACAGTGCCAATTTACGCACGATAACCTGGCAGCTCCAGAAATAAACTGCAAAACTCAAAACTTTCTCAAGTTTTGTGTCAACTTTGGAAACTGTTCTTTCAATTTATCCAGATGTTCAATATTTACGATGCCACTTTATGACATTTTATTCATTTAAAGTCATTTGTAGGACGATTTGTCCATAGCTCCACTTTGTAAAACGACTTCATTTTTGTCATTTACTGTATGTCCACAGTGCCAATTTACGCAGATAACCTGGCAGCTCCAGAAATAAATTGCAAAACTCAGTAAAGCAACGACTTTCTCAGGTTTTGTGTTCAACTTTGGAAACTGTTCTTGCAATTTATCCAGATGTTGAATATTCACGATGCCACTTTATGACATTTTATTCATTTAAAAACTGAGCAAAGTGATGATTCAGTGAATGGTATCTAATTGAAATATGCATGGGCCTCATTTTTGGCATTTACTATATGTCCACAGTGCCAATTTAAGATAAGATAAGATAAGATAAGATGAACCTTTATTAATCCCCGGAGGGAAATTCAGGTGTCAAAGCAGCAACATCAGCAAAACAGAGTGAAACACAGGAGAGGTAAAGGTATATAAAAATTATAAAAACAATAAATAGAGATATAAAAGATACAGAGTGAATGGGTGAACATAGTGTGTCAATAAATAAATGTAGTATGTGCAATAAATAAATGTAGTATGTGCATATGTGCAGTCTATAAAGTGGTAGATAGGATGTATAGTGTAAAGTAAGTGTGCCAGTGGTTAGAGTCCAAGATGGTTGCAGATAGTGCATGTTAAAAGGCAGATAACCTGGCAGCTCCAGAAATAAACTACAAAACTCAGTGAAGCAACGACTTTCTCAAGTTTTGTGTCAACTTTGGAAACGGTTCTTGCAATTTATCCAGATGTTCAATATTCACTTTATGACATGTTTTATTCATTCATTTAAAACTGAGCCGAGTGATGATTCAGTGAATGGTATATCTAATTGAAATATGGGCCTTTTTTTTGTCAGGTCGGATTCTGGACATCCCGTGCAAAGTGTGCGGTGACCGCAGCTCTGGGAAACACTACGGTGTTTACGCCTGCGACGGCTGCTCGGGATTCTTCAAGAGGAGCATCCGCAGAAACAGGACGTACGTCTGTAAATCCGGCTCTCAGGTGAGGCCTCTTATACTTATTTCTTATATATTCTAATTTAAGTAATTTTATCCTCCACACAGGCCATGTGGCAAAGGTGCAACCTCTATAACACTTTGATGGTGTCGTGTTTGCATAATTTTTAGGAAGGAGAATCAAGCAAGTTGCAAACAAAACAGGAAATTGTAGTGATTTGAACCTAATAATCTATCACTCAGTAATATTATATCAATAATCTACAGTTATTGCACTTGTCCCAACACTTATTTGTATTCTTCAGGATTTAAGTGACAAGACGTCCCTGTCATCATCCAAAAACCCATTACCAGCTTTACGCACGGAATGCGCACTTTACGCGCAGATTCCATTCCATTCCATTCTATTCCATTCCATTCGCTTTTCCCTTCTGGCGCTGTGTTAAGTCTCCCTTGATGAGCCTAATTGTGTCATGCCTGCACCATTAGGTATTGGGCTAAACAGCGCGCTGCTATAATGTACCAGGTGTAATCCAATCTAATGTGATGACTCGGAAGGCGAGGATTTAGGCAGCAGAGGGCGGGATGGAGTACTTATCCTCCTGGGATGAGGAGCCGCAGGGGAGCAGCTCGATAACTACACGATAATAGGCCGATCTTTCACCTGGAGATTGGCCTCCCAGGAGGAGAATAGCAAGAAGCCTTCGGTGGTGCAAGCTGAGAGACACACTGAAGGCTGTAACTCTCTCTCTCTCTATCTCTCTCTCTATCTCTCTCTTCCTCCCTCTCTCTCTCTCTCAATTCAATTCAATTTGCTTTATTGGCATGACTGTCAGGTGAACAATATTGCCAAAGCGCCAATTCAATAATAAATAAAAATAACAAAATAACAAAATAAAAACAAAAACATACATATATATATATATTATTATATACATATATACAATTCATTAAGCAAATCACAATATATAGATATTTTAAAAAGAACATGCATGTAAATGTAAGAAAACAATAAAGTAATTAATGTTTGTTGTGTCAATAAAACAAACAAACAAATAAAAAACAATTAATATATTGCAATATCAAAGAATAAATGTAGAAAAAAAAAAAAAAAACATTAAGTAGAGGAGTAAATAAAAGGCAGAGTGTGAGTTACATCTATTATGTGTGGTCGTTGTGGTTGTCTCTTAGGCTGTGACATGCACTGACATATCCTGCAGCTTATATGGCGATGAAACTATTTTCTCCAAGTAGATGTTGTATTGTATCTTGATCAGAGAGGGAATCGAAATCTTGGAGTTTACATTTAATTTTTGTAAAGAATTTGTTCCTAATTTCTTAACTTCTCTCCCTCTCTCTCTCCCTCTCTCTCTCCCTCTCTCTCTCTCTCTCCCTCTCTCTTCCTTTCTCTCTTCCTCTCTCTCTCTCTCTCTGTGCAGGGTGGCTGTCCTGTAGACAAAACTCACAGAAACCAGTGCCGAGCGTGCCGATTGAAAAAGTGTCTAGAAGTGAACATGAATAAAGACGGTAAATGGGTTTAATTGAATTATCACTTTGGGGCATAGACACGCCATGCTGTGGCGTTTGGGTTGGAGGTGCAGCAACTCGGATGGGAGTGTATTAAGGCTGTTAATGAAGGCTGAAAGGAAGCAACAGGTTGATAATTAGCTTCTCTTTACTTGTTTTAAAGGGGGATGTTATTTACTCTGTGGGAGAATTAATAGATTACACACTGTTAAGAATTTCCCAGTAAAATAACAGTAAAGACAGCAGGGTTGCCTTTATGTTACTGTAAAATTAACATCATTATACTTTCGCTGAAATGTACAGCTTTGTACTGTTAATGAAAAATACAGTTTGAACTTTATTAATTCCACAGTATTTTACAGTTAATTTACTGTTTAAAGATACATAATGTAGCTGTTTTCCACCTTTCTTTTACATTATCTTACTGATTTGTTTTAATGCACTATTTAGGTTGTATTTTTTACATACATTTTAATAAACATAATTTTTTGCCTAGATGAATAGACTTAGCAGGTTACAGACATAGGAATAGGCACACTAAATAAAATTAAATGGATTTGATGCGCGTGTGCGTAGTTAGTTTGGAGCGCCCGCAGCGCGGCGCGCTCTGCTCCTGTTTACCTGCTGTAGTACTGCAGGTAACCGGATCGGCTTGTGAGTGCGCGAATGTTGGTTTGAGGGAAAGGACAACGCATTTGGGCTTTGCAGGGTAAGTTAAGAAAGAAAACGTAAACAGAAAACTGTTCTCCAACTTTTCATTGTGAAAGAGCAACAATGAGTCATGATCATTGGTCGTTGACCAGACCTGTTACTTCTCAGTCAATCCGGCCGACCAGTCCTGAGACTAACCAGGCTCTCTCTCCAGAGGAGGTCTGAACCTGGTCCCCGCGGCTCCTGTTGTGAGAAGGGCTGATAGTCCTCATGTAGCTCAGAGGAGAGCCGGTCCTAGCCTCTACTCCAGACTGACGCATTGTCAGAAAGGAGCTGTCCTCTAGGCTGACCTTCAGTGACCTTCAGTCAGCCTAAAGGAGAGGTTCCGGCCGGATCTGCTCCGAACAACCTAGCTTTCCAGCCAATCCCCTTCACGGGTTTCCCCTTTAGAAAAAACTGATAGTCCTCATGTAGCTCAGAGGAGAGCCAGTCGAGCCTCTACTCCGAACTGACCCAGTTGTCAGAAAGGAGCTGTCCTCTAGGCTGACCTTCCAGTCAGTGACCTTTCAGTCAGTGACCTTCCAGTCAGCCTACAGCAGAGGTTCCGGCCGGATCTGCTCCGGACAACCTAGCTTTCCAGCAATCTCTTAGGTAGGAAATTTGTACCTGATCGCAGCGCGGGTTCTATAAGTAAACTTTTCGAGCGAGGACTGTGACGTCAGTCATGACGTCTGTGTTGTCATAAAGCCAGTCATAACATCAAAGACGATGATCTCCGATCAACCAATCAGTGAGCTAAATGCGATAGTTTATTCAACGTCAGCATAAACATTATTTAATGATATCATGAATAGCTCTGACCCAGAATCAGGGTTATTAAATGACCGTATTCCAATGATGAAATATAGTCATTTAAATGCTGTTGAAACAACAGTTATACTGGATGTAACCTGGACATTTAATAAAAACTTGTTGTGTGGAATCAGGTCGGAGCGTCATAGCCCTTTAACATTGTACGTAGTAATGTGCAGAAATTGTCAGGAAATAACAGTAAAGTAAGATGAGCAAAATCAATATAATGACAAGTTGTAGTATTACAATTAATTAATATTGGGTAATTATAGAGTAAAATCAAAACAAAATCTCTTTATGACTTTATGACAGCTGCTAAATCAGGCCATGTGGCAGACGGATGCTTTGGATAAAAATATAATCAAATAATCAATCAACGGGTGTAAGGTGATCCACATGTATGCAGAAAACATTCAAGTATAGTATTGATACAATTCTGCATGAGTCAAGCTTTACCTATATAACACTTAAACTATAATAAACTAATTAGATTAAATAAACATTCCTTCACTCTGTGTCTCGTTTCACAGCCGTTCAACACGAGAGGGGGCCTCGGACGTCCACCATCCGCAAACAGGTCGCCCTGTATTTCCGGGGCCACAAAGAGGTGAACGGATCATCGACCCATTTCCCAGGATCCTCTCTGCCCGGCCCTCCCTTCTTCACCACTGTCACGCAGCTGGAGCCTCACAACCTGGAGATGAGCGGAGTGGCCACCACGCCGGAGAGACAGGCCATGGTGGGGCTGGCACAACCCACTCCCAAGGTATATTATGGGCAAACTGTTATTTTTTTTTGTGAGCAATTTTGTATCGGTATTTAAGCATAATTATATACACTGTAACTAATTGCTGTTAATTTACAGCAGGATTTCAACAGTATTAACCTGTTATTGCTAAAAACAGTGCTTTACTGTTAATATAAAAGAAAACCTGTTAAATTACGCTCATAGGCCGTTTTTTTAACTATAATGCATTCTTAAAAAACAGCACTTTACAGCTGATCAACTGTCTAAAGTATCATCAGTAACAGTTTCATGCATTATTTGTTGACATTTTGGGACCTGATCTGCACATGTGAGGCTTGTACATTGTACATGATTGTAAAATCAGTGAATTAGCTTTATTGTTCTTCACTTACATGTTGTTCTGGTTTGCATTCTGTGCTTGTAGCCAGCTATAGACAGACATTTTGGGAAAAGTGTCAACAAGTCTAGCATTTTTCCTAAGTGCCTTTGATTGTATTTAGTGTGACTATTCCTATGTCTGTAACCTGCTAAGTCTATTCATCTAGGCAAAAAATAATGTTTATTAAAATGTATGTAAAAAATACAACCTAAATAGTGCATTAAAACAAATCAGTAAGATAATGTAAAAGAAAGGTGAAAAACAGCTATATAATGTATCTTTAAACAGTAAATTAACTTTAAAATACTGTGAAATTAATTTTTAAAAAAACAGTTCAAACTGTATTTTACATTAACAGTACAAAGCTGAAAATTTCAGAGATAGTATAATAATGTTAATTTTACAATAGCATAAAGGCAACCCTGCTGCCAGTTCTTTACTGTTATTTTACTGGGACATTCTTAACAGTGTAGGGTGGGGTTACAAATTGATAGATCACCAACAGAGTAAAAAAATATAATCACAAATGTCCATGTACTAATCAATACAAAATTGGCAAGCAGCTACAGAAAAGAAAAGAAAAAAACCAACAAACAGGAAAAAGAAAAATAACAACAACAAAAAATATTTAAATAAAGTATTATAAATAAATAAATATTTTAATAGAAACTATTATTATTTTTATTATTTTTTCTCCCAGGATTTAATAGTAAGTTTATGAGGCTAGAATGCTTAGTTTTTCACCTCCAAATAAATGAGAATCAGTGTACTGATCAATCTATATACTGTGCTTTATTTAGTTTTTACTTGTCATTTATAACATTTAATGTAATTTATCATCAATTCCTTCAATAGTTTATGATATTCCGTGGATATTTTGTATTATAGCCTTCCCAAATGTTATTATAGGATTACAGTTTTTCCTCCGTAAGGGTTAGAAGTTGAAATTCTTGTCCAGATTTAGCAGCCTGTAAATCCGCCTATTAGATTTCTCACTGTAAATCCATCACAAGCAACACTAATCATTATAAAACCAGGTGCTGGGGCTTGGAATTTGACCTTTGTTGTTCACCATTTCTGTGAACTGTATTTCTCTCTAACATAAAATGACACATGATGATGATGATGATGATGATCTCTTTCAGTATCCCCATGAAGTCAGTGGCACCCCCATGTACCTCTACGAGGTGGCGACGGAGTCTGTGTGCGAGTCAGCAGCGCGCCTCCTTTTCATGAGCATCAAGTGGGCGAAGAGTGTTCCTGCATTCTCCACTCTCCCTTTATCTGACCAGGTACACACATTATCCTGCAGGGCCTTTTAACGAGAGTCGATTTGGTCCTTAAAGGTCCCATATTATGCTCATTTTCAGGTTCATACTTGTATTTTGTGTTTCTACTAGAACATGTTTACATTCTGTTATGTTCAAAAAAACCTTTGTTCTCCTCATACTGTCTGCCTGAATATGCCTGTATTTACCCTCTGTCTGAAATGCTCCGTTTTAGCGCATTTTGACGGAATTGCAACAGAATTGCGTTGCTAAGCAACAGTTTGGGTCCATGTGCACTTCCTGTCAGCTGATGACATTCACATACACTGCAACCAGGAATAAACTGGGACACATTTAGAATGTTTACGTTTAAAATTGTGTAAAGGGTCTACATTTTTTCGACATCACGAATGGGCAGAAATCCTGACAGCTTGTTACAAATACAGAGTTTCTGAATACGGGCTGTATGTATTTCCCTGTGGATTGAGTGTTTCGATACTTTCACAGTATTTATATAGGACTTAAGCCTGCTTTATAATAAACAAACATGAAAATCTCACTTTTTTATAATATGGGACCTTTAAATGACGCTTCTGATTTGATTTAATTTCAGTTTAAACGATTTTTATATCAAATCACAACCCCTTAACAAAACTAACTGCTCTGTGTGCAATATGGAAGAAAAATACCCATCATTACGCACAAGTTACTATTGCATTAATAAGATTCAAAACAGTTTAACTTGCAATAAATCATTGATTCATTGTGGTGTACAGTTAGTATACAGTTGAATAACACCGAAACTATTCCTCTTTGCAGCTGATTCTGTTGGAGGACGCATGGAGGGAATTATTTGTTCTGGGCATCGCGCAGTGGGCCATTCCTGTGGACTCCACCACTCTGCTGGCTGTTTCTGGTATGTAACAAGGCACGAGAGACTGAAGCTTATCTGAATACAGGCCTCTAACAGGCCTCATAAGATAAGATAAGATAAAATAAGATGAACCTTTATTAATCCCCAGAGGGAAATTCAGTTGTCAAAGCAGCAACATCAGCAAAAAGAGTGAAACACAGGAGAGGCAAAGGTATACAAAAATTATAAAAACAATAAATAGATATAAATGATACAGAGTGAATTGGTGAATATAGTGTGTGCAGTCCGTCAATAAACAAATGCATCATGTGCATATGTGCAGTCTATAAAGTGGTATATAGGATGTAAAGTGTAAAGTAAGTGTAAAGTGCGGCAGTGGTTAGAGTCAAAGATGGTGTGTAAAGGTAGATAGTGCATGTTTAAAGGCAGATTGTGCATGTTTAAAGTTCTTAAAGTCCTCATATGGGGGTCAGCCTTGGTTGTGGAGCCTGATGGCTACCAGCATGAAGGACTGACCCAGGCGCTTTGTGTTGTGCCGAGGGGGGATGAGTCTGTGGCTGAAGGTGCTCCTCATCTTGACTAGATCATCATGAGCTGCACATGTAAATGTGTTAGCACTACAGTCAGTGACTGCATTTAATGACATTTTCTCCATGTTTATTTGGTAGGAATGAACACTGAAAACACGGAGTCTCAGCGGATGAATAAGATCATATCTGAGATACAAGCACTTCAGGAGGTGGTCACCAGATTCAGACAGATGCGTCTCGACGCAACAGAGTTCGCCTGTTTGAAATGTATCGTGACATTTAAAGCCGGTGAGTACTATTGACTCAATGCAGTATTTTCCCACAGTATTCTCATTTAACCGAACGAGGGTTCAAAGTATTTCACTGTAAAGAGCCCTGAAGCTTCTCTGCATTCTGGAGAAGGAAGGGAAATTACAGAAAAATATATTTTTTTCAATAGCTTTTAATAACCTTACGCCTTTGTCTTATACAGTTCCAACGCATGGCAACACAGAGTTAAGAAGTTTCCGCAACGCCAGCGCCATCGCTGCACTACAAGACGAGGCACAGCTCACTCTCAACAGCTACATTCACACCAGGTAATAATCAATAACTCAATCAATCTATATAATATGTATCATGTTTCTCACTTACCGTCTCCTGCAGGTAACTATGAGCAGCCAGATTCATTATAAAGTTAACGAGGCAATAAGTCACTGTGTGGCATCCGGTAATTGTGCGCAGGTGCGACAGCTGAACCACGTTTTTAATTAGCAGCTATTTGTACCACAGGTGTGCGTTAATAACAGAGAGAGAGAGAGAGGGAGAGAGACACACACACAGAGAGAGAGAGAGAGAGACACTGAGAGAGACACACACAGAGAGAGAGACAAACACACAGAGAGAGAGAGAGAGAGAGAAAGAGAGAGAGAGCCAGAGACAGAGACAGAGAGACACATAGAAAGAGAGAGAGAGACACACAGAGAGACACAGAGAGACACACAGAGAGAGAGAGAGAGAGAGAGAGAGAAACACAGAGACATAGAGAGAGACAGAGAGAGACACAGAGAGAGAGAGAGAGAGAAACTCCATGTTTTTGACCCCAGGTGTGTGTGGATGTGTTTCAGGTACCCGACTCAGCCGTGTCGCTTCGGGAAGCTGCTGCTGCTCCTGCCGGCGCTGCGTTCTGTGGGCCCGTCCACCATAGAGGAGGTGTTCTTCAAGAAGACCATCGGCAACGTGCCCATCACCAGGCTCCTCTCAGACATGTACAAGTCCAGCGATATATGAATTCTCTCCATCTGGGAAAAAAGACTTGAGCTGAGGGCCCAGAGAGCAAGAGAGAGAGAGAGAGAGAGAGAGAGATACCCACCCAGCAGCCGACAGAATGTCAAATCATAGCAGCAGGTGTAACTGTGGGCTTCAATTATTGCTGAGCACAACAATCTCTTAAAAATAGGCCAATAGGCTCCTTCGAAACAGACTGCAACACATCCGGAATTCACCAAGTAGCCTGTTAACAGTCGCTCTATAGTTAAGGATTAGCCTGTAACTTTCATTCTAGTGTGATATACTGCAGTCTCTGGTGGCCACAGGCACTGCTTCAATATCGCCTATAAAGACTCTGGAGAGCACCTGCCTGACAAAGAAATGTTATATATTAAGAGTGTCTGTGAGACCAATGAGCTTGACGACCAATTCAGTCTTTTTATTGCTGTGATCAATCCCAATGGAGGAAACCAAAAAAACAAAAACAAAAAAAGATGACGCATGCGTAATGGAGTGGATGTGAATCGCTGTCCCTCGATCCGGTGCTGAAACCAAACGCACAGGGCGACGAAGAAGAAGAAGAGGTGACAACACTATGAAGAACTATAGGGGAGAAAAAGACTTTTATGCCTCCTGACTGTAAAACTACATTCATCTGAAGATGGTGTTTGTATTTAAGTGGTTTACTGTCCCGTTTGTGTCGGTGTGTCCTGTTTGAGACTGTTTTAGGTCGATTTTGTGAAGTTAATAGGCACTAACACTGGATAAAAATAATATTCAGCACTTGGAAAATGTTGTTGTGGCCTGTGATGTTTTTATTCTGCTGTAAATATTTGGAGTTATGACTATTTAGAGTTGTAACCGAGAGAATAAAAGACACTGAATTAAACTGCTTTCAAATAACCTAAAACTTAATGGTCAATAATGGTGATGCTCTTCTCACATCTAAATTTTGTTCTTGATATAAAGTACAATTTAAGAAGATTTCCCAGTAACATTATATAATACGGGTACAAAACACATGCTTAAGTAATAACTAATGATGATTTAATGCGGGATATATCATATAAAAAAACGATTAAGTCACTATGAGTTTATGCAATAGTTTCACTATTTTATGATGTTTTACGATGAAACAGTTAATAGTTGAGCCCTGATAGTTGCAGCCATACATACACTAGAGTAGATGTTAAAAAGCATGTACACACACTGCTAAAGCACCGGCTAAACGTGAGTTAACAGAAATTGAAATCTCAGTAGAGCTGCAAAGATTAATCGATTAATCGCCAACTATTTTGATAATCGATTAATCGGTTTGAGTCAATTCTCTGATTCCAGCTTCTTAAATGTGAATATTTTCTGGTTTCTTCACTCCTCTATGACAGTAAACTGAATGTCTTTCAGTTGTGGACAAAACAAGACATTTGAGGACGTGATCTTGGGCTTTGGGAAACACTGATCGACAGTTTTCACCATTTTATAGTCCAAACCACAAATCGAGAAAAATAATTGACAATGGAAATAATGGTTAGTTGCAGCCCTAGATAGGTGTAACGGTTGTGGCAGTACCTAGTGGAATGTTAGACAGGTCAACAGTCCAAATCAACAAATGTAATTATGCGCGGAGACATTTCATCTATTTTATTGGAAAATCTTCAAAATAAACAAAAATGGCACAGCAGTATACAAATCTCAAAATGCATATAGCCAGTAGAAATACTGCAGTTCCCTCTGTGTAAATTACGTCTTTCTTACTAGAAAATCATTGTGATAACTGGGCGGGTGCTGGTTGATACACACACGTGCTTCCTTTTGAAGAAGAGGATCAACTAAGTGTGATTTGAAAGTCAAGGCCCATCAAATATATGTGTGTGTGTGTGTGTGTGTGTGTGTGTGTGTGTGTTTAGTTGCTAGTTATGGTGCGCAACATGCCGGTATTGGATATATATGATGGGAAATGCTGTGGGTCTTTACAAGAGCTTTGCATACATAGAACGCTCATTCAATGTTACTATATAAATGAATATATTCAAGACATAGCTAAATGATAAATACATAATATATATCCATGTTAGTGGCATTTCCAGACATAAAGAGAAATTACTATAAATTACTTTCAACCACAGTTAAGTGTCGAACATTCTTGACGCCAATTAGAAAGTGAAAACAAACACCGATCAGGGGCACTAATTTAACTAAAAGAGGCAGTGAACAATATAACTTTGGGGGGGCGCGGGGAGGGGAAGTTGTCATTGAAATGTTTATTGTCTTGAGAGAAACCTGGAGCAGTGAAGAGAGCTTTGGGTTGTCTGGCACAAGCTGGACTGAGCAGGGCCGAGCCAGGCCAGGCCAAGCAGAGCGATGTTGTCCTTCAGGCTTGCCTGATTTTGGACGGGGTGTAGGTCTTGTCCACAGACTCGTCCTGTAGAAACATGTGCAGGCATCGTTCGTTCTGAGCTAGAGGATGACCTGCCACTCTGAAACACACAAGAGCACAAGGCAGGTTTGATGGTGACATGGAGACATGAACGTACCTTTGGACACAAGGACACACATGAACGAACAGAACGGGCAGAGATTGACGGGAACATTGGACTTACTTTACAGGCCTTTACACACCAGCGGCATGACGAATAACTGACACGAAAATGCTAATACTCGCCTGCAAATATTATATATCTAGGGCTTTTATTGTGAAAGGTAAGAACGAGTGGATCTGGTCTGCGCTGCCTTTGTCAAGGTTGAAAGGAGTAATGAAGTTTGCTGTCTTGGTTATAGGCGCAACTCAACCCGTTCCGCACAACGTGATTGGTTGATGCCTTCATCTGTGGTGCGAATGCTTAAAGAAATAAACATTGTTTCTGATAAATAATATGCAGATTTTTCGCCGCATAATATTTGCATTCTCTGTGTAAGTATTCATGACAAAAAATAGTTTGGCATCCTGTTAGCCTAAAGGTTTAAAGTCCAGCTGAGGACCTTTGATGCACGTCATTCCGTTTCTCATTTCCTGGTATCTCTCTAATGAAAAGGGACGACTGCTGAGAGTTAGCGTGTACTGTAGTATGGATTTGGGACACAGCTACAGACGGGCAAAAAAGGTCTTTGGTTGGACAGAAGATGTTGTGATTACATGATATTCTTGACCACTAGGTGACAATGACACCCTGAAATCTTTAACAATCTTTGCAATAGTCAATATGCCATTAATAAATCTAGTTAGTGGTGATGAAGAGGCTTACTGACATTTTGAAAACTTTGACCATATACACACACTGACAGTGGGGTCAAAGACATACAGCGACAACTATCACCTGTTTACATTAAGCCCCGTAATTACCCTGCATTTAATTAAACTTTTACACACATTGGTATGTCAATGGATGTGGTTGTGTGGTTTTGGTCACACACTCTTATTACTTTATCGTAGTAGAAATAATGTATTTTTTCCTCTCATCTCCGAGGTATAAAAAAAGGAAGAAAGAAACACTTGTGCAGGAGAAAGACCCATCAACACAGGGTAAACGATACACAAGAGCTTTCTATTAAGAGCTTCGACAACTAGTAAATTATGCAGAATGCAACTCCACTACCATGTGAAAACAGTTTGAGGGAGTAAGTGTGGAAGTTTTATTAAAAGGACACAACTTAAGGTGAATGAGGTTTATTTAAAGGTTAATTTGTTTTTCCCCCACATCTATCTTCTATCTTCATTCTCTGCTCAGGTAGACATGACTCCACGATATATTTACATACAAAATAGTTGTTTGCTGCTATATTAATGTTCTGGATATCGTATAGAGCACCTTTAAAAGACTCTGTACTTCGTATCACCTTCATTACAGCTGTATGTTTCCATTACATGTTGAAAACACTGTATGTTTGGGACTGTTTCCCTCTGTTAAAGCCACTTTGACATGAATGTCCCTTCTGATGACGCAAAAGGAGCTTAACGAGAATGAGCCGGTGCACCTGAGACCCTAAAAAAAAAACATCCCATTTTTTAAACAGCAAATTTCTCAGAACAGATCAACATGATGACATCGTACGTAAGCATCTTAACCTCTAACGGAAAATATTTTAGACAAATTAAGCGTCCCCGTGGGAGGCACTGACAGGTCAAATACCAGGGCAATCACTGCAGAGATCATGCCTGCTCCCCAACAAACGTTGTTTAATAGGTTTTGGAAATTGAGAGGCTGACCTTGAGGACAAGGAGCATGTTAAAATGTCAAGGCCTTGCTTCCGTTTTTGAAGTGGGGATGTAAGCCCTTCTTCTTTACCTGAAGCATGAATTATGCTTGACTAGCCTAATCAAAAACGGATGGTTATCTCCTCTCCTCCCTCTCACTTGTTTCACAGCGACAATCATGTTTACCATTCCTCTTCACAATGCTCTCAATCACAGATTAAACAATGCTGCCAGCCACATCGGCCAGTATTAAGTCTGAACAACGATATGATCAACAGCAGCGTTTCATTCCCAGGAGGCAAAAAAAAAAAAATCTTAATTACTTACACATTCTCATCGTCTTTAAAAAACATATTTATGGATTTTAATTTTCTCAACTGTCTTTGAGCACTTAATATTCCAAAAGGAAACATTGATGCATTTGCACATGAAACAAAGATAATGGCCAAGTCTGCAATCACAGCAAATAATTACAATCACACTGTAACTTTTATTGTTCCGCAGCTGAAAACGAGGACATGCTGGATCAAAAATAAGCAGAGGTGCACACGCGATCCCACGGAACCACGCGCGCTGTAATTTGAGCTGCAATTATCATAAATTACACATCAACAATAAAACAAATGTGGAAAAAATGATGTTGTGGGGGTGCACACTTAGAGTCCTCTTTGGTTGTTCTTGTCCTTTGCGAGGTAATTATAAAAGAGAATTAAGGAGGATAGTGAGGAAAAAGACCCGTCCGTCTCCGCGGGTTCAGTTTGTTAACAATATGAAGAGAAGTGAAAAAGTTGAAGCTACTTATTGCACAAAGTGTTTTATTGTTCTTGAGAGTTAAAATAATACCTCGCTAAACGACTGTGACTACAAAGAAAAAAATTGTAAAGAATAAATTGTTTTAACCTCGTGGCAAAGTAGGGGAAGAACGAAGACGATGTGGAAAGTCTTACTTGTTGAGAAACTGCTCCAGAGACTGTCTCCGCTCCTCGATGAAAGAGTCGTCAAATATCCCATCGTCTCCTCGAAACGGAAGCTGTCGGAAAAGAGCTTTTCCTGGGAGAGGTGGGACGACCACCTGAGATAAAAGAGCACCCATAGAGAATGACACAGCAGCAGTTAAACAGGCATATATGACTTATTATTGAGGATTTTAGTGCTTAAAATTAACAGAGTAAAATGCTTTGAAACAAGACAGCTCACAAAACTAAGATCCTGTCGTGATCGTGTACAACATGATCTGGTGTTTACTAGGGCTGGGACGATACACCTATCTCCCGATTCGATACCATCACGATACTTGGGTGCCGATTCGATATGTATTGCGATTTTAAAGTATTGCGAATCTATAAGAATTGCGATATTACAATTTATTGCAATTCTTGTTAACTTTTTTAACACAAAAAGTTGAATCATACTTTTACTTTGGAAAATATCTAAATTAATATATTAAAATGTTTGTAGTCAGAGATGTCCTGAAGTCAAATATATCAGTCATTGTCAGGCATTATTTATTAAATTCTTTCCAGCAACCCAAAAATCAAAGAATAAAACCATTTCCCTCACAAATTAGTGTTATTATTTTTTTATTTATAAGGGACGTTTCCTGTCCATGACAGAGTTAGCATGCAGCTTTAGCCATGATGTCTAGCTCTGCTTTTCAGGACAATGTGTGAAACCCAAAGTGTTTCCATACTTTACTGTATGTGTATGTGTAGGATTCAGGTCGTATCCACGTGGACCCACCGCCGTTTTCTACTTTCTCGTTTCGGCTAGCTGCGGTTTGTTTTAGTTGACGGATACGGAACGGATATGACGTCACGTTACTCAGACTACAACAATAAAAGCGGTGACTTCTTTGTACCTCCACATAGACTCAAATGAAACAAATACTGTATATCGATTCTGGCATTAAAAAATTAATTTCAAAATCCAAAAAAAAAAAAATCGCGGTACATAAGTGCATAGATTTTTTTCCACCACTAAAACGTTAAAAACCAGATAGTTTATGGTCTTTATTAAAAGCAGGAAAAAGAGCATAGACCACATTTAGGTGAAATCTTCTTTAACAAACTGCAAAAGGTTCAAAAGATCTTTTTAACATCTTTCTCTCCCATACAAAAACACTGCACATGTGATCAATGTTGTATGCTGATTTGATAAGCAAAGCACTCAGAAGCCTTTGTGTTGAGTTCACCTAAATGGCTCACCTTGCTCTCCCTCTCCAGCTCCGCTCTGAGCCACTCAAAGTCGCTGTACCGCCTCCGTACACTAGACTCCTTCAGCTTGAAGATGGGCAGGTTGGTCTGTGGACACACACAGACACACACATACACACAGGTGTCAAACTGTTAAAGCCGTCGCTTTTAAATGTTGCCTTGATTCACAGAGTTTTCCTGAAAACTGCAGATGGAAGAATGATTTTTCAAGAAATGACAGAGGTGGTCGTCATTTCTGTGAAACCACGTTTAGTCAGTGCTTTAAATCCCAGTCAGTAACAAAGTGTGTGTACACGCTTTTTAAAATCTACTGTAGTGTATGTATGACGGAGTATTAGGGCCACATTGAGGAAAAAAAAAATCAATCTGAGATTTCGGGAATAAGTCATAATATTACAAGAATAAAGTCACAAGTTTAAGAGAAAAAAAGTCGTAGTATTATGAGAATAAATAATAACACTTAAAAGATGGGCGAGTAGTACTTGATCTTTTCTGACGTTTGTGTTTTTTTAAACAGAAAACACAGGTTTTATACTGTGATATTTAGGGCTAATGTAAATGACATACAATACAGCCAACAGTAGCCTATGTCAACTTTCTTGTAGTGAAATGAGGAGGTATCGTACAGAAAAACTCCTCATTTCAACTTCACCAATCAGCCGTTCCTTGTCCGTTGCGGCGCTTTCAAAGCGAGCGACAGGAATAAATAGAAACAGTGCGTCTGACAAAAGTTCAGCTCAAAACGGCTGCACAGCTTCGTCCCTCGCGGCCAGTTAGTTCATTCCAACAGAAAACAATCAAACTGATTTTATCACCTACGCTTGTAATATGTAGGCTACACGCATCCCAATACATTAGACCTCTCTGCGTTGTATGCTTCACATTCCCTCTAGATTTTTTTTTGCGAACCCCCAACCTTAAAGTTCAAACTGCGTCTGTAATGAGCCTCAGTAATGTTGCTATGGTTACCTGTGGGTTAAAAACCTTGAGCAAGACTTAAAATGGTGCTTAAAAAGGTTAAAAGAAACTATTTTTGAGATATAGCCTTTTAAAACTACCAACCAATCAGTGGTCGTACTTCCTGTGGGAATGAATATAAACAGCAGACAATTATTAGAAATCGGTAGGGAGAGACTGTGCCAACTTGAAAAAAAAGACAGAGTGAAAGGTTTTATTGCTGTGGGTTTGGGGCGTAGCCTTGTGTTATCTACTCTGACTTCATTAAAGGGGGAAAAAGGAGGAGAGAAAAAAAACAAAAAACAAAGACTCCTTCAAATTGAACCAAGCTGAATAGAAAAATTGAAAGTTCACTTGTGTTTTGCTCACCAAGGTCTGTCGCACTCCAATGTTGTGCCATTTCTGTGTGTGTTCTTGTACGCCAAAGCGCAGATGTGTGCATAATTCTAAGTTGCTGTTGACAAGCACTTGAGAGTGAATTTCATATTAAAAGGGGGAAATGTTTCGACATTGACAGAACATTGAGCAAACAGCACATTACAGCACAATGCCAAACCTCTTCACTACTCCTGACAGCACATGGCCATCCCGTGACAATGTACAAACAAGGAGAGAGTGAATGAGCATTTCATTGGCAGGCCACAATCACAGAAGGTCAGAATTCATGGAAGTAGGAATCACAAGAGCAAAGCAATTGAGCAAGTAGGTGCAGCATGAATACAGTGTGTGAGCTGCAGACTGATCGATGAGCACACGACTGTGACTGTGTGCAGTAAAGGGGATGGAGAGTTAACTAGAAGGCTGAGTAAATGGCTGAACAAAAGAGAAAGGAGGGGGTGTACGTGGTCATAAAGGAAAAGCAGAGAAACTGGAGGGGTTGGGAGCTTCATCTGGTCTGTGCAGGACTAATTGAGGAGGAGGGAGAGCAGGAGTGGTCTTTTCGCTCTCATGGTCTCTCCCTTTCACTCTTTTTCCTCTTTATTTCCCTTGCTCTGCGATAATAAGTCAGATTTTCTGCCCTTGAGACTCCTCTTGTGGCGTTTCAATGGGGAAAATGCAGGCATTTGTTTTCATCCCTCTTTGCTCTGTCCTCCCCTCAGTCAAAGATTATGGATCCTGCCCAGATTTGGTTAGAAAGAGCAAACTCGTTTGATAATGGCAATGAAAGCTGCCCGTCAGCCGACTGATTTCATGTTTGTTACCTTGGGAAATTATTGAAAGGGAATCCTGGTTTATGCCACAGTATACACTCAGTTGCCAGTCTATTTGATACACCTAGCTAAAACTAATGCCGTGTAAGACAACAGTCCTGCAATATATATCATTTCGAGGATGTAGTTATATCAATAAAGGTATGCTAAAAAACAGAAACTCTCCTCTGTATGCAATATAGCAGCAGTAACTACATCCTACTACTACTACTACTGTAACCTTCATGAAGTTTGGATTTATTGCAGGACTGTTGTATTAGACTACATTATTGTTAGCTAGGTGTACCTAATAAACTGGCAACAATATTTTTACTTGAGTTGATTGGTTTAGCACCTTTTTTCAAGCAGCAGTTCTTTATTATATCATAAGCTAATTTTACGAACAGTTTGATTCAGGTGCTTAGATGTTTGTAACCCACCTCCCCATTATTTCATGTTTTAATAGTTTGATCATTTATATCCAGGAGGATATGTGGTGGGCTACGGTCCAATCTAAAATATAAAATAAGAAAATGGAGCGATTTTTTGGGGAGATTTTAACATTCTGGTTCAATTAAAGGACCAGTGTGTAGCATTTAGTGCGGTCCATATGAGCAAAGTGTAGAGCGGCGGCCGCGAGCTAGCCAGTGGGGCACGCTCACATGCACTAAAAACACGTGCAGCCGGCCCGGTGATGTCAACAAACCATGGAGAAGCTCATATTACAACACACACAGAGAGAGTGGGTGACTTTATTCTCTGCTCAGGTAGACATTACTCCTCTATATCTTTACATAGCTAATAGTTGTTTAATGCTATATTAATGCTTTGATTATCGTATAGAGCACCTTTAAAGTTCATTTTAGCACAATCACTATAATGCTAGACTCAGATTACAAGATATTGGGACCAATTAACCCAGACCTCTGAAAATCTGGGTACAGTCTGATTTGTGTCCTTGATCACTACCAGTGTTTGACACAGAATATGTGATAATGTGAGAGGTTTACAGATAAGATTGTATTGTGTATCATGTCTTGCTTGTTACATCAATGTGTTTATCTTTTAAAGATAACTCTGGCACAATAAATTAAATGTCAATAGCTATGTTTAATACTGGTGTTTGCACGAGTGTTTGTCTGTGACAGAGAAAGAGAGTGTCACCTATTTTACTCTTATTTTCTTTTCTTGTGGTTTGTGATTTGACAGCTAATAATTACATTACCCTTGTGTGTGATACCACCTGATTTCAAAATATGTTATGGTTTTCAAACTCTTAGTTAATTAGGCCCTAACCTCAGTATTAACTGTAACACAAAAGCTGATTCACTCTCACCCCATGACACGAGTTTTGTTTTTTAACCACCACCACCAGCCTTGTAGCTATTTTCCTAAACAAACAAACCATTTTGTATCCAAAATCTTACTGTGAACTTTGTCGTGCATGCACACTCCCTCTTTCCCCACTCTGTGAAAACTTCCCTTTCCCACTCATTTCAAGTTCTCTCCAGGTGAAGTTGTCAATGATCCCCTCACTCCTCCTCTTTTCTCAGGTCACAGGAGAAGTGGATTATCTTAGCTTTATCACCCCGGCGCTCTAGCAATAACTCCACTTTCCTCTCACCGCGGTCCGTCCCCGCTGCGTCATGTTACCTCACAGCATGGAGCGCCGCGAAGTTAATCCCCACCACAACAGATCACAGTTACAGGTAATCTGCCACCGCCGTGACTCTAATCCCATCATGTGCACACTGAAAAACACTTAACCACGCGCGCTAGCACACACTGATGTACATGAAGTATGCATGCACAGGTGTTACGTATGAGGTTTGACCAGTCACACAGTTAACAATGTAAAATATAATAGCCCGAGGCATTCAAGCCTGTTTATGCACACGCAGTCGGACTAACCGTCGCCACACAATGAAACCAGCAGTGAGAGTGTGAGGAAATAAAGTCACCTGGCCTTTCAATCCTCTCGCCGTCTCAAACCCTGTGATTAAGAGATTTGCCTTGCAGGACAAGGGGAGGAACGAAAACGACAGAACTGAAAAATGAGAGGTCTTGCTCGCTCTTTCTCTTTCTCACACACACACACACACACACACACACACACACACACACTGAAAGAGGCGGTGCGTGAGAGCTCTACGAGTCAAAGATAAGGTTTCCCTGGCCTCTGTTCTCTTCACGGCTGGTTAGAGGTTTGGGCCCGGGTGTCTCAACTTACTGGCCCCTGCAGTGATTGGGAGGTGGGACCGGCCCACACCCAGCCGGGTCTTAGCGTTTCATTAATTGTCTAAAAAGGCACACTTTGCCTCTCTCACTTTCTAAGGGACATAATAAAATATAAGAGGAAGGACAGGACAGTGAAAGAAATGAAGTTAGCAGAAGGGACAAAAAAGAAACTTAAGCTGGGCATACACTCTACAATTTTAGAAATGTTGTTGAGTAATTCCTTCTACTGTACGAGTAGATTGTTTGCGATGTAAAGCCAAAGCTCACGACCCGAGTGCTCACACTGTACATTTAAAATGTTAAAAAACACAGCCCGTCAGCCCCTGCGGGTCATTCTGGCTGTTGACAGTTGTCAATAAAGATTTGTTTGAAAGCTCTGAGGCAGGTAAAGTTTGTTTGTTAGCAGCGATCTGTGCGGGTCACAATAATCCTCAAACCTGGTTTATGCTCGCGGTAGTGAAGCCGGCGCGAGGGGCACGCGCCAGAAAATTACGTCACCGCGGCTTTCGCGTGGTGCGCGAAGGTTGTCGCGGTGGTTGGTCGTGCACTACGTCTACTTTGTAACTACGAGCCCACTGCACGCACTGCGCTTTCCACTTCAACATGGACTCCTTCGAGGAAAAACTGGTCAAGCAGGTTTGCCTGTACAGACATCTCTACAACTGTTCATTGGGAGACTACAGTGACAGTCACATGACATTACATACTTGGAAAGAAGAGGCTTTTTGCTGCACGTATCGCCAGATTCTTGCCAATACACAGCCCTAGTGGATAGCCGACCAAAATTTCGGACCCGTCACGAATTCATCCGACTGTCCGATGGCTGGTCGGGAAGTGTTAATCGTTCCTCGGTCACCCCTGTACACTGCACAGCAAACGACGCCCGAGGAAGCAGAAATTCGGTCTGACTTTAAAATGAGTCGTGCAGCTCAAAATTTGGGCTAGAAACGGGCTAAAATCGTACAGTGTATGCCCAGCTTTAGAAAAAGACAAACACAGACAATATGGTTATATTAAAAGCAGGTTTAAAAGATAAAATGCTGTATCTAAAAATAAAAGGACCATATTTGCTAGATGTACCTCCTCTAAAGTAAACATCCTAGCTTCACTTCCCATTATGAGTGTACAAGGTGCAATCCACACTCCATAGGAAGAGCATGTGATTCATAATGTGTGGGACACAATACCTTAGGCTCATTGAAATGGGTTGAAAAGAGGCAGAACCCTTAAAAACAGCGAGACAGAGAGAGAGGGAGAGAGGGGACAAAGATCACTCATCTCCTGAGAGAACAGTTCAAGGCCACCATGCATTAGCTTTTAGCAGGATGGATTAAGTCAAGTTTGAGAGTGCACATCCTAAACCTCCCCCATGCCTTCTTCCTACCCCTCCCATATACGCTCCTTTCAGAATAATAGCATAAAAAATGGCAACATAATACCATCTCATTGCATCATATTCCAAAATGGGGAAAAAAAAAAGACGGGGAAAAAAAAAAGACGGGGAACAAAAGCGTTGGGGCCATGGGTCTTTCGCTCTCGCTTCTCCGTGTACTCTCTCACTCGTTCACTCGCTCGCCGGCCCCTGCGGCCTGACAGCCTACCCTCTCTCCGACTCGCCTAGCTGGCAAAAAGCTGCTTTGTTGCCATAGTATCAACTCCCACTTTTGATACTGTCATTTCAAGTAGGATATGGTAGCCTTGATACAATATGTTCCCTATTTCCATTAAAATAGTTGTCGAAGAGGATGCTGTAGACTTTGGATTACACTTGACTGTGCCTGACAAGCGCCCCCCCACACACACCCACTCCCCATCTCTCCCCATTTTATTAATGACCAAAGGCCCCCGCCCCATAGCCCAAATGGAAAAAGAGAAAGAAAGAGAGAGGGAGAAGCTATGGGAGTAGAGAAGAGGAGGGGTAGAAGACTGAGTGAGAGTGAGCGACAGAGCTATAAGAGGCCTTTTATGTACTCCTATCCATAAACAAAGTGAGATCCCAAAGTTCGCTCCCCTGAATGTGCTCTCTGGATGAGATGGGAACCAACTAAAGACAAGAAAATTTTGATAATACCCAAATCCCCTCCTCTTCCCCCCTCACACACACACACCAACTCCCTGTTTGCTGAGGGTCCAAACAAATACACTATGCTGCTTAAGGGGGTCCTCAACAAAAAAAAAACATTGAGGTGATATCATAAGCAGAATAATTCTGTCCATTAGGGACATGAAAAGCATGCGCAAAGGCAGAAACACCAAACCTAGCAGCTTCCTGTGGTCTATAAGCCAGTTAAGAAACTACGCTTAAAACGAAGGGATTTAGGTGAGAACAAAAATCCATTGTTTCAACACGACCCTGGACATTACAAGTCTGCTCAGGCAAAATGAGATATCCGCCTCCTTTCACTAGGAACTTCCACCTCTTTAAAAAACCTGACTGAAAGACGTAGGTTGATTTTAAACACCAAATGCAGGCCTGGTTGTCAACAAGTGACTGTGTAACCTGCAAACAGTTCTTCTTCTCACATAACACGATCTTTATAGAGAGGCAAAGTCCCTCCCCTTCCGTTGGTCCCCATGGGAAAAAAATATGTACGGTAGTCAACGGCGAGAGACAATTTTTTTGCGCCATGAATCCCACATATGATGTTTGTCGATTTAAGACATAATTTTGCAAGTCAAGAAAGTCAAAGTTTGTTGTAGGTTTGTCGTAGTATCATTTAGTTTTGTGTGAACTACATCTCTCGTATCGCACAATATATGCCACCAAAACTAGCTAGCTGGCTCACTTAGCTATGTTCCACGCATCAATGAAACGTTATCGTACCTGATGTGTTTTATCCAGCGACTCCTGGTCTTTTTATCAGCCGGGAAGCGAAAAAATAAGCAAGACCTGTTGCTAGTGTGAGTACAACCCAGTATGAAACAGGCGGGTATCGTAGCTTCAGCGAGAGAGACGTCACTTACGCGACTTTTGGGTGAGTAGTCTTTCTAATCACGCATTTTCACAGTTTGACAACAAACTTTCTTGACTTGCAAAATGATGTTTTAAATAGACAAACATCATTTGTGTGATTCATGGCGCAATTCAAACGGGATCAAAAAATGATTAGTCTCTCGCCGTTGACTGCTGTTCATATTTTTTCTGAAATAAGGTGCCATGGTGTTCCACCGGAAGGGACGGGACTTCCTCTCTATACAGTTTGTTTCACCACTAAATTGATGAACATTCAGACGCCGCCAATAAGTCACAAGCCAAACGCATAAGCTGACATTCATTTAAATAGAGTCAATGCAAACTTTCAGAGAAGGAATAAGCCCTTGCTCTGGTGTTTACACTATACATTAAACCATATATAGTTATCAAAGGGGCCTCAGTAACACATTATGAACTCAGCAAGTGACTGCACACAGCTGGGAGTGAAATGGGATAAGTGGGCAATGGGATGAAGGCTGGTGAGGGGGTGGCTTTCTGCCCTCCCATGGGTGGGGGGGCAGGGGGTAAAGGATGGGGAATAAACTCCAGCTCCCCCACACCCTGGCCTGTTTCATTCTTCTCCTCTCTCAATGAGGGGATTAGGCAGACTCTCTCAGTGCGGCCACAAGGGCTCTCTCGATTTCGGGGTGGATAGCAGGACAGCAGTGGGAACCGGAGACAAGGGAATAAGTTATAAACAGAAACTGTCTAGCATAATTAGACGATAGCATTAAAGTAGTTCTAAATATTATAAGCAAGATAGAAACAAAAAGAGCGAAGCGCAGGCTATGCATTCCAGGCCGAGGCATTGTGGCTAACGCTCTTAACATGCTGGAGATGGAGTAAAACGCTTCTAAAGAAAGCTGAAGAAAGGAGAAGGAGGGAAGCAAAGCAAAGTTGACACCACGTTTGTTGAGAAGTGAGGGATGCGCCGCTTCTTCTGTGGTCTTATGCAAAGCAGGGTCACACAGGGCTATGAGGTGCACAATAATGCTGATTACACGCATATGCTAATTATTACACGCTAATCAAGTACAGTAGCCTTATATTCAACGCTAATGCCTGGAGACGGCTTCTCTTCTCTCAACCCATTTCTTTAAGGTAAAGGGAAACTATAAATACTTTAGGCCTGCTCGCCAATCTAAATACTCCAGGCCACTAACTACATGGGTGTCAGTCAACTGAAATGACAATTTAAAGATAAGAGATGAGGCAATCAGAGGAGACTAGTGACTGCCTGACAATTTCAGACTCTCAGTACAGCCTGCACATTAAAAGTGGATACAGTAGAGTCCTGGAATGGCTCAATTTATGCAAAATTGTATGTGATGACAGACAGGATGAAAAATTAAACATGCAAATGTCTTTGAAAAAAGTTTTTGTCAAATTCTGAAAATGGTGCCATTTAAAGAAAATCATACGACTTTCTCGTATGTTTGTGTCGGCTACATGTTGGTTAAAGACTCTTATAGCTGATCATATAATGTGAGTGAGCACTGAAACAAAGCCTTATTTAAGCTTGACAATTAATTCTTGACCTTAGAAACAGCAGGTGAAAAGAAAACAATCTCAGTCCAAGGTCCTCTAAGTTTATTTTCACTATTTAATTCACTATAGAAGTGAGCCCAATGTTGGTGAGAGTTGTAAGAGAGACTGTCCTGATCATAGGTTTCACTTCCTCCACAGTAACCTCCTCAAATATAGTAGACAACAATCTTTTCATTTGTAGGTCCCTGAAGCAAGACCTAATGTGTCTCAATTTAGGGGTCTTTGACACAAAAAAGGTTAAGAACCAGTGCCCTAAGTTGCTCGTTCTGGAGCTTTCAACTTCATCACACAGTCTTCATCAGCACATGGAGTTTGCGAGTTGTCATTGAACTGTAGATCTTCAAACTTTTCGTTGTCCTGAGCAGGATTTTTCGTTCATGTTGGCCATGTTTGAACATCTACAGTTCAATAACAACTGAGCAAACTCCAATCTGTTGATAAAGATTGTGTGATATGATCGTAAGCTCCGAAACATGTGGGTAAGTGGACCTTGATTTAGTATTTTTTGTCAATAATTTAGTATGGTCATTGTCTGCTATTTGTTATTTCATTGAAGTACAGAGCTAGAATGATTTACGCTGATTCAGCCTTGACTAGGAAGCTGTTTGCGTCTGTCACAGGAAAATACACATGAAAAATACAGAGTCAGGATCTGTGTTTTGCAATAGTCAGGACTGTGTAACCGTTATTCTCCTCACTGATTGCTCAATAATGATAAACTTCTGGACAGTGTCAGCCAACAGTCTAACACGCAACACATGCATTTATACCTACATCAGCATAACTGCCCCTGGCTTTTACTCCATGTTTTTATCCTTAGCTTTTGTATGTGAATTAGGTACTATTCGGAAATTAAAGTCATTTGAATTGAATTGACATTTAGACCAACTACTTTGCCAATAGATGGCAGGAACTAAAAAGTAAAGCATTTGTTCTCCTCTACAAGTTATTCCGTAGAGTAGGAGGAAGGAAATGTGTTGAGGGGGGGTGGGAGAGACTGGAAAGGATCAGGCAGCATGCTACATCCTGTCTACACTTCCAGAGAAGCTGATTTATGTTCCCCTTTGGCCGGTACTGGAGTTTACTAGTTTAGATGACTTTTGATGAATAATAAGAAAAGTCAGGACACAAACCAAAGCATTCTTTAACCAAAACAACATTCCCACTAAAGTAATATTAGTATGATGTGTATATATGGAAAGGAAGAGCTGAGCATTTGGTCATACAATCCTTTTAGGTTTGGTCATTAAGTGTAACAAATTCTGTTATCTACTCTTTGCAGTCAGAAAATGGGGTGTGGCTGGAGTTCAACTCCTAACTTTACAAGAAGACTTTAACTTTTAGGAGGAGTTATTTAATCATCATTTATTCAGCTTTGCTGCAGGGGTTATATAACTCTTGTTTGAAGACATATGACTTGTGTTTAATTGGTAAAACAGCTGCTCTGTCACGCCACTGTGGAAAAACACTTGAGGCTAATGTAAACAAATTCCCTTCTTTAGCAGAGAGATAACAACATGGCTGTTATACCAGTAAAGCAAACATCAGTAGGGTACATGTTTACATCGGTGTTTCACATCTCTCTGCGGCTTACTAACAAACGTGAAGTCAAATAACTTCAAACCTAACATCAGTTACTAACATTAACTCATTAGCTTTCTATACCATCATCGTTTAGCAACTTCTTTAAATCTAATTCTCAAATTCATTCACATAATACTAGACAGGTTAAACCATCTTCACCTGCCTTTTTACAAAACAAAACATGGACAGTGCTCCTTCAGATATCGTGCTGTACAAATATGGAACAGCAAAATACATGTTATCAAGAGCTTGTTATCCTTAGAACATTTTAAAAGGAAATTATCATCCCATTTAATTCATGATGTCTAATTATCTTTTGATATGTTTCGATATATTTTCCTTTTCTTCTGTACTGTTTCTTTTTTATTATTTCATTGTTTTTATTGGATTGTTTTCCACTGTTTGGTTAGGTTTTTCTGCACATTTTGTGTACTTCTTCTTGTTGTTTATCTTTCTTTCTTTTTTGTTGTTTTTTTTTTCTCCTGGGGTTGGGGGGAGGTCCTTTGACCTCTCCTAACACATTTCTTGTTTTTTTTTCATTGACTGGATTTTGTGCAGTTTTATATATGTGCAATTTAAAAAATTAAAAAATAAAAAGCTTAAAGGTCCCATATTATGCTCATTTTCAGGTTCATACTTGTATTTTGTGTTTCTACTAGAACATGTTTACATACTGTAATGTTAAAAAAAAATGTTTTATTTTCCTCATACTGTCAGCCTGAATATGCCTGTATTCACCCTCTTTCTGAAACGCTCCGTTTTAGCACATTTCGACAGAATTGCAATAGAATTGCGCTATTAGGAAACAGCTTGGGTCCATGTGTACTTCCTGTCAGCTGATGACATACACTGCAACCAGGAAATAAACTAGGACACATTTAGAATGTTTACGTTTAAATCTGTCTAAAGGGTCTAAATATTGTAAATTTGTGACATCACAAATGGGCAGAAATCCTGACAACTTGTTTCAAATGCAGAGTTTCTGAATACGGGCTGTGTGTATTTCCCTGTGGATTGAGCGTTTTGATACTTTCAAGGTATTTATATAGAACTTAAACCTGCTTTATAACAAAAAACAACATGAAAATCTCCCTTTTTTATAATATGGGATCTTTAATGTCAGATAGCTAACTAGCCTAGTTAGCAAATATGCTACTAGCCTGCTTGCTAGCGTTGGCTAACTCACAAATAACTCCCTATTCTTCACACATATAGTCATTCACACAAGTTAATATTGACTTAATATTCACTGTGGAGTCCCATGATGTCATAGAAGTCATAACGTTTCCTTGACTACAGGTAAAAAACGTTACCCAGCTCAGGTAAGCTAGTTAGCTTGGATGCTAACGTCATTAGCTATGGTTACCTTCAGTCTGACTTCATAGGTGGTATATCTGGTCCTGCCCACTCCGGTGGTATCAGGGTTGCTCACATCGATCTCTAGGAAGTTACTCGGTGGTCCATAGGCGTCATTTAGGTTCTGAGGCTTAGAGAAGAGCCTTCTTGTGTCAGCTATGGTATCAGCCATTTCTCCCACTGTCCTCTTCGTGCAGCTGTTGATAGTCAAGCTAAGTTAGCCTATCTACATCCTGTTGCTGACCTTCAAAATAAAACATTTGGTGCATGTTAAACCCGCGTTTTATGGATTAAAGAGGAAAAAACGCACTATAATAGGGGATTGTTTGTATTTAAATATGCTATGTGTTTATATATGTGCTTTCCCACGCAATTAAATCGTTTACACACCTAAAAAGTGTAAGTGTAACTTTTATGTTGAAGGTGAATCACAGGAGTTCCGGTATTGCTCTGGTTATCATTATGGAGAGCTTGAACTGGACAGCAGTGCTGCACTTCCGATCAGCTGAGGTTCAGCTGACGGTGCTCGGCCACCTGCTGCTCGGTTTGTTTACAACCCGCCCACCGGCCACATTGGTCCTAATCACGTTTTTGGATGATATGCATAATTGTAATAATTGTATTTGTATAATTTCGGAGCATTCACGCTTCGCTATGTAAAGTAATTGCTGCTAAAATGTAAAAAAAAATACAGGTGATCACGTTCAAAATTATAGAAGTGCCTTCAGGATTTAATGCTGAACATAATATTGATTATTAAAAAAAAAACTAGAAAAATGTTACATTGTCATGTAAACAATTTGGATTTATTTCGGTCTAAAATGTGCAGCAGTTTGTTTTCTATTTATCTATTTTCAAGTGAGCCTGTACATTTATTTGATAAGTGAGGCTTTTAATTATACATACTGTCTTTATTATTTCATTTATTTATTATTGAGCCATTTGTTTCTACATTTCTGTCTTTATTATTTCATTTATTTATTGAGTCATTTATTTCTTAATTTCTGTCTTTATTTCATGTATTTATTGTTAATTCATTTATTTCTACATTTCTGTCTTTCTTATTTCATTTATTTATTATTTCTTAATTTATTTCTACAATTCTGTCTTTATTATTTCATTTATTTATCATTGAGCCATTTGTTTCTACATTTATGTTTTTATTATTTTATTTATTTGTTATTGAGCCATTTATTATTACATTTTATTACATTTATTTATTATTGAGCCATTTATTTCTTAATTTCTGTCTTTCTTATTTCATTTATTTCTTATTGATTCATTTATTTCTACATTTCTATCTTTATTATTTCTTTTATTTATTATTGAGTAATTTATTTCTACATTTCTGTCTTTATTATTGAATTAATGTATTATTGAGTAATTTATTTATTTATTCTTATGATTATGATTTGTTATATCTGATGAAATTTATTCAGGACTAGTCACAGTTAGATCCCTGCCAAGTGTCATGTGGCTCATACTGTATGTGTCAGGTGACCATGATGTCAATAAAGTTTTCACGTTTTGAAACAGCATGGCTGCGTACACGGTGCCTGCAGCTGTCAGATGCTCAATGAATGTTTTACTAAGAGACTCTGTTCTGATCTCAAAGAAAATATGCCGACTGTCAGCTATTTGCACTGGAAACGGTACGTGTCTTTCCATCATGTTGTAGTCAGTGGTGTGTTCAGGTTGTGGGAGATTTCGTGTGTTAAAACCTGTCTTAGGTAACTACATCACCCATACATAACCTCTGGATTACAACCCATACATAACCTCTGGATTACAACCCATACATAACCTCTGGATTACAACCCATACATAACCTCTGGATTACATCAGCACCTCCTCTTTATAATCATTCCATTGCATCTATATAATCAAGGTCTTTTTTTTTTCTTTTCTTTTTTTAACAATGTCTTTATTGGGGGGGGTTTTCATTTTGCATTGTTTGGACTTTAAGCAAAAATAGAGTACATGCTGCAGAAGTTTCTTTCTTTCTTTTGTGGGTATTTTTGAGGACTAAAAATGTGGACACATTTCAAAGAATTCTGACACACAAATAAAAAGTTTGAAAGTAAAAAATAGTGCAAAAAGTGAGAGATTTTGGACAGTACTACTCAAATTCCTTTCTTACAGGGCCAAAATCAATATGCAGCTTCACAGTATCAATCATACAATTAAACAGTTAAATGGCACCTCATACACATAAACAGAAAATAAATATATAGAGAATAAATAATAAATCAAATAAAAAGTCCATTCCCTTCTGAGGGTCTACCACTATTGTGAATTTTTACGTATCCTATCTTAATTATTCCTCCTGTAGAAGCTCACCAATATCACTACTTTTTATGAAATCATTAAATGATTTCCATATTTCCTCATAAACACCTAGTTTGTTTTTCAAGGTATATGTTATTCTCTCCATTGACATACATTGTGCCATATTTTTAATCCAAGCGCCCATTGTAGGTGCATCGGATTTCTTCCAGTTAAAAGCAATCATTCGTTTTGCCTGCAATATAGAATCAAGGTATTTTTTGTAAGCTTTGTGTAACACAGATTGTTTTTGCTGTAATGCTTCAAGGTTACACTAGTTGGAGGACGTGCAGTTCATCCTCCTCATCCTGCTCCTCTGAGTCTCCAGCAGCAGATATCTGTGCCTTCAGTGGACACTATGATCGCCTGGTTCAGAGTGGCTCCCTGAGGAAAGATGCTCAGCAGAGACATGTCGTCCAGCAGCTGGCTCAGCTGCAGCACACCCTGGAGAACTACAGTAACAGCATCTACCTGAACCCTCCTCCTCCTCCACCTCCGAGGATAAACTCTAAAGATGACAACAGTCAACCTCTAAAAGATGATAAAGATTATTACATTACAACAGCTGGAAACAAAAGTGGTGGATCCGCTGCTAAGGTAAAGGAGTTATATGGTAACACTTTCCTTGACGCCCATGTCTATAATGCATTATAAACATACTTACAATGCCTTATAATCCGTCTATAGCACTGCATAATCGTAGTTATAAGCACATCAATAATCATAATGCTTTATAAAAATAAGCATAACACATTATAATGCATTTCATTATGACTTACAAGGTCAAGTATCTTTCTTTTTTTACAAGGATCATAGTGTATTATAATTTCCATTGTTGTAATACATTATAGTCTTTTTAATAATGCATTAATCACTGTTATAATGCATTATAATGTGACCATTGTTTGCTTTAAGTAAAGTGAGAAACACATCATTAAATCTATGCAACAACACAAAACATTATAAAATATTTTTTTACTTTACTCAAAGCAAACATCAACCACTTAGAGTAACTTATAATCACATTATAATGCATTATAACAGTGATTATACTCATTATAAAAATATTCTAATGTATTTACAACTATATAATACACTTTGATCCTTGCAAAAAGTGACCAACAATTATGAAGTATTAGGATACTTGACCTTAAAAGTCACCATAAAATGCTTTATAATGTGGTTATTGTTATAAAGCATTATGAATATTTGAGTTCTTATAACTATGATTATACAGGGCTATAAGAAGGTTATAATGCATTATGAGTTTGTTTATGTCAGATAATCAAATCCTCAAGACTCTTCAATAGAATACCATGTACTCATACAGACGAATTATCCACCATAAAATACAGTGAACAAAAATGTTTTCAAAGTATTTTACGTAAGTTTTCATGAAACCTGTGCCTGGTTCTTACTAAACAGTACTACATCCAAGTTTTTTAGCAAAATACAAGTCTGTATAGAATCGTTTTGATTGTCCCTGTGACTTAGATTATTTCTTATTGATACATTTTTCATTTAATTAAAGACAACTGATCAAGACCACACCACAGACCAAACAACAAGGTCGTGTCTCGTTAGGCATTGACCTTGAATGGTTAGGTTAGGATAGGTCGTCGGGTGAGGAGTCTCACAAGAGTTTTTTGCCAGATTTTACAATTTGTGGGTTACCTTCTAGACACGACCTAACAAAAATGGCATAAAGCGACCAATTTCCTGATGTGTCACTCTGGTCAGCCTAATTTCATTAGCTACAAGGAGCATGATGATGATGATGTGCATAAACAAAACATTTTGTACACATCCTCTCCAACTCTCCCAGAGCAACATGTTCTTCCTCTCTGCCAGGTACATGACTTCTCTCTGCTTTGTGTTACTAACACGAAACATAAATTCAGTAAATTCCCTCCCCTTTCTCCCAGTTTCTGCTCAGTAAAAGTTCATGTAGGAGAGGGAGTATTTGTTCGCATGTTGTATTTGCAGACTACACTAATGAATACAAGACTACCAGGCCTATATAATCAAGACTATAGCTCTGATAAAACAACTCAAACTCAACTCCACTCACTAGCTTTTTGTGGAGGTTTCAGCCGTATGATAATGGTCTTCATCAGTGGGTGGAGTTGGGTCAGTTTTCATGGGGATGCATCTGTTGACATGTGCGTTCGGTTCTAATAATAGAAAAGCAGCTACTGGACCTGTATGTCAACAGATCAATCTCAGTGACAACTGGGCAAACTCCATCCACTCATAAAGACCATGAGATGTGGTTGGAAGATCGGGGAAAAGTCAGTATGTAAGTGGGGTTTTATCTCGTCAATCTGCTATTTACAATTAAAGAATTAACTGTCATGTTACAAGACTAGAAATAACTCCCCCATTCACTCAGTCACTATTCTCTACATAACATACACTCAGTGGTGGAATGTAACTAAGTGCATTTACTCATGTACTACTCATGTTTTTAAGTACAATTTAGAGGTACTTGTACTTGAGTATTTACTTCTTACTTCTACTCCACTACATCTCAGAGGGAAATATTGTATTTTTTACTCAACTACATTTATTTGGCAGCTTTAGTTACTTTGCAGATTTAGATTATGAACACAAATTATAAATCCACTAATACATTATGATGTATTGTTATAGATTAAGCTACCCAGCAGTATATAAACTAGTTAAAATGAGCTCCACCTTTACCAGCTGCAACAATAAAGTGATGAACACATTAATGTATCAACAATTATAGTCCAATAACAAGATATACAGTATAGGATTCTGATATGGGCCATTCTGCATAATGAGTACTGTTACTTTTGGTGCTTTAAGTATATTTTGATGCTAATACTTTTATACTTTTACTTAAGTTACAGTTTGAATGCAGGACTTTTTACGCTGTGGTATTGATACTTTTACTCAAGTCAAAGATCTGAATACTCCTTCCCCCACTGCATACGCTCAATAGGAGTAGTCACTAGAGATTTGGTCACTTCTGAATCATTTTGCATTGTTTGGACTTAAAGCAAAAATAGAGTACATGCATTTTAAAGAAATCTGACACACAAATAAAAAGTTGGAAAGTAAAAATAGTGCAAAAAGCGAGAGATTTTGGACAGTTTACAATTTGCAAGGCAGCATGGGTTTGTTTAAAGCCTTTTACAGTGTGGCATCTGGACTCTCGTTCTCTTATAAAGCCCCATTGACGTCTAACATATGGAGGGACTTGACAGAGTCCACTGCACTGTACTCCAGTTGTATCACTGATGGTGGCCGTGGGGCTCAGGTCAAAGGGAGGGTAGGGGTCTGGGAAGTGCATTGTGCATGTGAGTTTTGGAACGGCGTAATGTAGGGGGGCTGTTGTTGTTTTTAGGTCAGGGGAGCTGACTGTCTAGTATCTGGTGGTGGTGGGAGTTGTTTTGTTGGTTGGCTGGCACAGACACATAGGGTTAGGCAGAGATTTTGGAAGGCAGCAGGGCAGACCTCCCGCTGGGCCCGTCCCGGCACCCCTCTCACTCTCTCACCGTCCCCAGGCAGTAATGAGGGGATCCCCATTGTCTGGGCCATTCTTGTCCTTTTTGCTTTTGATTCGGGACTCTGACAAATACTTTGGTGTTAGGCTATCAACACCACCGCCCCCCTCTCCTTTTGCACCTTATTTCTTGCTCTGTCTCACACACACACATACACACTGACTGGAGTACTTATGCAATTATTCTGGTTTGAATCAGGTCATACCACTGTCCTTTCGGTGTCTGTTCTCTCTGTGAAAGTGCCGCCATTGTCCTCACTAACTGACCAAGTCTGTGAGGAGAGTACACTTGACTTAATATTGACCCAATGTGGCGTGGTTTTGCGGATGGTCGGCTAACAATGGGCCATTGTTTAGACGGAGCCACCCTCTTCAAGTCAGACCTGCATCATCCTGTATACTGTAGGATTCCAGCAGGACAGTTGGACCACTTAAACCTTAAACTCCCACAATCACCACCTTCTCAGTGAGAGACATGACGTCTCTGGCTGTACATAAACGTACAGTTTTTCTGAAGTCATTTCAAAGTGGCCATGTCCTGCATGTGAACTTTCCACTCATGTGCCAGTCTATATCCTCCTCCAGGAGGTGAGACGAGGCCACCAAGCTCAGCTAGACAGAGCGGCTGTGGGACAGCCTTGTCCTTCTCCACTCTGCCGTGGCAGAATGGCTTCCAGCCACCACTGACAATTACCCCACCATGCCAGAGGGTAGCTTGGGAAGTCAGGGAGAAGTCACACACTGTTATGCCAGAGCAGACAGGAAAGGCTTGTTGCTCTTCCAGTATTTCACTCCAGCTCAGGACGGGCGGGGATGGAGGGGGTAGAGGGGAGGAGCGGGGAGAGAGAGAGAGAGAGAGGATGAGTAACAAGTTTGTTTTTTCATTTAGTTTTCAATTGGCCATTGTCCGCATTTACCAGAGTCAAGTGCTCCTTGTGCGGTGGACACCAAGTGCAGTGGACACCGAGTACCGTCTCCATGAAATAGTTGCTAAATTAAATTTTAAGAGGACAAACCTTTCTATTTAGTTAATCCCAAAGCTATTTGGCGTTGCCCGGTTACAGAGATGGGCAATCCTCAACCGCGCTGTTGTATTAAACATCTATCATATGCTCCAAGTTCTCATCACATGTCATGATTAAACTGATGACACATGCGTTTACATGGCTCGGGCCCTCTTTAGAGATATTTGGCTTTACTCGATATTCTCAGCTCGGTCACACAGAAGACGTTTTTTTTTGAAGCACGGACCTTTTGATGATAGGAGGCAGGCAGCACAATGACTTCCAGCAGCACCTCAATGCAACAGTACCGTATCACAATTAGCAGCGCTAAACAGGCTGTACAGATAAGTCCACTCCATCTCGTATGGAGCCTCATCCAGTCCTCTCCGTTTTGTCTGACAAATCCCCCCATTGTTCCTCTGATGATGCTTTTCTTTCGTGGGAACCCTGGCTTGTCTTGTTGATTAGATCCCCTTTGTCTTCCTCCCCTGCAGTGGGCTAGTCTGGAGAATGTGAAACCTCACACTGTAGTGGTGGCTTAATGCCTCAGCATACTTTGTTTATCAAACGATGATTCAGTCCTATATGGTAATGAATATAACGAAGTTTATGTAGGTCACCAGCTATAGTGTTTTAATAAGGACTTAATATATATGCGTTCATTTTGAATGTTGATTTATGGTGGTGCATTGTTGTTTATGATGACAAGCGGCTGTTAAAAGATTTGATGTAAAACAAACAGTCATTTCCTCATTTTACCTCTTTCCCCCCAAAAGGAGGAACCTGCTCCACCACCACCACCACCACCACCACCTAAAGGCTTCTATATCCATGGAGATGTTGGTAAGATCACAAAAGAAATAAACATTACTATGGTGCTAAATGTCGACAACATGTCTAATAATAATTGCTTTCTCTTTAATCCCTCTCAGGCACAGGGAAGACCATGCTCATGGATATGTTTTACTCCCGTGTGGAAAACACTCGCAAAAAGCGAGTCCACTTCAACGGCTTCATGTTGGACATCCACAAAAGTTAGTATCATCCTCCCACTCCACGGCGTTAGTTTGACTTTACTGAAGTTTTCTGACTCCTCGAGCGCCGGAGATCCTATATTTATACCTCTGTTTGTCCTGAAGCCCTCCCGCTAATTGTCTACCATTATGCATGCAGGTGAAATTACCGCTTTACTCAGTATTGTCGTCGGGTTTGGGGTTGCCGACGCAGGTGTGCTTTAAGATGTGCCTGACGTTTGTGTCCTGCTTAAAGGGATCCATCGGAGGAAACAAAGCCTGCCAAAACGCGGGCTAGGGAAAATGTTCACCTTTGACCCCATATCACCGGTTGCCATGGAGATCAGCAATGAAACCTGCCTCTTGTGTTTTGACGAGTTTCAGGTGAGCGAGTTTGTTACTGTGTGTGTGTGTGTGTGTGTGTGTGTGTGTGTGTGTGTGTGTGTGTGTGTGTGTGTGTGTGTGTTTCTTCTTGAGTTACAAGTATAGCAAACCATATATCAACTGCATGCATTTGCTTAACACAGTACTACTCTGACACTAAGTAGTAGGTGATACTGGTGAATATACTGCTAGTACAACTCTATATAATAATGGCATGCTGATGCTTAGGAATGTTTTAGTATAAAAATACCAGTTGGCCGGGAGGATTAAATAAATATAGTCCTTTTAATGTGCCAAAGATTTAAATTAAATACGTCCTTTGGGGCATATTGTGTGTATATAGTATAAATAATATCTGAAGGCATTTTAAATATTTAATCAAGTTTGCAAAGAGGAAAAAAAAAGAATGACCAGCATGGTGATTAATATTCATGTTTAAAACTTAATATGTTGAAGAAGATTAATTATACACGCATAACACAGGACAGCGTCAGTAAAGAAAAGAAAAAAAATAACGCCTGCACACTACTCTTTTCTTTACTAAAAATGAATATGTCAAATAACGTTCCAGATAAAACACATTTTTACAGTTTAACAGTTAATCTCACCTACAGTCGTGCTGAAGTAATTACTTGTACATTATTTTTGATACATGCTGCATACATTTTTTCATATGTGCAGCTACTGGCAGATTCATTATTGAGGGGAAATGGCAAGGCAACAGCAGATATATTGTAGATTAGAACCAAACGCAAAGTCAGAGTCAGAAGAAATGAATGAAAATGCGGCATACAAAGAAGGAAACAAAGTGATATGTTACTGTTTTGTGGGTAGTAAGTGCTTTGTGGTTTAACCTTGTTTCTTAGATTAGATCAGGAACTCTGAGTTTAGTTTTGAGTGTTCAATCTGTGATCACTATTAGTGTTCAATTAAAGCCGGTGTCTTTCCTGTCTTAACAACTGGATACTTCTGATCTTGAAGCCCCCACAAAAACAGGACTGGGGACACCTAGTGGCCTTTTTGAATATAGCACACTTGTAAAATGACTTCCAGTAGCAATGAAACATTCTCTCCTTAGTATGTACAGTAGTAGTTTAGTATTACAGTAGTAGTAAATACATGTGTAATGTCAATGTATAACATTTCATTGTCATTACGTTGAAGCTGCAGCAGTCAGATGAGTCAGTGATCTGCTCCTGTTGCTTGCTTACACACCCACACAGTTAGTTTGCTCCCAAACCATTACAACCAAGTCCCCCATAGCTTTTGGATTCACATAACTAAAAGGCACCATCAGCCATTAGTGCTGCAGAACTTCTCATTATTTCACCCTCTGGTGTCAAAGGAGAGAGCCACTACTGAAGCTCTCTGTATTCTCTGTAAGGTAGTTAGTCATTCACTGAGCAGAGAAAGACGTGTGCTTCTGTCTTTATCATTAGCCAGCCAAACACATCTGTTAGCAGCACAATGCTGCTCCTCTTACTGATATCATTACAGTTAATGCCAGCAGGTCAAAGGTCACAGAAGGTGCGCTTGCTCTCTCTAATCACTCTCTATGCATCTGCGAGGATCAAGAGCTGCTCCTTTCATCCGCCCGTCTTTCACATTTTAAACCGCGGCGCTGTTTGTGCATTCTCATTGATTTGTTTTGTTTGCCGTCGCCAGCTTTGCCTGTTTTCGCTCGTCGACTGTTGCTACTGGTGAATGGAGGGGAAACAAGCAGACATGTGCGCGTTGTTTGTGATGCATAAACAAGAGGTTGCGAGGTTGGGAGAGTTGGGGTGGTGGGTGTGGGGGGGTCTATACCAATCAGCATCCTCCTCCACTCAGCCATGCAAATGAGGCTCTGGGTATCAGTCGCACTCTCCTGCTTCCTTAAGTGAGTGGAGCTAGAAAGCGACTGGCGGCGGCGGGTCAGATGGATCTTATCCTCTTAAATGCTAATGACATTTCTCCATTCTCTTCATTAGCGCCGTGCCATTATCAGTAATTTGTAGCCCCCCTCCCTCCTTTTACGGCCCCCACCCGCCTCCCCTAATGAATACTCGCCATTGAGAGGTCCGAGATGGAAAGATGGGAAGGGAGCGAGCGAAGGAAGACGAAGAGTGAGAAGAAAACGCTTGAGCGTCATTGTCTCAGGGCCTCAGTCACTGTGCAGCCTCTGTGAAATTGCTCATAGGTTGTGTACATAAAGAGGTGTAACATCAAAAGAGGTTTAATTTGGCACCCGTGTGCCTCGCTGTAAACTGACAGCCGCTTGAGTAATTGGATGCTCATTTGAATATCGGCATTGGCTGACGGAGATTGCACCATTATTTTTGTGTTCCACAAGTGCTACATCAGTCCCCTTCCACCTTTCTCATTCTGTGGGTACCCATTCTCTCTCCCTCTCCCCCTACTCATTCAGCAATCAATATTGCCCCTCATACTATGCCCATGTTGAGGGCACATGAATAAACAAATCCAGGTTGTATAAAAGGTCATTTTTAAATGATTCTTTTGAAATGAAAATAAAATCCTGCGGTCGGAGGAAATGGGGGCCCCTTCAGTGAGACACAGAGCCTTGGCTTTCTGTTGATTCTCATTACAAGCACACACAATCACTCACACACACACACTAATTTGATGCCCCCTAGCCACCTCTCCTTACCGAAATCAAGGCTTTAACACAAATGTTAATCAAGTATTGGCAAGGGCAGTGGGGCTAATATGCAAAAGCAGAAGACTCTCCAGAGTATGAAAGGAGGCATATGTCGTGGGTATGGCCATCAGAAGTGCCTGTTATAGACAGGAAAGTAGGTAAGAGGGAGTAAGAGGAGAGGGCGGGACACAAGTCTTCCTTTTATTCAAGACATCCTAAAAAGGTTTCATGTCCTTTCTTTAAAGGAACAGTGTGTAGCATTTCGGGGGATCTATTAGCAGAAATGTAATATAATATTCACAACTATGCTTTCATTAGTGTATAATCACCTGAAACTAAGAGTCATTGTGTTTTCGTTAGCTTAGAATGAGCCCTTCATATCTACATAGGGAGCAGGTCCTCTTCACGAAGGCCACCATGTTGCACCGCCATAGCCCAGAAATGGCAAACCAATGGGCAACTCCGGGGTCTGAAAGGTGAAGCCAATGCGGAAGTGCCTTAAACTTGCATTCTTTCGACTCCTCTGGTTGCAAAAAGAAGTCTTGAATGAATGATATCTACATAGGGAGCGGGTCCTCTTCACAGAGTCCACAATCTTGCTCCGCCATGTTTCTACAGTAGCCCAAACAAACCAAACACTGGCTCTAGCGAGTCTTTCGCGTTACCTGAAGGCTACCGTAGTTCTCCGACAACCTTGTGAAACTGTGGTAACATGAGCCACAAAGTGCAAAACTGTGGTACCGCCAGCCGCCATCTGACTACCGTTGCTCCTAAAGTAGTGTTATTATGGTAAGGAAGGCCACTGAGCGAGAGGAACGGCGTTACCACGGTGGCTCATGTTGCTGCATTCTTGGAAAGGGAGGAGTGAGCGTAGGGGTACTCAGTTGGTTGCAATCTGCAACCACATCACTAAATGTCACCAAATTCTACACACTGTATCTTTAAGACGCAGTAATAGCAAAGAAACTTGAACTGTATTTCTCAATTCACTTACAATGTGGATGGTGTACTGTGAAGTAATGTTTATCCACAAAATTGCATTCTGTTTTTACAGAAATAATTTTGCAAGGGAAGGTTGCTTAGTTTAGTTGATTTGTAGTCATATTGGTAGAAAACATCTATTATTTATTGAATATAAATGACAACTGGCACGAGACTGACGACTAATTAAATTTCTTTTACAATACAGTATGCCCATGTTGTGTCATGTTTATTCAGGTGTGTTGTATACTGTACATGCTGCTTTGACTACTGTGCAAAAGAACAACAGAGGTGAAAGAGGGAGAGATGAGAGAATAAGAACAAAAGTGAGAGCACTGGAACAGAAAGGTCAGAGCTCTTCATTAAACGTCCTTGCTTCAGTGTTGTCATCGACCTTTGTTTATTGTGGACTCATGGAAATGATGCAGATGAAAAAAAGGCAGCGGAGAGTTGAATGGGATTTATGTATTATAGCCTTGTGTAGTTCATACAACACACACCTTTCTATGGCCATCTTGGATAGAGGCTTTGTGTGCCATCATGACCCTAGTCTGGATCCACATTGCTCCATTTTTCATCATTCTTTTCTTCCTGTTTTCTCTCTCGCGCGTTCAGTCATTCTCACGTCTGCTCGGTTGATTAGCTCGGGACCGCTGCCTTGCCTCAGCTACTTGTCCTCAGCAGAAAGCCGCTTTGTGACCATTTGCAGTCAGTTCAAGTGGGTTAGGTGTGTGTGTATGTGTATGCATGCGTGCGAGCGTGAATGGCCATGACTAGACACAAAGGCTTGAATGAGCACACCTGAATGACACTAATCAACATGGAGTGTTGATGGCATGGTTTGACCTCAGACGCACACACACACACACACACACACACACACACGTACCGTGGCAAGAAAAGGTAAATTATACAGTAGGTGAATGTGTCTCTTCTTCTGTGGTTCTGTTCTGTCAGGTGACCGACATCGCTGATGCCATGATCCTGAAGCAGCTGTTTGAGACGCTGTTGAAGACCGGAGTGGTGGTGGTGGCCACCTCCAACAGGCCCCCTGATGGTACGACGACTGGTGTTTGAGCACATACGTATTGTACCTTTTTTTTTAGCTACTGTTTATGAATTATATTGTTGATACTAAACACAGTTCAGTAAATAGGTAGGATGGTTCAGTGCAAGATTGCAGCCATCTGAGCAACACTGTAGTAGCACTCTTTTCTTTTCTCAGTTTTTCTCACTATGCATGAATTTGTAAAAGTAAAGGAGCATCTTAGTAACAGAAACATCATAACTACCACAACATTAATAGTAGCAACAACAAATATTAAGGTATCCTAGTATTGCAGGAACATATGATCATTTTATATAATGGTTTTGAATCACCAGAGGCCCCACGATACAATATTATCACAACTTAAGTCACATATTGCGATTTTAAATATTTTGCTGAGTATTAAGATAAGATATATTGTGATTTTTTTTTTACCTTTTTTCAACTGCAAATTATTCAGTTTGTCAACATCTGTTTTATCTAATAAGATACAGTTTTCACTCTGTTCATTTCAGAGTTTTCATTCACATATCTTGAGGTGAGAGGTCAAGGGACCCCTTTGAAAATGGTCATGCCCGTTTTTCATCGCCAAAATTTAGCGTAACTTTGGTGCGTTATTTAGCGTTCTTCCCGAAAAGCTAACATGACATGATTGGTACCAAATGGATTCCTTAGGTTATTTAGTTTTTTATAATCCTAGTATCTAGTAGGCCGTCAGATTGTTAATAGATTATATAATAAAATGGTCGATACTTGACGCCAGTGTATCGATAAAATATGATAAACTATGCTGTATCGATTTTTTCCCCCCACCTCAGCTACGAACGGTGTAAGAGAACAGCCTGTAACACTAACTGCATGCAATAATGAATTCTATCTTCTATCGAAAGCTCAGCACAGAGGGACTGAGAAGGCAAAAGGCTGTCAGTAAAATATTGTCAAATGAGAAGGGTACTCAAAGAGCGCAGACCTCCACCAAGGCCAATCTGCTCCAAAATGTAATGGGCTCTTCCTTAGCTCATGCTACACCCTTCCACCAAGTTTCATGAAAATCAGGCCAGTAGTTTTTCCGTAATCCTGCTGACAAACAGACAAACAAACCGAACAGAAAACATAACCTCCTTGACGGAGGTAACAATGACTCGGCCCTGAAGGTCCTCTTAACTCCACCAGTAACACCATCTGCCTACAGCTGAAATCACAAGTAATATTCCTGGAACATCAATGCTTGCTTCTCCACCTCTTGAACCAGTTACTTTACATACATCTACATTATTCACTTAATATTCACATAATTCTTTTATCAAAAAGTGCTTGGCTTTACAAGACAACTACATCCTGGTAATAACCAGAGGAAAAGGCGAGAAACATTTGATTCAGCTCTCACTTTTAGAGACATGACACAACCTGTGAAAGGGCTTTGATGTCGCATTTACTGCCAGCGGAGCAAGGTTGGAGGAAGAATGAGCAAGGCGGTGATCAAGGTGGAGATAAATGCATGATGTGCTATCTGTCTTTCTTTTTTGGGGGGGGAAGATGTCGATGTCTCAAAGAGTGGGTAGGAAGTGGATGGCAGCAAGATGGCTCTCGTAGACAAAGATGCCCGTCTCTGATATTTACTAGCTATTAAGAACAAAGCGCCAAACCATGCAAACTTGATAGAGAGCCTACTTGGTATTAATTACATGGTTAATGGAACACTGAAAGCCATAAGAGACAACTGGACATGAAAGGCATACATTTTCCGTCTTTATTGATGTGGAGATGGCGGTATCAAACGGCACTAGATGTGTTTGGAGGGGGAGTTTAGAGGTAGGTTTTTGCTAGAACGGCTAAAGTAGCGTTTTATTGTTTTTATACACTGATGGGTTGTAATGAGACTGAGGAGGGTTAGGGGGATAAATGGTGTCTTTTTTGGAGTGGAACAACCTCAGTGCCGTTTACATTAATGGACTTAAAGGACCAGTGTGTAACAATTAGAGGGATCTATTGGCAGAAATGGAATATAATATTAATAAGTATGTTTTCATTAGTGTATAATCACCTAAAAATAATAATTAGAATGAGCCATTTATATCTATATAGGGAGTGGTTCCTCTTCACAGAGTCCACCATGTTGCACCGCCATGTTTCACAGTTTCTACAATAGCCCAGAACGGCTTGCTTCATCACCCACTTCCTTCGTACACCCATACTCTCTAAGCACTGGCTCTGCTCCAAATGACCTACGCTACTCTTACAACACTGGGCTCTAGATAGGACCGTTCCCGGCTTCGCATCAGCTTACATCTCTTACATTCTTGGCACACGGGAGAGGCTTCGGTTGGTTGCAAACTCAACCTCACGCCAGATACCGCCAGATCCTACATACCGCTCCTTTAAGTTTAATTTAAATGGAGCTGCAATGATTAATTGATTAATTGATTAGTTGTCAACTATTATATTAATCAGTTTGGGTAAAAAAAGTCAAATTTCTCTGATTCCAGCTTCTTAAATGAGAATATTTTCTGGTTTCTTTACTCCTCTATGACAATAAACTGAATATCTTTGAATTGTGGACAAAACAAGACATTTGAGAACGTCATCTTGGGCTTTCGGAAACACTGATTGAAATTTTTCACCATTTTCTGACATTTTATAGACCAAACAACTAATCGATTAATGGAGAAAATAATCAACATTTTAAAGCATATATCGTTTGTTGTCTTAAAGGAATAGTTTGACACTTTGGGAAATACGCTTATTTGCTTTCTTGCTGAGAGTTAGTTGAGAAAATTAATACCACTCATGTTTGTACAGTAAACATGAAGCTACCATTATCAAATATAGGTTAGCGTAGCTCAGCACAAAGACTGGAAACAGGGGGAAACAGCTAGCCTGGCTCTGTCCTACGGTCACAAAATCCTCCTACAAATACAACAAAAGCTCACATATTACAACCCGATATCACGTTAAAGCGTGTAACAGACCCGCCAGTCCAACAGAGGATAGCGTGTCAGTGTCACGTTTTGCCTCGCCAGGCAGGGGGCAACAAAATCACACACTTAGGTTTAGGCAATAAAAACACTTAGGTTTAGGAAAAATGTCATGGTTGGGCTTAAAATAAGGAGGTAAACTAAGTAAAATACCTACGGAAACAACATAACATCAGTATGGAGCACACGTGATGCTGTCACTAACTTAACTTGAAAACAAAACACCGATTCGTTGGTTGAAAGTCCTGTGTTTATTGGACTTGTTGGAATTTTACAATTCGGCTTGTGAACAGATTAAACATGCGATGTATATACAGTATAACGTGTTAATTTGTGAACATTAGAGGCGCTGGTAAGCTTTGTAACCTTTAAACAGAGCTAAGCTAACTATCTCCAGCTTCATATTTACTATACAGACGTCAGAGTGGTATCGATCTCCTAAAGAAAACTCTCGGTAAGAAAGCGAACAAAGGTTTGTCCCAAAATATTGAACTACTCCGTTAACCTTGGCAATAGTCTCATAGACGGCACAGTCCATTACAGTATGTGAGTTATCAAGCGAGTGTGTCAGGTCCCACTGTAGTAAGCTTAAGCCCAAACATCAACGACGAGCGCTTGTTTACGTCCGCAGCTGGAGAAAGCTTAAGCCTCGATGTGTGTCCGTGGGTGTGTGTCTTTGTCCGTGTTTGTGTGTGAATCCCTATCTGTTTTATCTGTCTATCAGGGATGCTACTTCAGATGTAATTTGTTCCAGCCGAGCTAATTGAAACATCTATTCAGAGGGCTGCTGTGGACATTGTCCGCGCTGAAAAGGCGACAGTCCTTTCTCTCGCCACCATTGTTTGGGAATGTAATGAATTTTATGTTGCTGCCGCTGCCGGTAGAGAAATCCATTTTTCTCTCCTGGTCCCAGTCCTTTTGTCGTGCCTCCCCACCCATCCTTCAGTTCATCAATAGCCACTTTATCTGCCAATCTGCGGCGAGGGAATGACATTATTAGGAGGCTAAACAGCAGCTCTAATACAGGCCCTCCCCTCCTCTTTCAGATCTGTACAAAAACGGACTTCAGAGGGACACCTTCCTACCTTTCATCGACGTGCTGAAGGTAGAGACAAAGTCATCCCTCTCTCTTGTCGTGTTAATTAATTCATTTGTTTATCACACACACGTACACACACTTGCATGTGTCCCTCTGTCTTTTTTTGCAAGTTGCTCTTTAGTGGTTTGATGTTTTCTGCTTCCTGGATGCCTCGCACAGTGTCACAAAGCTGTCTTTGATCATACCAGGGCACGGTGAAAGACTCACCGAGAGAAAGGTAGGGCGAGATGGAAAGAGCGCGAGTGAGTGAGCACAGGTAATGTGAATGAGAGATGGGCGGACGAGCTGAGTGACTGACCCACACTGCTTGCATTTCAAAAGTAAAAGAGGGGGGCGAGAGGAGAGGAGAGGAGTGATGCGGTGGTTAGCATTTCCTGCGAAAAAATCTACTTTGCAATTTAAGCAGGTAGCGCCATTATCCTGCCTGCATCTCAGATGATCATTGATGTGTTTTGGAGTGATCATGATCATAAATAATTGCATAATAATTTGTTGTCATGCATTTTGCAACAGAGGAGGGCAGCATTCTTGCACCTTTTATTGGTATTTAGTCTAAATAGTAACGGCAAGCAATGTCCAACTGTAGTGTATTGGGCCACAATGATAGTTGTTTATCAGGGCAAACAAATGTAATGTCAAATGTACGACAGACATACACTTTTTTATTTACATACAGACCTATAAGTTCTCAGTAAAGTGTGGCTGGGTTAAACTCACAGTTGATATAATGTAACAGATAAATGCTCTCTTGGGACTGAAGTACTGATCAGCCCTCAAAGTGCTACTTGAATTTTATGGCTTAATGAAGGAAACCGTTTTTAAATTTCATTATTTACTATAGATAATAGACAAATTTACACCTGTATTAAAATTGTATTAGCACAATGATTAGAGCCATAGACTAATATATCACAATATATTGGTCTTGGTTTACAATATTTCAAAAACAAAATATCACTGATATATTTAGATGTACTATAATCGTGAATATGTAAAAAAAAAAAAAAAAAAACTTACATAATGAAGGCATTAATTTAGAAAGCATAATTTTTACACAAACTTGGTTTAGCATAGCATCACATCTCAGCAGTGATGTAACTAAGTACATTTACTCAAATACTTAAGTACAATTTTGAGGTACTTTAATTGAGTATTTCCATTATCTGCTGCTTTATATTTCTACTACATCTCAGAGGGTAATATTGTACTTTTTACTGCGTAACATTTATCTGACATCTTTACTTTACAGATTTATATTTTGGTTTAATAATCTGAATCAACTAAGACACTATGATATATTATTGTAGATTAAGCTGCCCAGCAGTAAAGTGTTTAAAATACCATAACCAGCTGCATTATTAATGTGATGTATACAGTAATGCATCAATAATTATAATCCAATAATATAATTTATATTATTCTGACATGAGCCATTCTGCATAATAATGAGTACTTTCACTTTTGATACTTTAAGTATATTTTGATTCTAATACTTTTGTACTCAAGTAAGATTTTGAATGCAGGACTTTAACTAGTAACAGAGTATTTTTACAATGTGATATTACTAATTTTACTTAAGTAAAGGTTCTGAGTACTTCTTCCACAACTGCATCTGAGCAATAGTTGTCATTGTTTTGTGTTATTAATGGATTTACAATAATAAATATACAGTATACATACATTTGCATAAAGCAAGCGTATTTGTCCACTCCTGTATTATTAAATACTTCACAAATCTCCCTTTAAGGTACCTTTAATTAATCATGATTAAATATTTTAATCGAATGACAGCCCTAATTCTAATACTTTTGTACTTTTACTTAAGTAAGACTTTGAATGCAGGACTTTTATTTATACTATGGTATTACTACTTTTACTTAAGTAAAGGTTCTGAGTACTTCTTTCACAACTGCATCTGAGCAGATTTAGGTACAACTGGTAATAATAATAATAATAATAATAATAATAATAATAATAATAATAATAATAATAATAATAATAATAATATTTAAAAAACTGCCTCATTACATATCTCAAATTGTAGGACTCTAAAATATGAGTTTATATTTATAACATGAGCTGATATGATGTTTTCTGAATTCTCACTATTAGTCTGATTGGCCTAAATGTCCATTATTGGTCAGGCTCTAGATATGATAATAAGTATGTTGTTTCAAGATTAGACTGATGTCATCACATGCATCTGTTACCTGATACATCACAAACCTCACTGTGAGTACCGCTGTGTATGAAATAAGAAATGAATAGAAGCAAATCACAACATGGGTGCTTTAACTAGAGGAACATGGTTGATCTGCAGTGCCCAGGCTGCGGACAGTTTCAGGTCATCACTGTATCTTCAAACACACACACACACACACACACACACGCACATGTCAACGCAGAACAACCGTGGAGGCCTAGGAGTCACCCTGCTCCCCACCCACTCTCCCAGCAGCACCCTTGCCCTCTCTAATCCACCCTCATCAAGGTCCTGAATGCCTGTTGTCCCTCTCTGCCCCGCACTACCTCCTCTCTTTCAGGGTCCCATGTTCCCCTTTGTGAGGCCATCTGGTTTTCGGAGTCAGGTTTTTTTTTGGGGGTGCACGGCGTTCTCTATAGCGGCCTGTTCTGTAACGTTAAAGCGTGTTTTAGCCGGGTCACGCTGCTAACTAGCTGACCCTTGATAGATTGAATTAATGCTTGCAGGGTGCGTCGGTGCTCTCGTATGTGCGTGCCTGAGTGTGTTTCTATAGCGGGCGACGGAGGGAGTGAATGAGGGTGTTAAAATGTAAAAATAGCCTCTGACCTCTCCTCCCTATCACCTGAGCTGGAGTGGTAGAGGTTAATCCACCGCCTCTGTCCGCCTGGGTTGACGTCTTTATTTAACTATTGACTTCTGATTAGCTGGGACCCCCCTTTCCTCTCCCCCCCACCCCCCCGCCCCAAATCATCCTAATCTTAAAAATAAGAAATCATTAGATCAAGTACAAACTTTTAAGTAGATCCACTTGCCAGATATGGTCCTAAAAGTCTCTTTTCACTTTTTAGTTTGTTTTCTAGCTTTTCCATCCATTCAGTCATTTGTAATTTCGTGTCCTTTTCAGTGTCTCTGTGGACTCCATCAGGAAACCTATTCAGTTGTTGAGGCTTCTTTTTCTTTGTAGCCATGGCAGAGCTCAGAGTTCTGTAAAATACAGGGTTTTAGGGCTTTTTTTAATGGACACTGCCAGTATTGTAACTAAGACACTCTTTCTCTCTCACAAACTGTCCTCCCTCTCCACTCCACTCCTCATCGCCCATCCTCTCTCTACCCCTCTATCCCCGCTCTTTATTCTATTACTATCCTGCTCTGCTCGCTGGCTTTACTCACCCAAGGTCAGGTCTCTGTATTTTGGTAGCAGAATAGTGACTTTACAATGCTACCGAGGGGGGGAAAAACATGACAACAACCCTGAGGCAACTTTGAGTATCTGTGGGTTTCCTGCTGTTTTTAACCCTTCTTTTGATCCATTCTGCTTCCCCTTTTTTTCTGTGTCATTGTTAATAATTGGTGTGTGCTGTGCAGTTGGTGATGAGAGAAAAAGAAATATATAAATAACAACAGGATGATAGAGAAAGAAAAATGAGGAATGAGAGGGATGTGGTCCTCCAGTGAAGACCTTGGTGAGAAGGACTGCCTGTGAAGAGCCGGCAGCCTGCCAGCTCAAATCAAATGGATGTTGATATTTGACGACTCTCATTGTCTTGCGGAGCATTTAATGGCAGGGCAGTGCCCCTCACTGTACGCCTCGAGGGCGTACCTCACTTCTTTCATATCAGTGTCTCGCTTCTACAAAACTGAACGATTAATAAAGGACAAATCGATTTTTCTCGTTTTTGAATACGAGGAATTAATTCTGGCTCCGTATTTATCGCCTAATTTTGATTTGATCCCGTTACTTTTTGCCTAACTGATGTTTTCCAGTGTTTTATTACAAGTGTGGGCACATGTCAGATGTGTTTGATCAAGCGTGCATGCACACAGGTGCATTATTGTGTACTGTGTGTGTTCATTTGTAAAGCAGCACACCTGCTATCTGAAGGTAACACTTGAAATGTCGCTCTCACTTCTAACTTCACCAACATTTAGACATTTAAAGCCATTTTTCTATACTTGTTATTATGCTCTCTGCATAGACTCTTGATCAACCCGCTCGCCTCTTCATGTTCTGCCGTGTTTTCACATTTGTAACATTATAAAGCACAATGTTATGAATTAAAATAGATTCAGATATGGGGGGGTCATAAAGTTGTTTACAGGTTTTTATGCCTCGGTAATACGTTGTTGATCGGTGCTTACATAAGACAAAACACCTACAAAACTGAGTGAATTACATTAAATGAATTAAATGGAAGACTAAAGTATAAATTAGGGCTGTCAAAGTTAACGCGATAATAACACGTTAACGCAAATTCGTTTTTAACGGCACTAATTCTTTAACGCATTAACGCAATCGATATTTCGGAGGTTGTAACGGGCTCAGTTTTAAAGCTAGATTGAAGTTACTTGTATCATATGAAACTAGAAAACCTAATACTCCATTGGTACAAACCATGTCATACTAGCTTGTCAAAATTTTGGAGAGAAAAAATCTGTCATGGCTATTTTTAAAGGGGTCCCTTGACCTCTGACCTCAAGATATGTGAATGAAAATGCGTTCTATGGGTACCCACGAGTCTCCCCTTTACAGACATGCCCACTTTATGGTAATCACATGCAGTTTTGGGCAAGTCATAGTCAAGTTGTTTCGTATTGTTAATTGATGTCCAATCATAAATATATGCATACATTTATAATAAAGTAATTTTCGATCAATTTTGATGTAATATTGGGGTAATTTGGCAGTAATTCAATTTGCGGACTTGTAAAATGAAGTGTTACCGGAGCCTCTGTTGGCCAGGTGCAGTAGCACAGACTCCACCGAGCTTTGGAGCGGTTCGGTTTTTGGGCCTCATCAGAGCTCGAGAGGGGTTGAGGGTGGGGGGTCCAGTGGGGTCCTGGATCACGAAAGGTGGGGCCTCCAGCTCAAAAGATGTTTCCCCAAGAGGAGCAGCCGAGGCAGGGGGAGGTTGTGAGAACGACCCCTCAGAACAAACCATCGCTGGCCCAAGGCGGTCACACTTTAAGGGAATAGATCATTAGTGTAATTAGGGTTCATCACATTGTCACGTACCCCCCGACTGCCCAAGAATGAATAAAATCACCAGATACACCCCCACTCTCACACACACAGCAGCTCCCAGTTAGTGAAAACACTTTGATGTCAGAAGAGTCGTCCAGAACTTGCCAGCATAAAGCAGTGTTTTAAGCTTTCTCTCTTTTCTCCCCCGTCTCTCTCTCCCTCTCTCTCTCGACCCCTCTTTCCCTCCCTCCCTCTTTTCTTCTGTCCCTCCACACAAGGCTGTAAGACACACATGGTTGAATGAGCGACAACCTTTCCCCTCCTCCCTCTCTCTCCCCCGCTCTCCCCCCTTCGTCTCTTTTTCAGCCTTCCCACCCCGCATTTCTTTGAGGCCTGGTCAATTCTCCGGGCCAAACAAAAAAAGCATCAAATGTTTTCTGCTGCTGGGTAATGAGGGAGTGGACCTCATCAGGGCCCAATAGTCAGCTATCCTTGGCTTTTGTTGCAGCTCAATGGCACCGCGCTCTTTGAAAAACTCAAAAGCAACTTTTTGAGGAGTAAAGGATAGAGAAAGATATGGTGTAGAGGGGAGGCAGCGACAAAAAAAAGAAGCCACTCTGTTTTTATGCTAAACGGCTGTCCAGAGAGAGCAGTGGACAGCTTGGACAATGACATGATTGGAGCTACATGTGTTTGGATGACTTTCTTCTAAAGAGACTCTGATTCTCATGTCTGTCATCTCTCTCCCTCCCCTCTTGTGTCTGAGTTCCTGAATGCGTCCGTGCGAGTAGTGAAACTCTTAATTTGCAGTGCCGCTGCTTTTCAGCTACACAAACTGTAGGACCAGTTTTCACACCACTGGTACAAAAAGATGATATTGTGGCTTGACTCATGGTGATAATTAAACTGGGACCTAATAATTATTTTCCTTATTAATTTAAACTGTCAATTATTTTTTTGATTAAGAGTTCAAAATGTAAAAAAAAATATGGCCCAAATCTTCTATCATGATATAGGTAATTTAATATCTTGATAATGATATATATCACTATATAGCATGTTTTCTGGTTATTCAATAAATAAATAGTCTGTATTAAATTACCACATGTAAAGCCTATTTTGTATACTCTTGTGTGAATTAAATACTTGAACAGTACTGAGTATTTTCTCATTTTAAGTGCAAAATTAACATAACAGTGAAATTATAGAGACCTTGTTTTGACGATATATATCGTTCCATTGCCCAGCCCTATAAACAAATGCCCCTCACAGTTTCCCAGAGCTCAACGTGACATCTTCAGATTGTTTGTTTTGTCCAACCAACAATTCAAAACTAAAATATTTTCAATTTATAATCATATAAAACAGAATAAATCGGCAAATTCTTTTAAGAATTTGCTTAGATTTGAGCTATTGTAGACTAAACAGAGTGACAGAGAGAACAAGCCGGTCTCATGGGAAGGCGTATAAATAGCACAACATTACACCAACATTACACGTGTCGCATGTCATTTGTACGCCGCTTTTCGTGTTTCATTTGTACGCCACGCAACAAAACTTGGGTAACGTCGATAGTTAGGTTTAGGACACAAAGCCACTCAGTTAGGTTTAGGAAAAACGTCATGGTTGGGCTTAAAATAAGTAAGTAAACTAAGTAAACAATGTACAGAAACAAACACACTTACAAAAGAAAACTCCAGTCTCCTGGTTAAAAGTCTTGTGTTGGTGGACCCATCCACATCCCCACCCACTCGCCATAAGCAGTCTTTCTTGATTGATTGTTCAATTGATTAGTCTATAAAATGTCTGAAAATACAAAAAATTAATCACAATTTCACAGAGCTAAAGGTGACGCCTTTGAATCGCTTGTTTTGTCCAACAAACCCAAAAGCAAAACCCAAAGATTTTATCAATTTACAACGATATAAAACAGCAGAAAATTCTCACCCAGGGAATGTTTGTTATTTTTGCTCAAAACGACAAATTCATCATCAAAATTGTCGATTAAATAATCAAGTTATCGCCTCATCGTTCCAACAGTACACTTGACAAGTAGATGTTTCTATGAGATTGTTGTTGTCCAGCTGTACAGAGCAATATACAGAATAAGCTAAAAGGACAGCTGGAGATGAGACTGTAAAGTAGACGGACGAGGACTGGAGTCTGTGAGAGGAGCGTGACGGTGGAGTGGGTTGGGGAGACCACACTGTGTAGGCGGATGAAATCTTGGAGGAGTGAGAACTTGACAATCCCCTCAAGATGGATAATCAAGTAATGACCCGCGAGGCCTCAGCCTTATCTGATTATAAATAACCAATGGAATCATCATCGCTGATTGTGTTTCCATTCCTCCTTCTTTCCTCTCTCTTATTTGTACCTCGCTTCTCCGTCAAGAAACGCATCAGCCGCCTTTACCGTAGCCACTTCATAAAGGGAGGGAGTAGAAGATGGCAGGAGAAAAGACAAACTGAGACTCTAATGATGTGCCGGCGATAGTGACAAGTTTTTTTTTCCCATTTTGGAGGGACTATTTACCCGTTGGTGGGGTCACAGTAGGTTGATGAAATGACACCTCCCTTTTGTGCGTGGGGGAGGGCGAGTTTGTCAGGTTGTTATTAAGCCTGATTCAGCCAATTGGCTCAGAGTGGGAACCCCGTTTGTGTGAGCGGACACGGAGATAAAAAGTTGACAGCGGAGAAGAATAGAGTATTTCCGTCCCCTTGCTTTGTGATGATTACTAATTATCCTGCAGCTTAAGGAGGCCAGTGGCAGAAATTCACTGATTTCATAATTTCCCCGGAGCTGTCGGCGAATACTCAGTCAGCCGGCGATGGCTTGGATGGGATGATATGCAATTCCTTTCTTTTCTTTGATAGAATGGTGGAGATGATGATTATAGTTTGCGGTGCACTCCCTGACATGAATCCTGTTGACGTTTTACACTATCTGCAAAAGTTTGAACCCCGCATCGCAAGTTCACCCCTGCTGTAACACACTTGAATAGCGGCAGGAACAATAGAGCGGCTCAATAAACCATGAAGAAGTGACACAAAAATCCCGGCGCTGTCAGAGGAGAGAAAGATGTCTACTGCCTTCTGTGTTGGATTTGTTCACTCGCTTCTTAGGTGCTCTTTGTCCATGAAAGATGAGCAGTAGAGTACTGTATTATAATGTTGGCAACAGCATTTAATGGTAAGATTAAAAAATCATGTAGAAACATGAGAATTTAATTCACAACAAAAACAAAAACAAAATAGACAAACAAACTCGGTTATCTAAAAAATTTCCACGAGACGATCAATCTGAAACTAAATGATAGCATCTAATCTGATGGCCTCCTGACGTTTATTCCATTTATATGGTGCACATTTTCAGTATTTCCTTTACATATTTTCAATACTTCTCTGGTTACTTCTATGTGCCATATACTAAATATCACCTTTAAATCAGATTTAAAGGATAGGTCTGGTGATATTTAATATTTTTCTTATTGCATATTCATCAACATCAGTATGGAAAATACTAAAATAAAAAATACACAAAAAAACACGTGACAAACGTTAGTAACGTCACTTACAAAAACAAAACACCAGTCTGCTGGTTAAAAGTCTTGTGTTGGTGGACGTGCATGTGTATCCTTACATTTCTCCTTTTATATTTAACTTATAATTAGTATAATTATAAACTAAATATTCAGATTTTTCTACCACATCATAAATACAGAAGTTTTTCCTTCCAGCATTGCTTTTAAAATAGACCGGCATACTTTTAATATTTGACTAATGTTTTGGTAAAGGAGGTTGCGCTTCAACAATGGGATATACAGTGGAGTGCTAGACCCAAAGTCCAATAAGCATAAAAATGTGATAGTGTAGCACATCCAAGATTTCAAAATCAAGAAGGACAAAATTACTAACATTTCACTTGTTTAATTGGCTCACATCACAATAGACACAATTGGCATTGAGCCTTCTTCAGAGCGTTAATTAGCGTTAAAGCGTTTAATATTTGACCTTTAACCGACTTTTCATGTTTGTGCGTGTGCAGGAGTACTGCCACCCCATCTGCATAAACTCTGGGATTGACTACAGGAGGCTGGACAACGCTGCAGCAAGGAAACTCTACTACCTGTAAGACACACACACACACACACACACACACACACACACTAATATTGGTCAAATTTGCTCCTCTGTTTGCAGTCCAGCTCAGCTCTGAGGCTGTGTAGAGGTCTGGTAAAGAGTCAACATTAACCTGCATCCACAACATGCACACACACACACACACACAGGAAATGTTTGTGCACATCATCGAGATTGATTTTTTTTTTTTTTAAAGGACAGAAAGAGAAGGCAAACAGATGGATAAATGGGTAGAAACAGACTGGGAGATTTATAAAGACCTACATTACCTTGAGAGATCCATGAAAAGAACGAAAGAGGAATCAATAGAATATGAGAAAATGGTAGAGCTTTAAAAGCTAGTTTTCTATTTTCGTCATTACGTATACGCTGTTGGGAACAACAAACAAGGTATGAATGACACTGCTGTTGCTCATCGCTGTGTTGGAGCTTTCAAGTGCTTTCGTCCTTTCACTGTATGTAAATAGAGCGCATCACACACTTTTACCTGGAGTTAAAACACACACACACACACACTTTACTGTCTAATTTGGATGTGTATTCACAGGCTAATGCTCGTGTTTAGAGCCTAACATCCTGTTTATTACTGATGGAGTGAAAAGCTAAGTACCCCCCCTCCTGTGCTCTCCTTTCTGCCATCGTTTGATGTGGCCACTTCAGCTTTATTAATTTCATATCCTATTTTGTCTTCTCTGTTTCGTTGCCTGTGTGTGTGCGTGTGTGTGTGTGTGTGTGTGTGTGTGTGTGTGTGTGTGTGTGTGTGTTGTTCAGCACAAGGGAGCCTGGTGCGGAGGCCTCCATGGATGCACTGTTTGAGGAGCTGGCCATAAGTCAAAAGACTGGTAAGGAAGATAGAAGACTTGTCCATCAGTCACCTTACTCCATTACATAAATTCTACATGTGACCTGTTGAAAACAGTCAAGACAAAACCAAGCACCGCCCACTGGCCGGAGCAAACTTTCTCATTTTACAGCTAAACAGTACACCACAATATGTCTCTGGAAACATTTGAGGTGAGAAATAGACATTACAGTAACAGAATATTAATTAATATTTAATCGGCGCTGCCTAGTTTGACCGTTTGATCGGAGTTTGCGAGTTTCGCAAGCAGTGATTGACAGCTGCTGTAGAGACTCCTCGGCTCTGATTGGTTTTCCTTGGGGCACGTTGATATCTTGCAAAAGCCATCAGGAGCACAGAAGGAGGCAGAGGAATATAATTTTTTTTCAGATTATAGTGACCGTTTTTAACTTTTTATCATATTTGCTCAAAGTTAGCAGCTTTAATGTTTTGAAACATAAGCTGCCGGTCAATAAAGTTTATGTAATGGGGTTTATTTGGGCAACAGCGTGCTCATCCACTGTGATAACATCTGATTTGTTCCACACATTTAAGGACATATTTGCACACAAATACAAGGAAAAGGCCAAACCTTACAATGTGTTTTCCTGTCTCTTAATACTTCCCTGCCCTGTGGCTCTCATCCCCACATGAACCTTACAAATATATACTTTGTTTTTGAGAAATGAAGCAAACAGGAGTAAATAGTGCATTTGTTGGGACTTCTCAGCCACAAATTTGGGGCTCTATTTTTTTTGGGGGGGGGGAGGGGGTTGCCTTTATTTGACAGTGTAGAGAGACAGAGACTGGGGGGAGAGAGAGGGGTATAACATGCAACAAAGCTCTCAAGGCTGGAATTGAACCTGGGACGCCGCGGTAATGTAGCACACACTGTACCCACTCAGCTACAAAGGCGCTCCAGCTTTGGTGCTCTATTGAGTATAAATAGCAACAGTATCAGGCCTGGGAAATATATTGATACTATATTGATATCGGGATATGAGACTAGATATTGTCTCATATTTTGGATATCGTAATATGGCGTGAGTGTTGTCTTTTCCTGGTTTTAAAGGCTACATTACAGTAAAGTGATGTCATTTTCTAAACTTACCAGGCTGTTCTAGCTGTTCTATTATTTGCCTTTACTCACTTAGTCATTATAACCACATTACTGATGATTATTTATCAAAACTCTCATCATGTATATATTTTGTGAAAGCACCAATAGTCAATTACAATATCGTCGAAATATCGATATCAAAGTATTTGGTCGAAAATATTGTGATATTTGATTTACTCCATATCGCACAGCCCTAAACCGTTTGGTCATATTGTGTCTTTTTTTACAAAAAAAGTGGGTTTTCTACACAAAACTAACAGGCTTGGTTGTGTATTATTCCAGGTCACTCCTCATTTAGCTTTAGAGCTAAACTAAATCTAAGGCCTCAAGTTCAGAAAAGTTGAAATTGGATTTTGAATTCAGTTTTAAAGGTTTTAAAACGTTGGATCAGGGTTTTGCCGTTGCTGTTTTCTTTCAGCCACCAGGTTCAGTTTTCATTGTTAAATTTTAAGGTTTATTTCTAGTTTAGAAATTGGCTGGTTGTTTTTTTTCCCGTATATTCATAACATCTGTAGACACACTGTAGAGAAATTTGCTTTGTAATTTAATAACAGAAGGTTGAAATGAGGAGGATTTGACTTCTGTGGTCTAAAATCAACTGTAGCTTTCATTCCTTTATAGATTTTTTTAAATAAAATGATTGAATTGTAAATGTGACGATAAAAACTGTATGATATGAGGGTCAGTTATTTTTTGGGGTTTGTGTTTCCATAGTTACGGGCCCTCGGGTGCTCACAGTGCTGGGCAGAGATGTGACTCTGGCAAAGACCTGCGGCTCCGTCGCCGACTGTACTTTTGATGAGCTGTGTGGCAGAGTGAGTGTTTTATCCTGGTTTGTTTTGTCTTATAATTCTGTAATTGTAAAACAACGGTTTCAATAGTAACACAATAACACATACACTTTACAATAATACTGATCTTTAGTTATACATATATATATATATACATATTTAATTTTTCTCAAAGTGTTCACAAAGAACATTAAAAGAAAAAGACAGCATAAATGAAAAAAACATCTCCAAAAAAATATAGTTACGATACAGGAATGGAGCAATGGAGTTGACACACACACACACACACACACACACACACACACACACACACGGTTCATTCTCACACACAGAATCCACTCACCACTAATCAAAACTGCTCAAATTCAAAGCACTTCTCTTCCCTCTTTATTATTCGGTTTCTTCCCTCCTGTGTACTTATTGTCCAAGCCTTTGCTCTCAAACTGAATCACCTTCCCTCAATCTCAGTCCCATTTTCTGCTCAATGTCAAAAAGCAAGTCTATTGACAATTTAGTGAATAGTTGAGCCCATTGTGCCTCAAATAAAGCGGTACGGTACAGTAAACCGCAGTGTGTGTAGTGTCTCAAGCCTGATGGACAGCGGTGAGCTCTTGCAGGCATCTGAGCTTCAAGGCTTCTTCTTCTCTCTGACTGTACGCCGGATGTTGGCACGTCCACATTAATTTTGAGAGCAATCATCCTGAATGGCAAAGAACCAAGGACAGGGACTGAACATCAGCCTGAGCCTTTTGACAAGTTGGCAGTTTTTCAGGCCGAACATACAGACTGCAACATCCGTAGTGTGTGTGTGTGTGTGTGTGTGTGTGTGTGTGTGTTTACAAGGCTGCTGTGCTACACTGAAACTATCTCCTCTCAGCATTGTGATGTGCTGCTGTAGTGTAGAAGCTCATGTAACCTGCTCACTTGTTTTCCAGCCTCTGGGTGCCAGCGACTACCTGGAAATGGCACGGCTCTTTGACACCGTATTCATTCGCCACATTCCCGTGCTGACGCTGACCCTGAAGGACCAGGCCAGACGCTTCACCACCCTCATAGACAACTTCTACGACAACAAGGTGCTCCGTCTGTTTGACAAACTAGAATTGGGCTGAAAAATAGACAAATAAACCATCATATCACATGTGCATCAATGCTTAAAGGTTTGAAGTTTAAGAAAGTGGTGTAGCTTATTTCTGTTCTGTACAATAAGTGGACATAGTCACCGTGACGTCACCCATTGGTTTGTGGACTACAATTTTGAAGCCTCAAGTCTGACATTTTGGCCGTTGCCGTCTTGTTTTTTTGCAACCAGAAGTGACACGAAAGGGTGCGCTAAGTTTTACTTTCACGTAACAATCAGCTGATCGTTCATATCCCGTGTTCACAACGTTAATTTTCATTTTCACTTTACAAACGTAGTAGTTTTAAGCCCAACCATGTATTTCTTTCCTAAACCTAACTAAGTTGTTTAGTTGCCTGAACCTAAAGTGACATCAAGGGGCGTGACAAAGCGGCAATATGTGACATGTTAGGATAAGAACATGTTGAACCACAACGTGGCCAGTTTGCATCCGACTGGGAGCTTCTGATGCATGTCACTCCCTCACATCTCTTTACTGTTGATTATATAATAAAGGCCTACAATGCCCTTCAAAAAAACAAAAATAAGTGCTTGATGACAGAAGTGACTAATGAAATTGAAATGGTAAATCACTACACTATTTGCTTCTTCAAATGTAATATTACTGTATTATATTATCACTGCATTCAATACAGTTTTAAGTTGAGTGCCAACCTCATATTGGCTCACTTCCCATGAACTGTAATTTTATCAATCAATTTGTTATCGTGTCAAAGAGGAAATTTGAAGAAAAAGAAAGTCAATATGCTCTTAAATCTTCTCATGGATGCAATAAAACACCTCAAATTGACCAGAAATATAAGGATTGTCATTTTAAGGAGGTAATGAATGAATGGCTAACTGCTCTTATTTAATATTGATTACTTAATCATTAATAATATATTATTGCCTCTGTGTCGCAGGTGAGAGTGGTGTTGCTGGCGGATTCTCCATTAGACCGGCTGTTCGTCCACACTGGAGGGGACGATGAGCGAGACAGACAGCTGCTGGACGACCTGGGTCTCAGCGGGGTAAAACTACATCATGACAACCATCATAGATGCTGTTCCCAAAATCCAAATAATTGTAAAAATCACGGATTTCTCTTTAAGTGACAGTTCAGTTCACCTCATAGTAGGCTGCACTTCAAATCAGTCGGTTGTTTATTAGTTTATTAGTGTGTGAATAACAAACATATTAAAGGGGCTTCGCAGAATTACAATAACATGATCATGAACAGGTCTTCAGCAGCATATGGTGATTAATATTTGATGTAAACATTACATAAGCTTACTGATTATGTACATATCATGTGACTATGTTACTTAATTTATGTCAATATGTCATTTGATTTTTGTTTACTTGATAACTGACATTGTACATCATTGTTGAGGTGATGAAAAGTGAGTGTTCGGGAAGTTTTTCTTCACAGATGGGATTTTTTTTTTGCTGCTTTTGACGTTTTATTTTATTATTTTACATTTTCAGGAGAGTTTCACTGAGACTATGTGAGTGTATTTACTGAAAAAGAGGGTCTTGCTCTCACACAGATATCCAGGAATCAAACAGGCAGCCTTCTGCAGCCTTAATCCCAAATTTTCTCTACAAAGAATCACACAAAAGCACATCTTGTGTTTACCAGAGATGTGCTCATCAGTTTCGTAGAACTAAGTCATACAGCATGAAAAAAGCATAAAAAACGACCAATAAATTAAAGAAATCTCAGTCGACTAAGACCAAAACGACTGATTAATCGACAAAAAGGGGACAGCCCTACCCAATTGGTTTCAATTTAAATTTGATTTGAGTGTGTATCAGCTGCTAACCCTGGTGTCGGCTCCTCTCTTCAGGATGCGGCGGAGCGCCTGACTCTGTTCACAGCCGAGGAGGAGATCTTTGCCTTCAAGAGGACCGTCTCCAGACTGATGGAGATGCAAACAGAGTCATACTGGATGAAGGGAGACCGCAGTCACAGCAAGAAACACGAGAACACCTAACATCAACTGCTGACCGCCTGATAATCATAGTTACCTCCAGACAACACAGTACCTCACTAACTACTACACAAGAGAAAATCCTGTTTAGCAGAAATATAAAAGGCCCCAATACATCCAAGAAAGACCTGTAAATATATAACAAAGCTAGATACCTGTTATCTTATGCCTGTGTGTTACATCGTTGTACTGTTTCTGAGAGGTGTGCTCTCTCCCCCTTGTGGACTATTTATTCTAAAGAGGATGGAAACCTCTCCAACATGTGTGAACCACAAGGATAACAGGTGCTCACTTCAGAGAGAGGAAGTGTCCCTCAGAGTAGCTGGCTACCGCCCTCTAGTGGGCAAAAGTGAAAAGGGGTTAAATATTCTTAAGCGCTTCCTGTTTTTATGAAACAATATCAGTCTCTGTGCAGTTTCATAATTACATCTCAACTGTATAACACCTGGTATGAATTTAAAAAGGGTAACAATTCCTTTTACAGGTCCGCAAATGTCATGGTAATGAGGTGATATTTAGCAAGTAACCTATTTGAAATTTCTTTGGAATTACGTCCAAATAACCCCAATACTTACCTCAAAATTAATCCAAAATTACTTTGTTTGGCTGTCTTGACTTGGGACTTGACTCTGGACTTATTATTATTTTCTATCTATTATAAACATTATTTATTAATTGTATTTCACTATTTCCCAATAAGCAGTAATAAATAGCTGTTAATTTATTCAATGCATTTCCAGGAATAGAAAACAAAGTTAATTGATGTGCTTTATTTCCATGTCTGCTGATAAATAGATAATAATTAGCAAATTTGAAATGTCTTTAAAATCTCCTTGAATCATTACCTTAGCTACCAGGTTACATTTGTGTAGACAATAAGTCACACAATGGTGAGATTTGTACCTGATCAGAAGTGTCTTCTATTAGTTTTGGTTTTCCACCTCCGATGAAGAGCAGCGCACAGCCGCTTCTCAAGCCTAAGGGCCCTATTTTAACCATTATATGCTATTTCAGCATATAATTATTAAATAATGTTTATAATAAAGTAATTTTTGATCAATTTTGAGGTAAATATTGGGGTAATTTAGCAGTAATACCAAAGACATTTCAAATAGGTTGCTTACTAATTATCACCTAATTACCATGAAATTTGCAGACCTGCAGAATGAAGTGTTACCTTAAAATGTTATGCATGATATTAATCCATGTATTCATTTATGAAGCTCAGTAGCTGTTAGATTGGCATTGATGTATCGCAGGTCTGGATTCTTAATCAAGTAGAACTGGTCTTGATTTTGAATCGGACTTTACGAAGATGGTTTGACTGCAGTTGCTATTTCTAACACTGTACTACTCAGATACTGTCTTGTATTATTATAGGCAATAGCATGCACAACTGCAAGCTGCTAACTGCAGTAAAACACTTCAATATAATAAAAATAAATGAATGAAAAGGGGGGGTTTGCATTCTTGAATCCAGATTTTAAGAAGTAGTGTCATGCAGGTGTGTAGATAAGATCAACCGTCAAATCTGATTTTAAAAAATGCACAAAAAGACACAAAAATAGTCCCATCAGGTGCAAAAATAGTTTATTTTAAGTGCAAAGGTGACGAAATGTGAAAGTGTCCTCTTGTTTTCACATTTGTTTTTTGCACATTGAATTATATTCTTTTTGCATCTGAGGCGCCTCTTCTATTTTTTTTCTCTGCGATGGGACAAAAAAATAATACTGGAGCCATGAAAAAATATTTGAAATAGGTATATTGATTTCTGTAATGTATTTTTATGACTCTCGCTCCAAATTGATGTGCAAAACTAACATCTTGTCTTCCAAAATGACCACAACATTTAAACTGTAATATAATAGATGATGGGTAATCTCATTTTTGGTAGACAAACCATAAACATCTGTATTTTAGTTAATTAAAGGGCAGATAGATTTTTTCAATCTGTTTGTTGTGGAACTTCTTCATGTGTGCCTGTAGGTGGCAGCAGAGGGCAACTCATTGCTACAGGGTTTGTTATTGCGTCCATCCAAGGATGAGGTCATTCTAGTGCACCACTCCAGCCTGGACCAGCCCGCCCTGACAGCTACAGCCAGAACACCGAGCAGCACCTACACTATCCAAACCAAGAGCCTTATATAAGATACTGTGTTTGTACCAAGCAGCAAACGTACAAAAACATAAAATCTCATTAGATTTAAAGGACAGTGAATGGCTCAGTGTGTGTGCAGGTGTGTGCACGGATGAACGCAACATGACGTGTATCATTAAAAAGCGCTTGAGTCGATAGCAAGGCCCCAAGTCTATCCATCTATCCCACCATAATTCTCAATTAAAGAAAAATCAATCACGCCTTATGCCGAGGCCCCTAATCCAATCAGAGCATTATGCTGTTTGGGGGAAACATCAGAAGCAAACAGAGATGGCTGCCGCGCTTTGTGATTGTCTTAATTGGATGATTCACGCTGGCTTAGAGGGGTGGTCGCAGTCTGCATCCTCTCTGGACCACAGTCTTGATACCCCCATGCTGATGAGATGGGAAACAGTTCACCTTTTGTCTCATTCTTGTTGTCTTATCAGTCAAAATGGGAACAAAAATGGATAAAAATAGGAACATTATGACTTCTGCTTTTACATTCAATTTAGCCTTTTGGATAAATCACAAGATGTCCTAAAATGTGAGGTCAATTTTGAGTCATAAGGTTGTAAAACTTTGATGTTAGAACGTCTGGTAGACATGGATGATATCAAGTTTTAAGAGAACACGGTCACAGTACCAGTATGTTGAATACTTGAATTGAACTCTTATGTTACGTTGCTCCAACCTGAAAGAGGTTATAAAGTGTTGGGTTGAATGTGTCCTAAGAAAAAGAGGAATAATGGTTTCGGGGTAGCGCGTGTTTGATTGTGTGCATGAATGTGTCCTTGTGTAACACTACTGTGGCCCTCAGAGGGGCAACTAGGGTGAGCTGTCTTATCTTGGTGCAGAATGAATTGGCCAAATGCCAGAGATACTGCGGCGGGGTATCGAGGGGACACACGTCTGATACTTATTTCGTTCCACATGCCGACACGTGTTGACACTTTGTCAGGACAGCTGGAAAATACATATATCAGGTTACTATTCTAAATGTGCAGGTGCATGCATATATGTACCCAGATGGAAAAGCAAATGAAAGTCAAACCTAAAAACAGTCTATAGCGTGCAGAAAAATAAAGGTGTGTTCAATGGGATGCACTCTATAATCAAATGCTGGTGCTCAAGAAGAAAAGAGGTTGAAGTCTTTAAAAAGAAAACCAAAAAATGTACTTCAGGCAGTCCAATGTACAGAGGCAGGAGCAATGCAGTATTTCTTTAAAGCTATTATTAGGTAAATGATTTGGTCATGAGATGGTTTCAACATGTGCAGGTCATCTAAACGATAAAAAGGAAACTAAACAAATTCAATGCTTTACTGAATGATCACCAATTGCGAAATATAAAATAATCTTTAAATGTACTATAAGAATGCACTAAAGTCAGATATTCTAAAGGTTTAGCATGATATAAAGTAATTTAAAGATGAAAAATTTGATACAGTATTTCTGCGCACACACACAAACACACACTCTAACGACACCCTAACCTCCCTCTGTACTTCCAGTGAGCGGTTAACTCTATAGTTCTCTGCAGGAGCCAAACTGCTGCATCAGGTATTCTCTTTGATGCAAAGGGAACAAAAAACATCACACAATATGTGGTACGTGTACCGACTATCTGCCTGTAATCCTGTACAGTACAGACCACAGACTGCTGCTGTGTGTGCGTGTGTGTGTGTGTGTGTGTGTGTGTGTGCGTGCGCACGTGCGTGTGTGTGTGTGTGTGTGTGTGTGTGTGTGCGCTGTACCAATCTGCCTGGTTAAATGTGTGTCAATGAACACAGTTGAACAATAATGTCCGACCTTTTTAGAGGGCATGTATGTCAGCTTGGTATATAGTGTGCTGAAGAACCCCCCCACCCCTAAAAAACACAGACATAAGAGTAATATATTGTATATTTAGTGTTTTAGCAGGGAATAAATATGACATCCTAAAATAATAATATATACTTGTGATGTCAAATCCAAAATAAAATATGCATTCATGCACCACATGCACGGAATGAATCCGTGTAGTAATACTGAAATGATATCTTGTTATGGTCAGCTGTGAACGCGCATTCCTGCACAGAACAGGCGAGTACGCGCAGCTGGACGCGCACCTTGCAAGGCAGGCAGCCCTGCAAACAAAGAAGACGAGGCTGTTTTGATTCAGAGGAGGAGGAGGAAGAGGAGGAAGAGGAAGAGGAAGAGGAGGATGGGGGAGGTCCAGAGCATCACTTACAGGAGGACGGAGGACCATCTAGGATTTCTCCCCTTATCTCTGGCTAATAAACCGGATGACGCCATACTCAGAAAGGGGGCGTGGCCTGACCGCTGTGACAGGCGTGATTGACAACCTGATGAGCTCATTAAAGGCACAATCAACCACTATAATGAAGCAACATAACAGTGATGTGAATTTAAAAAAAAAAAAATGAATGTTAGAGTACGTGATTATTATTACTGTTATATTATTATTATTATGTTTCAAATGTTGTTATTATGAAGCTCCATCATGTAGGTAACATATTAGGTCTGGGTTTAGGATTAGATCTGCAACATCTATCCCTATTACCTATTAAATCCCTTCTAAATGTATATATATAAATATATATTCTAAGAAAAGTTCTATACAATAAATAATATTATTATATTATTATTGTTTTTATTGTATTATTATTATTATGCTTATTATAATGATGGTGATGATTATATTATTATTATTATTATTATTATTATTGTGTTTCCAATGTTATTGTGAAGCACCATCATGTAGGTAATATATTAGGTCTGGGTTTAGGATAAGATCTGCAATATTTATCCCTATTCCTTATTAAATCCCTTCTAAAATAAATTACCTATATATACTTCTGAGGGAATTTTATTTAATTGCAATTTATTTAATTGTATTTCTTGTTGTGAAACACTTTGTAATGTTAAGAAACATGCTATACAATAAATGGTATTATTATAATATTATTATTATTATTATTATTATTATTATTATGCTTATTATTATGATGGTGATGATGATGATTATATTATTATTATTATTATTATTATTATTATTATTATTATTATATAATGACATATAATGCTTCTTTTTATACATACATATACAAATACAAAGTACAAATTAAGTACAAATAGACCAAAATCACAAGTGATATTATAAAACACAGAGTAACACTGTATTGTAGTATTTGTCAGTAGGCTATCATCAACTTTGGCTCGGGGAAACTGTGATAGACGTGCTTTTATTATTTTTCTGAATATTTATTGAATAATTGATAATAAAAAAAACATGTTAGTTACGGCGTTCACGTAAGTCCCCTTCACCACAGAAAAATATTAGCAGAAATCTAAAATAAAGCCCTAAACATCTATTTTAGATTTTTAAACGTTTTATTTACTCAGTTAACTGTTCTTTTATAAAAAAAATTAATTTGTATTTCTCAAAATTATGCTGCTTCAAAAGTCCCTAAACGCAGCCAAGAATTGTTTGTTTATTGTTTATTTGTTTTGCAAAATGTAAGGCTATACAACATAACATAACAAAAAAATAATAATAATAATAATAATATAGGAAGAGGCAAAAAAAAACACTGGGCTTATCTGAAGCCTCCACCTATAGAGACAAGATTAATATAAAGAAATAATATGACTACATAATAGTGATAACAAAACAATTAGGACAAGATATATATATAATAACAATACAGTAAATATATCAAAAAAGATAAGTGTGTGTGTGTGTGTGTGTGTGTGTGTGTGTGTGTGTGTGTTTGTGTGTTGCGTGGAAGTGTATGGTGTTAACCCATGTAACTATATTGTTCCTTCAGTTAGACTCCATCTCTTCTTCTATTATATTTCTGCAATTATATGTTAGTAACATGTCAGGACGTGTCCACCAGCCTCCACCTGCACTCAACTCAACAGCTCCATCCTGTTGGACTGCAGTGTCTCTTTAAAAGGCGATCCCATGCACACAGGATCCAGGGGGCTGGATCTTCATCGACTTGCATGCGCGTGTCTGTACGTACGTAAGTGTGTGTATGTGTGTGTGAGTGTGTGTGTGTATGTGTGTAAGTAAGTGTGCAGCTCTGTGTGGAGAGCAGATCGAGATACAGTAGTAACCCGGAGTGAGTGAGGTGGCAGTCTTTATTCCACATCGACACTGACTGACTTTGCCCTGCATGCATACAAACCAATCTGTCTCCATAACGCAGAGCGCACTTGAGGAGTGGAAAGAGGAAAAGAAAAGATGGCATCTGGAAGTGGCCGTGGACAATCCGGGATCTAGTCTCTTCTGGGTGTTTTTTTTTATATAATTTTTGGGACCACAGAGCACAAGTTGACTGGCAGTGCAAGGTATTTGTATTTAAAAGTGTTGATTTTATTTCCCATAGAGAGAGAGAGATGATGAGCACTTTCTCCTCCTCAGCCATTTAATCTCCACAGTGTGGGTGGATTCAGATTCTTATTATTGCACCAGGACGTGGATCTTAATGTAGAGAGCTCCTATTGATGAAGCAAGTAGTGTTTTATTATGAAGACACGCTCAGAGAATAGAATGTTATTGTATTTAAGAATCAGAATTTAGAATCAGAATCAGAATCAGAATGTTGTGTTTATTGCCAGGTGTAAGAGGTATACACTAGGAATATGCTTTGATTTTGTTTGGTGCAAGTTAAACAGTATAATAACAAAAGAATAGATTAAAAACGTTAGAATAAAATAAGAAAATTAAAAAAAAAAAAATTCTGCCAATATACAAAATAAACTATAAACATGATATAAACAGATAGGTGGTTTATTGTGGCTTCATTGACAGAAATATAGGTTAAACCTTCACACCCAGATGTTTGTATTGTATGTTAGGCTGTTGTTTTAGCTTGGATCCAACAGAATGTGTTATTTTATTCTGTCTTTATGTCCTCAACAGGCGTGAATAAGTAAGTTTCTGGTGGAGGAACTGTTCTGTGTTTGGGACTCTGCTGCTGGTGGAGAGGAATAGCAACAAAAGGACGGGAGCGCGCATTCATTCATGGGACGCGACTTTGACAGCTCCTCGTTTCTTGTCTTGTAAACTTTTTTTATTATTTACCTCATGGCCGAGGCTCCGCTCCAAGACCTGGACCTGGACGTGGTCATCGACCCGGATTTCGAGCCCCAAAAGCGGCCACGTTCTTGCACCTGGCCGCTGCCACGACCGGACTCCAACGCGGCGGAGGAGAAACCGGAGAGCAACGATATTATCCCCGAAGAAGAGGATGATGAAGACGATAACAACATCACCACTACGGCAAACGAGTCTGGGTTGTTGGCGACGGACGACCAGAGCTCCAGCAGCCCCGCCGCGGCCGATGGAGCTCTCTCCTCTCCCGGACAAGACAGCGGAGGCTCCCCGCACTCCGAGCACTCTCCGACGGCCACCTCTGGCGCTCTGACCCCCAGCGGCTTGGCTGCCCAGCAGACCCCGAGGAAAGCATCGTCTCGCCGCAACGCCTGGGGGAATCTCTCCTACGCAGACCTGATAACCAAAGCCATTGACAGCACACCGGACAAGAGACTGACACTGTCTCAAATATATGACTGGATGGTGAGATCCATCCCTTACTTCAAAGACAAAGGAGACAGCAACAGCTCTGCAGGATGGAAGGTAAGAATAGAATAGAATGGAATGGAATACAATGGAATAGAATGGAATATGGTAAATGGACTTGCATTTATATAGCAGCTTTTCTAGTCTTCCGACCACTCAAAGCGCTTTACACTACATGTCAGTATTCACCCATTCACACACACATTCACACACTGATGGCAGAGGCTACTAAGGTGCCAACTTTGCACATCAGGATCTAATCTAAATACTCACTTTACAATACATTGAGAGCACACCGGACAAGAGACTGACACTGTCTCAAATATATGACTGGATGGTGAGATCCATCCCCTAGTTCAAAGACAAAGGAGACAGCAACAGCTCTGCAGGATGCTGAGCTCTGCAAATGGTAAATGGATTGCATTTATAAAGCACTTTTCTAGTCTAAAACAACAAAAACATCAAATTAATTGTTGACTTATTCAAACTTAACCATTCAGGGTTAATGAGTGGAGATCCAGACCCCCAGCATGGACACGAGCTTTGAGAGCACAGCAGAGGCCACTGAGTATTTCATCTCATAAAACACTGAAGACAAAAACAAAAACATCAAATTCATTGTTGACTTATTCAAACTTAAAGGGACTATTCGTAACTTTCAGAAATGCTTGTTAACAGCGACACCTGTGGCCGTTAAGTCAAGTAAAGTCATCGTCGGGCTCTTGCGATTGTGCTCGCTCTAAATAGACATGAACGAGCATCGCTCAAAACAGCGAGGTGGCACACGTCAGCCCAAACCACACTAAATGGTAAATGGACTTGCACTTATATAGTGCTTCTCTAGTCTTCTGACCACTCAAAGCACTTTACACTACATGTTAGTATTCACACATTCACACACACATTCATACACTGATGGCAGAGGCTACTAAGGTGCCAACTTTGCCCATCAGGATCTAATCTAAATACTCATTCACACAAATTTGGGGTTAAGTGTATTGCTCAATCGACATGTGACCCGGAGTAGCCAGGGATCGAACAACCGACCTTCCGATTGGTGGACAACCTGCTCTACCTCTCTGAGCCACAGCCACCTGAATAGAAAGCTTTATTGTCATTGTATTAAATACAACGAGATTCACATTTTGACACTTCTGGTGATGTGCTTTAAAACAAATACTTGACAAGAACTAAACGAGGCAGATAAAACATATAACAGGGTAAAACACACACAGTTATAAAGCAATATAAAAAAACAGGTAAAGTATGTGTGTTACACTTGAAGTATAAAATATAAAAAATAGATGTAATGTAAACAGAGGTAATTGCACTTGTACAATAGGTAGGTTAGATGTAATACATAAAAATGTAAACAAAGTTGCACTTGAGGTGTATATTGCATCAAGGATATATTGCACAGATAGAGGTATTCACATTCAGTGTATTAATATTGCACAGATTTATTGTTTGTTCAGTGTCCGTATGGCACAGGGAAAGAAACTGAGTCGCCCCCTCTCTCTCTGTCTCTCTCTCTCTCACCCAGCCCCCTCCTTCCTCCATCAAAACAAAAACAAAAAAGCATGTGGCTTGTAAACCCACTGACGCACACACACACACTCACATTCACATTCACACGCACGCATTGATATACCAGCAGCGTTTTTTACGAGGGTCTATTTGGGAAAGTCTGGCTCCCATTATAGGCTACCTCTCATTATCATTCTAATGGAAATTACACATCAGTCTGAAAACGAAGAGCAAATGAGAAAAAGAATCACATCAGGGAGGCATTTAAGATCATTAATCTCTTCAAGCAGCGTGGGGTTCTGTGACCTACACATAATTATCTCATAAATTGTCCAAAAATGGGACGTCTTGCACTTAATCCCAGACATTTAATAGACAAATAAGGTTGTGTTTTGATTTAAATTTCATCAAATGCGTGTCCTTTTTGTCTTTTTGTCTTTTTTTTTAAATTCTGATGTGCATAATATTCCTCTGAGGCCACAGTCACAGTCACATGGCTGGAATTAGAGCAAACAGAAACGTTGTAACCGGTTTGTCTGGAAACACAGCCGCCTATTTTGAGTGATGCAACCCGCGTTTAAGACGCTCAGGGAATGATACAATTACATAAGACAGTTTACTGAACAGCAGCTAATCCATTAATAGGACAAGGAGCTGCATGTAAACAAAAGATTTAACGTGCTGTGTGTCTGTTAAAGTGTGAATCCTGAGAAGACCTCTGTTTAAAGGCGTAACCCTCACAGTAAAAAATAAAACATGTGGTGCACTCACAGTAGTCTTTTGGAGGTGGTGAATAGTGAGATTATAGTCACATTGTGTTTTTGCTTTTATATTTAGATGCTCCATATTGTTACTGTATCCACATTGTTATGTAAACCTTGGCAGGGTTCTATCCCTTGGGTCAGGTAGGCAACTGCCAAGGTTGCTGATCCTCCTGCCATGGGAGGATTACATAACTACTGGTGAGTTAAGGTGCACTGTTGAGGTTAAAGCTCTTTTTTTTAAAGGCAGCTATGGTCACCCCCATAAGACATATGGGACGCGCGAAAACAGACAGGGATGGAGGCAGGCGCAGAAGGTCAGAGAGCAGAGATTAACACCCATCAGAGGCTGAGGGACCAGTCCCGCGGGGCGTGGAGCCTATAGGCCATATTTTGTCAGGGCTTCTCAAGTTTTGCTATGCGATATGCTTCAGTGGAGAGCAAAGAGGGAGGTTGTGTGTGTGTGTGTGTAGTCCCACCAAGTCAAGGCCGGGTTCACCGTCACCATGCAGGGGCTGTTACTCCTGGAATTTCGGGCATGAGGGCCAGGCTGTCGGTGGTTTAGTGTTACGCACGGTCTGTCAATAAATCTCGGCTGCAGCTCACAGCCTTTTTTTAGTTTTCTCACAAGAGACTCTTTTCATTACAGACTCTTCAACTACATATAGTAGAGGTGGGGGATAAAATTGATTCACCTATGTATGGTGATTTTTTTTTTGGTACAATTTTGAAATAGATTTTTTAATGTCAGAATCGATATATTTGCTTTACTTGAGGATATGTGGAGGTAGAAGGAAGTTACCGCTTTTATTGTTGTAGTCTGAGTAACGTGACGTCATATCCGTTCCGTATCCGTCAACAAAAACAAACCGCAGTCGGCCGCAGCTAGCCGCAACAAGAAAGTACAAAACGGCGGAGGGTCTGCGTGGAAACGACCTGCACCCTCCCATTTTTAATTCAACACTACACATACAGTAAAGTATGGAAACACTTTGGGTTTCACACATTGCCAGGAAAAGCAGAGATAGACATCAAGGCTAAAGCTGCATGCTAACTCTGTCATGGACAGGAAACGTTATTGTATTGCGGTAATGTGCGGTCGAGCCGGCCGTCACTCGCATCTCCGTGGTCAAATCAGCTGACGCTACGACTGTAGAGCACCCACATACTGACATTTATGTTAAATGCATTCAAACGGCTCCAATGGAGCTGACCATGGATGTATAAAGAGAACGCAGCTTACGGTAAGAGCTAGCGACGGACTTGGTAAAGTTAGTGGAAGTATACACGTGTGACTATGTCTGGTTTTCAAAATAAGATGTCAACAAAGGGAACTGTTTATACAAAATACATATATGGAAATATGATTGATTGGATTATATTCTTTGATTTTTGGATTGCTGGAAAAAAAATTAACAAATAATGCCTGACAATGACTGATATATTTAACTTCAGGACTTCTCTGACTAAGTACATGCTGAAAATCAAACATTTTACTGTATCAATTTAGATATTTTCCAAAGTAAAAGTCCCTAGAAGTGTATGATTCAACTTTTTCCCATGGTCTAGTGTTAAAAAAGTTAACAAAATCGTAAAATCGAATTGTAATACTTAAAAATCTCAATACATATCGAATCGGCAAGTATCATGATAGTATCGAATCGTGAGATAGGTGTATCGTCCCAGCCCTAATAGTATCACAAATTAGTAAGCAAATTTACAGAGAGTTTTCCTTACAGATCTCTGCAAACTGCCAAGCCGGTTAATCAGCATGAAGGCCCGAGCATGTCACAAGCCGCAGGTTTTAGTAAAAACACAACAACATGAAACCAAAGACAGGCTGCAGAGCCAGGTGTTCAGAGGACAACCTCCGTACGGCCACTTTTTCAGAGCCCCTTCGCTCTCCATTTCACTCTCAGAGACGCTTAGGTTTCACCTCCACACAGAGCCGGGTCTGAACACCTACAGTTTCATGCAGCCAGGGCACCTTTGTTGAGGAGATTTGCTGAGCAAATCCTAGTAATCCCCCTGGGTTTCTCTCCCAGGTTCCCACTTACGTCATTCTATTTCATATCTCTGCCAGTTAACCATTAGCCCTGGTAAAAGTAGGCTAAGACAGACAAGCACAACACTAGGAAATCTTTTATCACCTTAGATTGTCTTTAACCAAGAGAAGCCACTGCACAAGCTTTTAATAGTAACACAATGTTTGGTCATTAACTTGTTCTTCTTACACAGTGAAGAACTCCGCACACACTATGTCAATAATGATTTAACCTTGATTTTAGTTTCCGTATGTTCCAGTGTCAAAATGCTATTTTCCCAAGCCCTTCTAAAAGCATTTTCCCACGTGACTTGACGTAGGTTTCTGCATGATGATGCTGCTACATGTACACTATATCTACATGATAATAGTCAGTGTTTAACGTTACATACACTAACATCTCCCTGTTTAGAGAAGTGAACAGGAGTATCGGCACAGAAGCTAAGCAATGTACTGTTGTGTGGACGCTTCGGATCCACAAGTCACACAATAACACAAACAAACTAACCGATCGATGCAGTGGTAGACCAGCAACTCCTGTGTTCTGCGAGGTAAAATTATGTGGTCTGGTAAGACCGCGATATAACAGCTTCATTTACCCATCGGAAATAGCTGTCTGATGGCGAGGTAAAGCTGTGAAAATATTCGAAATATAGTGTACACTTAAATATTGATATTTTTTTTTAGGTGGCTAAAATACGTTTTTCTGCTGCTCCCGTCCACAGCCGCTTCACCTCACTGTCAGACAGCCCTTTCTGATGGGGAACTGAAGCTGCTATATCGCTCTCTTCAAAGCCACCAGACTACATTCACAAAAGCAGTAATTTTACCTCGCAGAACACAGGAGTATACATACAACCCCACTTCTACAATCCAAACTAAACCGTTCACAAACTTAGCACAGCTAACGTCAACTCAGCCAGTCTTAGCTTTCACATTATTCATAACCTTAATGATTAGCTTCGATTAGCTTACTTTGGTAAACTACGTCACTGCTTTTTGCAACGGCTGAGAGAGCGCTTCCATTTGAAAAAAGAACAGAACAGAACACAGATGGACCTGCCCTTTATAATATTTTTTGAGGGCTAGATATCGAACCTCAGTGCTGTCATCTGGTATCCAATGTCTGCTCAAATTCATAATCATGTTAATTTATGCTTTGATCAGATAGTTCCAGACTCAAATTAAAATGTTGCCAAATTTTTGTCATATTATATTAAGGCACTTCTGTCGAAATATTTCAAATGATACCCAGCCAGCTGTAGTCTTTTCCTTGATACACTCTGAATTATATCGGTCACGATAAACAAAATCAAATCAAAATCTTTCTTGAATGTTGTTAAGAGTTTGTCAGCTTAATTGTAAAGTGATCAGTCTATTTTAACACCACACGTTGTACCAACACAGCCTGTGTTGGGGTTTTCCAGCAGGAGTCTGGTCATGGAGGGGCAGGTCTGGTTCAGAGCTGCTGAAATGTGTGTTAAGAGAAGCTTTGGTATGGCGGGGGAGTGACGGGCTGCATCTCAAAATAGCACCTGTAAACACGCCTGTAACAGTCCGAGTGTGTGTGTGTGTGTGTGTGTGTGTGTGTGTGTGTCTTTCACCCGTGTGTCTTTGCATAATCGAAAGATTAGTGAACCTGTGTGTATTTGTGTGCGCAGCCAGGTGTGTTTGTGTGTGTGTGTACATTTTCCTGACTGCAGTTGAACTTTGTGCTCTAGTGTTACTTAACCCTGCAGTAACAGGCTCCCTGTTCCCAGCAGCTGCCCATCACAAGCCGAGACCTGGTTATGTCACAGTGACACACTCCACATAAACACACACACGCTCACATGTCTGATATTCTCATTTAAGGTTATGACTTTTTAACGGCCGTACACTCACTCACATTCACGGTACATACAGTTCTTTCTACCTCAGATAAAGTTGACCGTTCAAGTTTTGAAACCTGCTATACATTCCCGGACAGACAGACATGCTCAGACATATACCGTGCACTCACCCGGTCATGTTCAGGCTTATCACCAGGGTTCATGACAGTGAGCTTCTGCTGCAGGTCTTAATATATACATGAGTCTGACATGAGTTTAACTCATTAGAATTCATCCATGAGATTACTTTAATCTTTAGTAGGGCTGTGCAATTAATCAAATTTAAATTACAATTACGGCTTCCAACGATTATGAAAACAAGATCATTTACATAAAAAGATCATTGTGCCACATTCCGTTTTGCAATGATGCTCTCTTGTTTTGTAAATTTGTAAAGCTTTTGACCTGCTTGGCGGGTCAGGGACGGATGCTCAGTGGGGGAGAATCCCCTTGTGGGAAGGGACGAAGCTCCCTGTTCCAGGCACAACTGTCAACCGGGACGGACTGTCCTCAGTGCGGCGCTGAGTTTTTTTGCTGCGTCCACACCATTCAAAGTGCACAAATCGTGATTATGATTTTTGCCATAATCGAGCAGCCCTAAAAGCTAAGGTCTGTAATGTTGAGAAACTACCAAGAGTATGCTAGATTTAAATTATCCAATTATATCCAATTATCCAACCAAAACACAGAGCCCAGTTTTACCAACTCTTTTGCAATGAAAGTAGCTAGCAGCACCAGCTCCTAAATCTAGAGAGAAAGTCGCCAAGTCGACAACAACACTGACAGTCCGTCGCTTCAGGCCTCCCTCCAAAGCCACTCCCCCAAAATTATCATTCTGAATGTAAACAACGAACATGGCTATTGTTAGTACTCACAGCTGTCAAGCCATCAGCTTGTGAAAGAATCCTGTGACGCGCAATGAGTGCACGGACAGAGTGCGCACAGGCAGGTAGCCCGTCCAATCATCGGCCTGAATGTAATGACTGGCTTATTACAGTCCTGCGACATACCTAATTTTTTTTTTTTTGTCAGAGCATTTAATTCATTGATGCTGTCGGGATGTATTGAGAATTTCAACAAATATAAGAAAAAAAGTTTTTAAAGAAGATCACCAACTCTAGCTTTCCCTTATGAACATCAAGTTGTTGTTTAACATGTTTATATTAGTCATTATGTCTTTGTTTATTGATGATTATTTGCAGGTACTTCATGTGCAGCTCAACCCACAAACCAGTGAGTCATGACCACAAGTGTTAAACACACCTTTTCTAATTTGATCTGTCACTATACAAAGAGACTAGAGGTTTATCTATGGCACAACCATCACACACACAGATACATACACAGAGGCTACCGCGCTACTCTCCGCACTTTCCCCCCCATCAGACTTTGTCTGGAGGCGTATGGAAAACAGGCCCCCATAAGCCCGCCGGGCGTGTTGATTATCATTTTAATGGCCTAGCACGCTGAAAGTGTTGATTCTTTGGGGCTGAAATTATTTATTGTTCCCATCAGAGCAGGACGGGGTTGACAAAAGAGAAAGGAAAAGAAAACATTCATCCTTTCATTGGCTGTCCATCAACGGGGTGAGCTTTATGTGTGATAAGATCCTGGTGTCAGCCATGAATATCCCTGCGAGACATGGCTACTATAGTGGCTGGAATTCAAACGCATTATCTGAGGTCTACATAAGATGACTGGCTAGTGAGGAAATTCTTATAATACTGAAGAAAAAACTAAAAGTAGATAAACTGGGGGAAAAGGGGCTGTTTGTGTGAATTTGTGTGCACTCAGGTACTTCGAACACAATCAGGAGGCCCCTAAGATGGAGCTGGCACTTCGCCAAGCTGAAGGAACTGAAGCAAAAAGGCAATAAAAAGGGGAGTGAAGGGGTTCGGGGGGGGCGTGAAGACAGTAGAAGGAGGAGAAGAGAGGGGGAGCTGAGGGAGTAAATTAACAAGCTTTGCTCTAAATTGGTGTATTACAACTGCCCTCTGGCTGTGATTCCCAATGGAGGGGTTTGTGGGTGTGTGAGGCTAAAGGGGGCGATGGGTTATGGGAACACACCAGCTCCAAGTCTGAATCACCCGGAGTAGTCAACCTCTGTGTGGAGGAAGACCCCCGGGCTCCGTTCTACTTCCATTTGCAATCAATGAACACATATTTTCTTTAGATGCCTGAGGAGTTTCGCTGCATCAAGATTTTACATCTGAAAATCACCCCATATGGCCAAAAGTGTGCAGACACCCGAACGTTGCACCCATGTGTGATTGTTGAGCATTTCCTTCCGAAACATTAATGTTTGACTACAACAGCCTCCACTCTTCTTTGAAGGCTTTCCACAAGATTTTGATCTTGATTTGATTTTTTACATTGATTAAAACAGAACCATGCTAACAACGGTCCATTTTTAAAGGGTTAAAGGCTCCTCTCTTTTTTTGTCTTTGTATCCCTTTATCTCCTCTGTCTGTTTTTCACTATCTTAGTGTCTCTCTCTATATTTGCGTGTGAAAATGGACACATAACCATCATAATAATAATCATGTCATAATTAGTTCAGGCGTTGAAACTTGCAGACATACGGTAATCTAGTTGGAGTCGGAGTCTCCGGTGTGTATTTGTGTCTGAAAGAAAGAAAGAAGCAGATTTGTGCCTCTCTCGTTGCTTTTCCAAGCATTTTCTGCATCCTCACCCTCCCAACCATGTCACACTCCGCACGATCTGTTCTCCTCAAAGACACTTCTCAATTATTCAATGCGCTTGGGATGAATTCAGATCACTGTATTAATTTTTAAGAGCCTGTTCTTGGCTAAAGGCTAACCCTCTTTCATCGCTCTAACTCCTCTTTTTCACTCCAGTCTCTCTCTCTCTCACACCATCCCTCATTATTTTCCTGCCAGCTCCCTCATTTGTCTGCATGTAAAACACTGTGGTGAGCAAAAACAAGCCGTCCCCCTGTAGCCTGCCGCTGCTCCTCTGAAGCACAACTCTTGAAATCTGTTGTGGGCTCTAATGAATGGAGATAAATCTTGGGCCTCTGCTCTTGTTACACTCCACACTCCCTTGATTCCTTCTAGTCTTTTTGTGGCCATCATGGTAACACTGCAGCACTTGAGACATTACGGCCACACTGTTGTTGTTGTCGCTGTGAAAATGTGCAGATTGTAAAATAAATGAATAGCCTTAAAACCTCGATGTGGCCCAGCTGGGCTGAGCTGTTTGCGGAAATCCCAGAGTTCGAGGCAGATTTTAGAAATGACTTGCTCTACATGATGGTGATAGTTAAGTGCAGACGGGTCACAGGATTTATATGTTGTGTGTTTTGTGTGCGCCTGAATGTGCTGAACAGACACACAGCAAAAGAGAAACCAGCTGCCTGCACATGCCCAGTCCCTGATAGCATCTAGAACACAAACACTTGTGTCTCACACACTGATTACATGCTAAAGATGGGGGCTGGATTTCAACTGGCATTTTGCCTCATGTACAATAAGTGTATGTTCTAGAGGAACATACAGTAACTTAAAGGAATAGTTCAAAAATTTGAGAATCTTTGCTTTGAGAGTTGAATGAGAAGATTGACACCACTCATGTTTGTATGGTCAATATGAAGCTACAGCCAGGAGATGGTTAGCTTTTCTTAGCTTAGTTTAGCACAAAGCCTGGAAACAGGTCTGTTCAAAGGCAGGTGCCCTTTGTAAAACCACAACATGTTGATTTTGTTACATTTGGACAGAGTTGAGCTAGTTGTTTCCCATCTGTTTCCAGTCTTTATGCTAGGCTAAGCTAAGTGGCTGCTGGCTGTAGCTTCGTATTTACTGTTAACTAAATATAGTACAACTTGTGTATTTTAAGGCAGCATTAGGGAAGGATATTAGTTTCTTTATTAGTCACTGTGCTTCCGTTCACATCCTGTGTTACGCCAAATTCACACCAGAGCAACGGCAAAGTGCGGCCCACGGCGAGCTGCCATGCAATGTCTATGAAAAGCTGCATTGGCTGCTCCCGAACTCAGTGAGTTGTGGCCGTTTGATTCTGCGGTGAAATGCGGCTAAACTAAAGCTGGGAAAAGTTGAACTTTTAGCAGCTAAGTGTGGCCAGAGAGGATCTTAAGCCAATCAGTAAACGGAGTCCTGTGATTCCTGTGACATGCTGTTGATGTTACAAAACACATGAACACGCCTACTGGCCACAGAAAATTTGTATTATTGCAGCGAGCTGCACTTCGCTGTTGCCTGATGTGAATTTGACATTAGTAAGCAAAAAAAAATGTGCATTTTGTAATATTCAGTTTATTAGTGATAGTGACCCTGACCGGTTATGCTGATGCTGTAATTTTCTGCAGCCCGCATGATAACTTATCGTAGGTGGAATTTTCCCGGATTAACTTAAATTTACAGTACAAAACTACAGCAAAATGCTCATGTTTCAGTATCTTTCCAGAACCTGTTCAATCACCAACATTTCTGATCCTGCTATCGAAGCACCCTCACACTGCAAAACAATTGCTCAGTAATTTATACAACATCAGATTACACTGATCTTTTCCAACTGTTGGTGCATGAAACTAGTGTTCGAGTCTCATAACCGCAGAAAAGAGCACAGCTGAAGTTGCAAGAATTCACCAGGAGCTGGTGACTGGAAATACTGGTAGGTAGGCAAGAAATAATGCATTGTAATTCCCTGGAAACACAAAACAAAAAAGGGGATAAGGAGGAAGTAGATCTCTTTTTAACATCGAGGACAAACACACAACACACCAGCTCAGAGCAGAGAACTATGGTGGTTTGTCTAGTCATTAGAGACCAGTCTTTAACTGGAGCTCCTGGGCTAATCCTCCCGGCTCTAGGCTTACTATCCTGTAGTTGACCCTGACCTTTGACCTCTCTGGAGAAAGGTCAAGCCAAGAACAATTTTCTCTAGCAGGATCAATAAACTACAAGGGACAGAAATGTTTTAGTGATGTCAGAGAGAATACATAAAGACCAGTCTGTCTGGAAAATCGTGCAACGGACACGTCGCTCCAAGACATACTGTCAACTTCAAAGAGACCTGCAATTACATGTCGTCCTTAGCCCAGTTTGCAGTCTAAATGTCTCTGCAAATACACATATGCAAAACAAAAGTGCTCATATGGCAAAAGAAAACATAACTTCTGAACACAGTGTTCCACTCTCACATGTGTACTACCATAAGGTAGTTTTGTTGCCTAAATATAACCAAGTCGACCTTTTCCTAAACCTAAGTGGTTTTATTTTGAAAAGACTGGAGCGGAAATTGTCACATGTTGCTGGACATACGTAGGGAAAACGATCGTAAGATATCATACGAACCGTTGTATGAGGATATGATGGTTAATGACAGCCGTCCCCCCAACTCAAAATGTATGTGTATGTTTGTTCATATAGTGACATGCATAGAGGCATGCATGCTTGTCAACACGACAAGGGAGGGGGGGGTTGTTACTTGTTTGTCTCCATAGCAACTGATAACTTGTCAAGCAGGTGGGGGGACGTCTCAGTTTGGGTGACAGCTGATAACAGAGCGCCCCACTGAACGCACCACCCCTCCCCCCTTTGCTTACACACACACACACACACACATACAGTCAGACTGCACACATACCTCCCATTCTGGCCTTCTCAGTTTCTCTGATAACCACATTGCTGAAGTGGGCCCCTTGCCTCTCGGCCGCCTCCTCCTCTGTAATCGACTCCGTCCACCACCACACACACACACCGTCATACCATACACACACCCTCTGTGTGTGTTGCTCAGCCATCTTTTCATAAATCATTAATAGTGTGTATATTTTCTGAGGCAGGAGTTATTAAATGAAGATGTTTTTGTGTATTTTGGGGGATGTAGAGACAGGTGAAGATCTCCCTCTCTGTCCTCCGTCATCACCTGAACTCTCGAGTGTCAACAGTCATCAGCGCGAGCCTGATTTGAAGAGATCATCTCTGAGTCTGGCTCACCAATGCGACTCTTGGCTTTTAAACTTTAATTTGTTTTCTGCTGAGCCTGTCTCTTTCAATTACACCACTCCACCTATCTGGCTTCACTGAGTCTGCGAAGGACGGGCTGAGCTACTGTTCCTGATTAACATTTAATTGACTACAATAAAGCTTTCTGTGTCAGAGGAGGGAGGCAGAAGAAGAAGAAGAAGAGAGGTGGGGTAGTGAAAATGATGTGCTACTGACATATCATGGAGGAAAAAACACTTTCTCAAGTCTTTCTTTAACCCAAATACAAATCATAAAGGCTTCTTTGTTGCATTTTTGCTTTTATTGGCTAGTTATAAGTAGAGATAAAGACAGGAGACATGGAGTGAGAGAGGAAGGTTCAACATGCAACAAAGGTCCGCAGGCAGAATCAAACCAGGGACGTTGAGGTCACATGGTTAGCATCTTAACCACTAGGTCGTCAATTCAATTCAATTCAATTCGACCCAAAATCACAGCTTGCTCCTATAAATCCTTTAATTTAATCCTTTCTGAGAAATCAACAAGTGTTCATGGATTTGAACCGGATTCCCACAGTGTAGTCTGTTGTGTTCTAACACTTTGCATAGCCAGTGTGTAGTTTTACATACTCTTCAGGCTCCAGAGTTACGGGTGGAAGCTCTCCAACCACAGAGACGGCACTCCCAGATTTGATAAGCAAAGATTGAGAGTGCCATCAAGCAGCCAGCCTGCCAGCCACCTGTTCAAACCCACAGGCTTTCTATCAGGACACACAGGATTCTCTTGTCTCTGTGAAATCCTATAGGTCAGAGTCACACATGCAAAGCGTGTCAGTTTCTGGTCTGAATTACACAGCTCGAGATATGTTGCTGTACACATGCTGGGCTCCAGTGTTCCACATCCTCCATGCATCATTAAAACAAGGGAATGATGTTTTCAGTTCTTTCTGGGCGTCTGATAATAGTTCCCATAATTTCCCTCTGATGATTGGTCTGCACAAAATACAGTCTCCTTCAGTGTGTGTGTGTGTGTGTGTGTGTGCGTTAGCCTTTCAAGGCCTACTCTGATGTATGCATGTAGCTGGCGGTTTGCAGTCCATTGTGTTAGTCGGCCTCAAGGTCCCACACACAGCAGCCTCTTAGCACTAATCCCACTCTTCATGAAGTCACAGCTATGGCCCTGGACTTCTGAGATGTGTGTGTGTGTGTGTGTGTATGTGTGTGTGTGTGTAGGCGGGTTACTGTGGGATGAAGGCGAGCCATTGTTGAGCTTGCTTTAGCCACTGAACACCGAAGCAGAAAGACGAGGCTGACGGCAGCAGCTGAGGTTACATCAAAGAGCGTGTGTGTCTTCATATGTTCATTTCTGTTCATCTATGTGATAAAAAAAACGTTTGTTTGTCTTGTGTAATTTATGTTTTCCACATGAATCACTTGTGAAAATGTCACTGCTTGCACGAGAGGCTAACTGCAAGAGAGGTACAGAGAAAACACGCAAGGGATAGAATTTCAATTAGACAATTTTTCTTTCTCGAGTCGCTCTTTAAAAGCTGGAAACCATCTGCTCTGGGGCGCTGCGAGTTGAAAGCTGGATCAGAGATCTATCACGTCCACTCATCATCTTTTGGTTCCGCCATAACATACATCTAAAATATCTCAACATCTACTTGATAGATTGGTACAATGACATTCATGGTTCCCAGACGATGAACCCTAATGATTTTGGTGATAATGTCTCATTGTAGTTTTGAGTGAAACATCTCAACAACTATTGGATGGATTGCAATGAAAATCAGTGCACACACTGATGTTCCCCACAGGATGACTTATAATAACTTTAGTGATCCATTAATGTTTCATCTAGAACCATCATAAGGTCAAAATGTCAGCATTTAGCAAAGCACCACTGTTCTTATGCATGGATGTAGGCTCTAAAGGCTTAGACATAAAAATAACAATATCAAAGAACTACTGTAGCAGCGACGAAGGCCGACAATAGCGTCACCTCACATTGCCTGTGTCTTGGCCAAAAAGTTGCACTAGAACACACCGCAAAGACTACAGCCGATAGCCAACTACCACGTACGTCCTGCACCTGTGTGAGAGGAAATAACTCTCCGCACCAGTAGGTAATCTGTATTCGTGATTCAAAAAGGGAAACCGGAAAACACAGGACAGTGGTTATACAAGCCGTTGTTATGATACGTACATGAAACAAAGTGGCATTTGCCGACCATTTTCACACCACTTAGCTTCATTCCAGATGGCCATGTCGTTGTGAAAATATCCTTGTATTGGAATGATCAGATGAGATCAAGATGAAAAATGAGAAGAGCCTTCTGTGTGTGCCCTCTTGACTTTACCCATTAGCTTTCCTCACTTCCTTTTTATCTTCTCGCGCACTGATTTCTCTCACCGCCGCTGATTCAAGATGATAAAATCGGCTAAAATGCGGCAACACAAGCAGACTATTGCCAACACCACAAAAACTAGGGCCACAGATGATCACCAACGGCCAATTTCGACTAGTTGATGCCTTGGGACGTCCCTCAGATTCATAGATGCCTCATATCAGTATTCCAGCTTTACAACCTTCTGATTACAAAGTAGATAACAGATGGCAGTCACCTCTTTTAACTGAATTGGTTCTTAACAGTATGAGAGGATAAGACAATAAATATCCTGTGCAAGAACTTCCAGCTTTTCTGTCTCTCGTCATTTTGGGATGAAAAAACTAGGCCAAGTCACAACCCAGATTAGGAGGTCACTGTGGATCTGAGGAGCTGGGCCTCCTTCCTTATTCATTTCTCCCCTGCTCTCGTCTTATCTGTTATTGTTTATGAGGCCTAGGTAAACCTTTGTGTTTGCACACCTGGGTTTTATAAGAGAGAGTGGGGGAGGATGGGGGGGGTTGATAAGGGTCAGCAGATATGCCTGCAGAGCAGCAGCAGCAGCAGATACAGGTCGATCTAATAAGTATGCTCCTATGTGTTTGCTGACAGTGCACAAACTGACTTGACCTTTAGGCAAATCATTTTTGGACAAGTTTGTTTTATTTGGGGGAAAAAACTTGAGAGCTGAAGAGCTGACAGAAGGATCTTGCAAATGAAGGTTGAGACTGTGGAGTGAGTGAAATCTGACTCCGGGGTCGTGGGCTGGGGCATATCTACCTTAAACTGACGAAGGGGAAGGTCAGAACTTGAATGCTGGCCCAGTAACCCAGAGAGAAAGGTTTCCGTAGGACCTCTGACCCACAGACCTATAGTCACAGTTTGACTTCGGGCAACCGGTGAGCTGAAAGCAATGAACCTCTCTCACCTTCTCCCACATATTCTGCTCTTTTGAAATTCAACATGAGAGTGTTGCAGCGGATGTCCAGGTCTAAAACATAGATAGTACACTAAGGATATACAACCAAGGTCTACCAGGTCAAATCCTTGGACCAGGTGGGCATATATGAGGAAAATTGGAAAAACTCAACAGCTACTGGGGAAATATCCTTGAGCAAGGCACTGAACTTTACAAAGGTTTTTGTCTTTATGTTCTTGGAGAGCTTGGTTAAGAACTATTACCTTTATTAACAAAATGATACACTCCACATCGGTGCGGCAGGAGAGTCCATTGATGTAGATCTTGCAAAATTAATTTATAGATATATATCCAATGTAGCAGTGTTGTAGTCGAGACCACCTAAACCGAGACCAAGTCATGACCAAGACCAGAGTGTATCGACACCGTGACAAGACTTTGAGGAGTTGAGACCAGGTCAAGGCCAAGATCAAGGCAGGACGAGACCAAGACTTTGAGGGTTTGAGACCAAATCAAGACCAGACCAGTGCGAGGCCCATACTGCATGACACACTTAGGATAAAATGTGGAACATGAAAACCAGAGACACTCCTCAAATTGATCTGAAATAACCACATTCCCATAAAAATACCCAAAGAAAATAAATGAAGATTCAAGAAGTTGAACCTTGTCTTGAAGACAAGACGGAGTAAAAATGCCGTCGATTCCAAGACGAAACCAAGACCTTCAAAAAGTGGTCTTGAGACCGGTCTCAAGACCAAGACTGAGCTTGAGTACTACAACACTGCAATGTAGTATAAACAGAACCGTAAGCACTCTCCTGTACATGTCCATATGTTTGTGATTTTAGGCTTTACAAATTAACTTCACTCAACTGAACCCCCAGAGTGACCAGCAGCTTCCTGGATATGAAAGTGATATTTTGCATTTTCAAATGGTGCACAGTGTTATTAGAGGACTCATGCACGAAAGGCATAAACTACTTTCTCAGAAATAATTACTGAACACTTCTTATGTTGACTCAGAAAAAGCTGAATATGCACTCTTCAGCCAATCACATTGAAATGAAAATGCTGTATGACTAGTTTGAGCACTCTGCTGCAACCATTAGTGAATGCATGTTGTAGCAGATTTCTCTCTTGGCTTATCTTTGTTCTTCTGTCCCTCTCCGTCGCTCACCATGTGCCAATGCTTTTTTTCGTCTGATGCGGGTAGCTGGGCAGAGAGAATGCCCAGCAGTGAGAGTGTGTGTCTGCGTCTGTGCGTCTCATTGCTTATGGGGGCATGAAATCGGTCCAAAGCCCCAAGGCACATCGGGCACCGCTCTAGCCAGACAGCACAGAGCCTTCCTCTCTGCTTAACACACTCAGCCCTCAGCCCTTCCTTCGCCTTCGCCCTGTGTGTTTGTAGGCATTATGGGTGCATGCACGTGTGATTCCTCTCAACTTGTAGCTCATCCCTCTGTTCCCACGGCGACCTTCATCGCAACCAGCGAGCCATCTGTCCATCAATCTCTTAGTCCCTCTGTGCTGCTGAGGAGAGTAACCGATACCCAGAGACACTGACCTCAAGACCTGGAGGGTCTCAAAACGACTCCACGGCAAGGACAGAATACACACATAAACACACATTTGGAGGGAAGCGAGCATACATATTAGGGTGGACGATTCACCTATCTCCCGATTCAATATTATCACGATACTTGGGTGCCGATTCGATATGTACTGCGATTCTACAAGTATTGTGATTCGATATTACGATTTATTGCGATATTTGTTAACTTTTTTAACACTAAACCATGGGAAAAAGTTGAATCATACACTTCTAGTGACTTTTACTTTGGTAAATATCTAACTTAATAGCGTAAAAATGTTTGATTTTCAGCATGTATGTAATCAGAGATGTCCTTTAGTCAAATATATCGGTCATTGTCAGGAATTATTTACAAAAAAAATTCCAGCAACCCAAAAATCAAAGAATAAAGACACGTAATGTTTTATACTTCTGGTTAATATAATCCAATCAATCTTATTTCTATATATGTATTTGTATATGCAGTTCCCTTTGTTAACACCTTATTTTGAAAACCGGACGTAGTCACACGTGTATACTTCTGCTAACTTCGCAAAGTCTGTCGCTAGCTTGGTTGACGGATATGAAACAGATAGGATGTCACATCAACTACAACAATAAAAGCGGTAACTTCCTTTGACCTCTGCATAGACTCAAATGAAGCAAATATATTGATTGTATTCCAAAATCGTAACAAAATAAATCGTGATACATAGGTGAATCTATTTTTTTTCCCACCCCTAATACACAAGTAACATGCATAGAGAACTGGAGTAATACACACGGATTCTCTAGTGCATGTTTCTTATTTCCATGCTCTGCTCCAGGCATTTGAATATGGAGGGGCCCTGATGTAGTGAGGGCTTTGTGTTCATTATGAATATATAGGCACGTGTGTGTGTGTGTGTGTGTGTGTGTGTGTGTGTGTGTGTGTGTGTGTGTGTGTGTAGTACTATACACAGAGGGGGCTGGGCTAATGCAGGGGAAAGCCCTGGCCTCAGCTGTTGTTGTACATTTTCCCCCAGAGATCCTCACTTTCCCTGCACAGCCAACTTTCTCTCCTGCTTTCCTTTCTGGAGGAAGCCTTCAGGTCACCGTGACGTGTGAGGACTTAAAGCAATAGAGTTGAGGAAAAAGAAAAGTGGGCCTCTTGCCTTCTCCTCCTCCTCCTCTTCCTCTCTCTCTCTCCCTCCATTTCTTCAGCATATTGGTGGTGGTGGTGGGGGATGGGTTCGTACAGTGTTGGAGCTCATGTGATCTGGCTGGAGAGTCAAGAGAGCAGACAGTATGTGCAGTCCCACCCTGTAACACTGTTACTATCTATGTAGAAGACGCTACGCACTACAGGCGACTGTAACCGAGGATAATTAGAGGCATAAAAGAAAATCTTCCGTGAGAAACTTCAACACAGTTTTAAAAAAAACAACTGTTGATGATGTACTTTACATCTCTGAGAGCGTTTTGTATGTTTAACAATCACACAGAAGGAGATCATTGTAGGCAGATCAGTGGAACAGAACAGACGACATCATGCGTTTTGAGCAAAGGTCACCTTCTCTCAACTCTATTTGCTTTATCACTATCAATAATACAGCACTATCTACACCTGCTGCTGAAAGAGACAAGTTCAGACACGCTCATGTCCAAGTGCATAATAGAAAATGTAGGAAATAACTAACTCGAACAGAAGTAAAAATGTCTGCAATAAGCCAGGCTGTTCTCATACTACTGTAATTCGTATATATCCCACATAATCAGTTTGTATGTAATCCACATAATGGTGAACCAGAAAGTATGAAGAGCGCCAAACGCTGCATACGGAGGAGGTCGGGGTGGATGTGTGGGTCAAAAAAGACCAGACTTTCGCCCAGGATACCGGTGTTCGTACTCCGTGTGAAACCAGAAGTCAACATTGATTTATTTGTCATGTAACTTCTGTACTCAAGTTACACCATTTACGGTGTTATTTTAACCCAAACCACGATCTTTTCCTACCTAAACCTAACTAAGTAGTGTTGTTACCTTAACCTAAAAAGGTTGTTTCCTGTGAGGACTTAAGTTTATTTTGAAAAGACTGTATGCATGTAACAAGCAGAAATTGACAGTGTTGCTGGACATTTGTAGGAAAACACGAAAAATTGGTAATAACTTTCTGTAAGATTTCATACGAATCGTTGTATGAGGATACATTGAATGAGCTTATATCGGTCGTTATATTGGCCTGGCCGATTTATCGGAGTGCATTGTCAGCAGCTGACACTCTGATATGCAGGGTGCATTATTTTGCCCCAATACATTATTATTCATTATCTTATAAGGCCTGGGTATGCTTGAAATCAACTAGTTTGCATGAAGTCCAAGTGTTTATAGCTGTTCCAAACGGCCACAGTGATACATCTTTCCACCATGAAGTTCCTGGTAATTCTAGTCCCAGAACTACTTTTCAAGGAACAAAAAATTTCCTTCAGCCCCTTGTTGTCTGCGTTTCCATAGCAGTTTAAAGACCTGCGAAGATTGGGCAAATGAAAAAGCAACATGACATGGGACGAGGGCTGCTGGTGGTCACAGCAGTAAACCCTGGTCTTAAATCGATTCTAGAGTACCTCCTTGTTTCTTGAATGAAGCGGTACAGTTGAAACAGCGGCGCTGTGTGTGTTTGATCAATCAGTGACGGTCATCTTTGCAAACCCCACCCTGGAAGTCACTGTAGTTTCAGAAAGTAGTATGCCCCGACCAAGGCCTTTTGGGGGGGTAAAACGGCCCCGGAAAATGTCCCCAGAACTTAATTTAGATCCTGGTCCTTGCGGTCGAAACGCAATGAGTTCCTCAAGAGGGTCCTAGTTCTGGGGGAAAGTTCCTGTGGTCGAAACATGGCTATATAGAAAGACACACTCTATGTGAACACTATGACATGCCTTAGTTTGGTCCCACCCCCTTGTATCAGCATGTTAGCGCTCTGTTATGGTGAAGTGATCAGACTGGAGGGTCACACCAGCCATCAACCCCTCTCACTATCACAATACAGTCTAATTATCCAGGACACCTCACTCTGGAGAGACCTTAGCGGGTTGAGTGCTGCTTTTTTTTTTTTTGTTTCAAGTAGACGGGTCAATATTGGTCAGGAATCCATTTTCATATGAGCACTTGAGTCAATGTGTGCATTATTCATGAAGACCCATCACCCCCGATAGGCTCGGCTGTCCACTGAGAAGAGGGAGGAGGAGGGAGGAGGGGGGGCGCCATGTATGGACCAGCAGTGTGAGCCAGACCTGTGTTGACCACTGTATCCTCTGGGATGGATTATCGCTGTGCAGTGACATCACTGTGTGGTTGAAAGGCTTTTAGTCTGATTAACGTACGTGTGCACTAAGATGTGTGAGCCAGACACAGATCTGTGTGTTTTTGAATGTGAATATATGTAAGCGCCTATATGTGGTTAAACTTAGTGCATGCATGTTTAAATGTGTTTGTCTCTGCACACCCAATGATTCAAATCCCATCTTGTCCCTGGGCACCATATTATAGCTTTTTGTCTTCCCTCTACTTCCCATAATCCATCATTTCCAGAGTGTTGGCTCTGTTGTGGGAGCTGTATAAGCCTCCATCTCTTTAAATATGGGTTAGTGTGCCTCACGCTGCCTCCCCACTGCCCCCTCTTTTTCCTTCAGTTTGGCTTTCTTGGCTTTTTGATTGTCTCGCTTTGGAGACAATCCTTCCTTCCCGTTTGTTGCCATCACAGCAAAACGACAGCACGTAGCATAGAGTATAAATGCATTATCTGTGTTGGACTTAAATATAAACGCTTATGTAAGGTTTTTCTCTCAGAGCCTGCAGTTAGTTGGCTGCAGGTTGAACTTTCCATTTCGCTTTGGTGCCAGGGATGCCCTCATCCTCTCTGTGGTGGCATCATGCTGTCAAAGGTGTTTGTGTATAAGTGGTGTGCGCGTGTAGGAAGTGCACGTCGTGTGTAGTCGATCGTCTGTGTGTGTGTTTGTGGGCGAGAGTTATCTCAGTATCTCTGTCTCCAGGCTAGATGAGCTCAGTGTTTCTCTTGTCTCTGTCACAGACATCGACAGTAAATCATGTACACTTTTATTGATTGTTTTATTTGGCGCCTACATGTGTGATTTTCTTCGCACTTTTACAAGAATAACAACTAAGTACAAAGAGAAAATCTAATGCAATATAACAGCTCCCATGTTTATCATGGGATTATGAGATTTAGCAGCTACTGTACGAGTAGTCACAAGGTGGGTAACTGCTAAAAATGGACAGCCAATGGTGCTGAATGAAAAACACAAAGCCTCAAAAAGTTCACTGTTGAGGAATTCAGCATTTTTAAAGCTTAATTACAGGTATATTGACTGACTTTCATACAAGTCAGGGGTAGGGGTGTAAGAAAATATTGATACACGTGAGTATCGCAATATTATGTTTTGCAATACTGTATAGATTCTGCAAAACATTATCGATTTTTAATTAACCTCTTAAAAATCCTACGGCTCGCCGGCAGACCCGGCCACTATTCTGTCTTTCGGAGGTTGTAGTGAGCTTAGTTTTAAAGCAAGTGAAGATATTGGTATCATATGAAGCTAGAAAACCAAAGGAATCCATTGATACCAACCATGTAATGCTAGCTTGTCGGGAAGGAGGATAAATAACACTCCAAAGTTAGGCTACATTTTGGCGAGGAAAAACTGGCATGGCCATTTTCAAAGGGGTCCCTTGATCTCTGACCTCAAGATATGTGAATGAAAATGGGTTCTATGGGTACCCACGAGTCTCCCCTTTACAGACATGCCTACTTTATGATAATCACATGCAGTTTGGGGCAAAAAATCATGCAGTTTTTTTTTTCACCTATTCTAAAATGATGTATGTTCCTTGCTTACAGTATCGCAATATATCGCAATATATTGAATAGTTACCCCTGAATCAGGATATGTATCGTGTCGCCAGATTCTTGCCAATACACAGCCCTAGTCAGGGGGTCATGCAACCAAGTTCAAGCTCAAGTAAAAGCATGATAATCACCAAAACCTTTTGGAGTTTGGGAAACGGCAGCAATAAATTCAGCCATCTGAGTGGCTCTCGATGATGTTGTAGAGAGCAGACTTGTCTGGCTCACAAAAGGCTAGCCCGGGCCTCTGGCTGGGAAAGGAGCAAGGACAAATATGGGGCACTAATCCACTCTTTAACATTAGCCAGTATTAGCCTTCATCGGTCTGCAGTTGTAGCGCCACAAGACACTGAGGCCGAGAGCGAACGAGGAAGCAACAACCGTTTATTTTGGTCTGTCTGAGCCACATCTTGCCTCCACGCTTTGCCTTTTTTCTATTTTTTGTCTCTCAGCCTCCCGAACTCCCTTCTGTCTCTTTCTTTCGCTCATCTGTCAAGCTCACCCTTTTCTGTCTCTGTCTCTCTCATTCTCTCTGCCCCTGTATGATTACTGAAAACTGTATGGAGACAGTGCAAGAGCTCCGCGGAGAGCGGCCCACGCCATTGGCTGGCTGGCACTCCACCCCCACTCGTGATTGGCCGCAGGCCTCAACGTAAGATTCAATCAGCTGGGTGGAAGTGTATGTAGGTCAGTGTGTAGCGATGTGAGCCTCCTCTCTCTCTCTGTTCCCCTCCTCCACCACCTCAACCGGCTGTTGTGTTAATTGGCCATGTTCCAACTTTCAAACCCAGAGAGACTTGAGGCGAGAGAGGAAAGGGGGAATAAAGCGGGGAGGTTAAAAGAGGAAGGGAAGTTGAAGAGGCGAGGGGGAGGAGAAGGAAGAGGGCAGAGGAGCGTAGGTGGGGGAAGGGAATGATTTAACATGGGGTGCCCTGTTGCACTCAACAGTGCAATAGTACAGTGTGTTAGTCAGTCAAACACACACACTATCCAAACAGACAACTCCTGGCGAATATAGCAGCGCGGGGTATTTATTTTCTCTCTGTTTGAATGTGAGGAGATGAGGGAAAGGGAGGATAGAGTATCGCGAATAAAAGGTGGCATGGAGGATTGGGATGCTGGCTTGATTTCCTACTATTTCAAAACCCTTCTTGCTACCTAGTTTCCTCACCCTGACGCCGATCACAGGGGCGTCCTCACAGACTCCTAGACCACAAATAACTGAAGATAGAGGATCATTTCATTATCTAATTTGCTGGGTTGTGACTTTGTGGACACTGTAAACCCATTGATACACACAGCGATCCTGCCACAGCTACCCCACACGTCCTACTCCAGCTTTTAAAGTGAGTGTGCCGCCCGAGGAGAAGCTCGCTCGGCGCTACACCAGTGAATAATTCACGCTAACCCAAATTCTTCTACAGTGCTTACTCTACCCCTAAGTGCTCCCACACACACACACACACACACACACACATGCACCCCCTGTAAGTGGTGGTCCCTAGGCGTTGCCCATAGTAGTCTAACCCAGACAAGCAGACTGTGAAAAGCAGACAAAATAAAGTCTTGTACACTTCACTTTACTACTCCCTCTGCAGCCGTGTCTGTCTGCATACTTCACATTAAAAGCACCCCACAGCAGTTTGTGTTCTCCGCAGCCCTCCCTTTCCATGTCCGTCTGTCTCTCCATCTACCCATCTCGCCCTTTTACACCCTCCTCCTGCGTTGTCTTTTATTAGGAACCCGGCATTTCGTACAGTAGCGCTCGTTGCATTTTAGATGCAGCCCTGCCCACATGAGGTGAAGTACATTCCTGCCTGTCTGGCTTTCTCCATTTCCTTTTTTAAATCTCTTGTCTCTGTCTTCTTCTCACTCTGCCCTAGCTTTGAACTTATCATGGTGGATGTAGGCGACTCTTCCCCACCCACCCACCCACAATTACACACACACACACATGCACACACACTGGGTGACTTTAGCCTGACTTTACCCTCTTACTCAGCCAGCCACTGACCCACTTAGTGTGGAATAGAGCACCAGACAGACGGCATGCTTTTTACTCCAGGGCACTCTGGGAAAACTAAGCTAAAAACAACAAAAGATGCATATGCATACACACTTGCATACACACTCACATACACACACACACACACACACACACACACACTCACACAAACACGGTGGACAAGTTTACTCAGAGTCTGATCATGCAGACGGTGGAACGCACTGTCTGCTTTGGTGCCATCAAGTAGTCCCATACTGGTTGGTTTACTGTCATCACCTGACACATCAGCATGACTGGAAATGTAGACAGTCTCATTTACATTGCTATATTTGTGAGGACCTTCTTTGAATATACCCTCTGCTTTCTGCTAGGTCGTCCTTTAAAGGAGTAGTTCAACCTGTCTGCAGGTTTGAGAGTCAAAAAGTCTGGCACACAACCCCTACATAAAATCACAAATTGTTTTTTTTGCCCTTTGATTTTTCGTACACATTAAACACACAAGAAGTAACATTATTAGTGTGCTTTAGAGGTGCTGGTTGACAGATTTTGCTACCTTTGTACAGAGCCAGGCTAGCTGATTCCAGTCTATATGCTAAGCTAACCAGCTCCATATTGAACAGACGGATATGAGAGTGGTATCAATTTTCAAGGGCTGCCCCAAATCAGTCGTTTTGGTCTAAGATTTTTTTAGTCGATTAGTTGTTTTTTCATGCTGAACAACATATTTCCAAGAAACTTATGAACACATCTCTGGTAAACACAAGATTTAAAGTGATGCTTTTGTGTGATTCTTATTGGAGGAACTCAGTTTTACACCATCCGTCAATTAAATCAACTAATCGATTAGTTGACTAAGAATTTCTTTGGTCGAGGACAGCCCTACAATCTTCTCGTCTAATTCTCTGCAAGAAAGCAAATAGGAGTATTTCTCAGAATATTCGTTTCAGGTCTAGCTACTACTCTGGTCCTCCTCCAAAGTGTAGAGGATATAGTTCAGCATATATCAACAGTCATAGAAACACACACACCCTACAAAGCATGTAATATATATAGACTGTGACCACACCTTAAAACTTAAACACATACTCTCATCATTATGTAACACACTGACTGAGGACGATGCAGCACAGACACCATATTTCATGATTTCCCAGACATCAATCCAACTCAGAAAAACAATGTTTTTTTAATGTTACGACACCGGGGTCAGAGCTACGGCCACTTCACATCTTTCACCTCAATCTTATGACCAGGGAAGCTATAGCGACAGACCGACCAACTAATGTAACACCACCACTTCCCTTTTCCTCTGGTTATTTCAGTCAGTTTGAGGTTGCTGACTGCTCGTGCCACATCGTAGTGACTGGGGCGAGGTCAGCATGTGAGTTCAGAGGGGTAAAAGTCACAAGTCGGGTTTTGCTCTGACACTGCACATCGGACGACTGAAACTACTTTTTCTTGCGCAGGCTGCAGTTCTGTGTAGCACTTCATTTATTCCTTGATTACCTCCTGTCCTTATCGTCACCCTCTTTCTTTCTCTCGCTTCCTTGTACACTCTGAAGCGATGTGAACTTGTTGCGTGACTAGCATTCATGAGCAAGCCTTTCATTACTGTGAGCATGTGTGCCTCTGGGTCAAAGCGCTGTCAATCAGCTTTGAGGTGAGGTTTTTCCTGAAGAGTCCTCCATGAAAGGTTCACACACTCTTCGGGTCAGTGTGTTGTGTGAGCAGCATATGTGTGCTTTTTTTTTATTAGCATGTGGAAGCTGTGTAGCCTACTATCAGAAAGAGGCCCGCTCAGGCTGAAAAGCCTGTCAGCGCTTTCTTTCTCTCTCGTTTTTTTTTCCTCCACTCTTCCTTTCTTCTTCCCCTTTTTTCCCCCCCCTCTCCGGTTTACAAGGCCTTCGCACACAAGCTCCAAAGGATTACCAGACACACCCCTTTCAGAAGCACTGAGCCCTACAGCTCCTCAGTCACCTCACAGCGTGCATGTGTGTGTGTCGATGCGAACATTTGAGCGTTCGAGATCTCACACTTTCTACCCGCTCGGAGAAAAGAAAGTGGAGGAGTAAAAACAAAAAGAGTGGGGTGGAAAGGAGAGGCAGATTGAGTGATTGCTGCTCACCAACACAGAGAGGCAGAAACAGCCAGAGAGCAGAGCTTTGGCCTGCAGCCAGCTAGTGCCACCATACAGCTTTTGTGCGGAGAGTTGACTTAGAAAGGACCTTTCAGAGAGGGAGAGAAAAGAGTGGGAGATGACAGAAAAATACAGAAAACGGGGGCAATGAGAGGACGTCAGAGCAAGAGGAGAAGGGGGCAAAAGAGGAGGAGAAATAATCACAAAAGGCAGCTGTAAGGGAGAGGACAGACAAATAATGAGAAAGGAGAGAAATGAGGAATGGGAGGAGGGTTTAAAGCAGATGATAGAGACTCATTCATGAGACCGTACAGTAGATTAAAGAGATCAGGCCACAGCTACACCCTTCTATCCCTCTTTACGAGGGGTGGGGAAAAAAATCTATGTACCACAATTCTTTTTACGATTTTGAAATCTATTTTTTAATGTCAGAATCGATATATTTGCTTCAAGTTACCGCTTTTAGTGTTGTAGTCTGAGTAACGTGACGTCATATCTGTTCCATATCCGTCAACCAAAACAAACCGCAGCCGGCCGCAGGGAGCCGAAATGGCGGAGGGTCCACGTGGATACGACCTGCACCCTCACATATTAAATCCAACGTGGTAAACACTACACATACAGTAAAGCATGGAAACACTTTGGGTTTCACACATTGCCAGGAAAAGCAGAACTAGACATCATGGCTAAAGCTGCATGCTAACTCTGTCATGGACAGGAAACGTTATCAATTGTGCGGTCAAGCCAGCCGTCACTCTCATCTCCGTGGTCAAATCAGCCGACGCTACAACTGTAGAGCATCCAGATACTGACATTTATGTTAAATGCAGTCAAACGGCTCCGATGGAGCTGACCATGAATGGATAAAGAGAACGAAGCTGACGGTAAGAGCTAGAGACGACTTTGCGAAGTTAGCGGAAGTATACACGTGTGACTACGTCTTCAGGATATCTCTGACTACATACATGCTGAAAATCAAACATTTGTACTGTATTAACTTAGATAATTTCCAAAGTAAAAGTCCCTAGAAGTGTATGATTCAACTTTTTCCCATGGTCTAGTGTTAAAAAAGTTAACAAAAATCGCAATAAATCATATCGAATCGGCACCCAAGTATCGTGATAGTATCGAATCATGAGATAGGTGTATCGTCCCAGCCCTACTGTACAGTAGATTAAAGAGATCAGGCCAAAGTTACACCCTTCTATCCCTCTTTACCCTCCCCCAAACTCAGTCCAACCTCCAAAATCTCACAAACTGTAACGCTTAAATTGCTTAAAACATGCAGGCATCACACTCTTATTCCCCCAGGTGAGGTCAGGGGAAGTGCACTGATGTCACTGTGTCACTAACTGGTAATTCTGGGTGATGCCGTCAGCCACAGCTTAGTTGGGCCGATTACCTGCGAGACCATTGTTTCCTGTCAAGCCAACGCAAATGCATGCATCTCGAAAATGAAAACAAAACTTAAACATAGCAAGGGCTGAAAAAAGAAACTTTTGGTGGCTACATATGCAAAAAACACACACACAGGAGACAGAAGGGGTAGCTGTGCGGTTGCCAGCGGTCTATTAATAGCGGGGTAATATAAATACAGAGTGCTGCGTGTGGGGAAAAGAGCTGGACTGGAGGGAGGCTGAGGTGACGTGGTGGGGAGGGCACTCTCAATAGAGGCCACTGTTCACCTGACTGTGTGTGTGTGTGTGTATCCTCATGGATGTGTACTACATGCTGCTGGGTGTAAGGAAATACCAGCCTGACCTGTGAACAGTAGTAAGTGGGTTTTGTATGTGCGTATTATCATGTATGACGCAAAGCACTAAGCTGTGAGCGCCTGAGAGAGCAGAGACAAAGAGGAGGATGAAGGAGAGGCAGAGGAGGGCCTCTTGTGTCCCCGCTGAACCCGCTCTGCTCCGGGGGCCCAGATGCCCATACTCGTACCCCCAAAATAACCCCCTACAGCATGGGGGCATTTAAGTTCACACCGCTCTCGGGCCCAAAATCAATACTGACACCTGATAACAATATACAGTCTGCTTGGCTAATGAAATTCCAACACAGTCGCCATGGCATTGAAGTTCACTTCAAGCAGCCATGACAGAAAGGAGGTGTGTGGAGTCTGGATTTAGCCAGGCAATGACAAATTAATGATGAACCTTCAGTATATGAACATGAACATGGGCTGTGTCCAAAATCATTCACTCATTCACTACTCCCTACCGACTATCCAGAGAGTTTTATGTAGAGGACTATATAGTGAGCTCATCTGCAAAATGAAAATAGCTGGAGCGAAGTTACATTATTTGAAACTAGAAAACCTGATGAATCCACTGGTACCAACCATGTCATACTTGGTTGTTGCAAAGGAGGAAAAACAGGCATGTCGATTTTCACAGGGGTCCCTTGACCTTTGACCTCAAGATATGTAAATGAAAATGGGTTCTATGGGTACTATTTTTCACAATCAACCATACAGGGTATAATAATTCTCACTATACAGTCAGACAGCACTACAAACTCACTATATATTCCACCATATTGTGAGTAGTGAGTGATTTTGGACACAGCCATGGAGTTTAATTTGCTTGTTTCATGTGAAGAAACAGCTTGGCCTCCAAGTGGTGAGAAATGTAATTGGCTGTACATTCTGCAAAGTGATATCTAAAGAGTGGGCGAATGAGAGATTAGAAGGAGTGGTGGGTCTCTTTGGACAAAGATGCATATTTGAAAATTCATTGCAATCTGGCTCATAACTTTCCCAGCATGTCCTCTCTCTCTCTCTCTCCCAGACTTCCTGTCATTCTCCTTTGGGTACAATTATTAGTAAAAACAAAATGCCATAAAACAGTAGCATAACTGAGAAGAATGAAGTATCCTGGCAGCGCCTGTTTTGTCTCTTTCTGCAGTAAATAATCTCAACATGTAACAACTGATACAGATTTATTGCACATCAGAAAGGTGCAGACAGATCAGAAACCGCAAAGGGCGTCGACAGTGTGCAGAGTTTTTTGCAGTACATAATCTAAAAGAGCAGAGGTGCCATACCACAATCTAAAAACTGGACCTTTCTATGCCCTAACAGGGAGACGTAAGAGAGGAAGTGAAGTAGAATAACAGCTAAGAAGCACAAAAGAAAGTGGTCTTCTGTTATGTGCTGCACAGCGACATGCACCCTCTGTCGGCTGTGGTTTAATGTCTCTGTTAAGAGTTCAAGTCCTGTGTCAAACTACCACACGCACAGATGTTATCAGGGTTTAGTTTTAAGTCACTCGCAGTTTCAGTCAATGCAGGAGATTTAGGTTTAATTCCTAATTCAATACTGTCAAAGTATACTTAAGTTTTTGTTAGGAAAAAATTTCATGTGTGGATCAACTGTTGTGAACTGCAGCTTCAGTTTACATTAAGGAGTGAATTGATTGTAAATGTGGTAAAACATGGAGATGAAAACTCAAATTATGAGCAGAGATCTAGTAAACAGACAAAAAAATACATGCAGACATTTACAACAAAGGCTGAATTAAGGCGAGGAGGACGTGAAGATTTACGCTGACGCCGCAGAGTGGAGGCACCGCGGCTATACGTCATCATCATCTCCTTTGGCAATGATTAATAAGCTTAACAGAAACGTGCTACACACACGCAAGCAGACCTGTATAAACAAAAGCCGGAGCGCTCATGTTCGCGCACACATACACACACACACCCAAGCAACAATGATGCACACATGTAATCAAGCATAATCACATTGGACACACAAGTGAAGTGGGTTATGCGGTCATGAAACAATAGCTTTGCTCCAGAAACCAGGACTTCAAAGGATCCTCTCAGATCAGTTTTGCAGGAAGTGATGCAATAATAAGAGGAGACAGGGGACACCAGTCCTGAGACAAACTATACAAATAAATAAAAGACAAATAATACAATAAGAGAAGAGCAGAGAGTGAAGGCGAACCGCTGCTCTCCTTCCTTTTTGTTTCAAAGCAGGAAGTCATGTGACTCCTCGGAGGGGCGGACCCTAGAGGGGCTGAGGAAGAGGCTCGCTGTTGCTGGGAGAAAACTCTCCCAAGGTGTGTGTGTGTGTGTGTGTGCTTGTGCAGTTTGTCTGTGTTTTAACAGTGTGTGTGTGTGTGTGTGTGTGTGTGTGTGTGTGTGTGTGTGTGTGTGTGTGTGTGTGTCAGCCATTGGGTGTTTGCCTTGTAAAGGTTAGGATCTCGCCCCGTGCTAAAACACACACATAAAATACACGCTCAGTGACACACTGTGTGAGCGTATGTGTGTCAAAAACCTCCACCACCTCCTTGCCTTTTCTCCAGCTGCTCAGCTGGTGTGTAGGAGGAAGAGGGCTGGAAGTGCTGACATCAGCAGGGAACGAGGCGCGCACGCACACACGCACACACACACACACACACACACACACACACACATACATACATACACGGTCAAACAGAAACTCTAGTGCAGAGGTGCTGCTGGGTAGATCAGGCAAGTTAAACCGGCCTATAGATTTTGAGAATGAGAGATAGATTGAAAGAAGACAAAGTCCAATTTTCTTCATAAGTGCATTAACTTGCTCTAATAGTGTTAAACCAGCAGGCTCAGCGGTCAAACTGGTGTAAATCTTGAAAAGAAAACTCAAAGACATCTCCACACTGAGTCATCATTATCAATCTATAAGAACAGCACCTTAGGTTTTTCTACAGTTTTCTAAGCTACATCAGGGCCTGAAATGAGCCAGTATTCACCAGCACTGAGTACTGGTACTTCTGATTTTTGTCCACATGAGTACCCTTACTTCTCATTGTGTACCGTCACCTCCTGGTGAGTCTAGGTGTGCAAACCTAAACACCCGTTTAACTGCGTCTCTGATAGCTAGCTTAATGCTGAGAAAGCAGTGCTGAAAAGGCCTTTGTTTTTCCTTCTCATCATCCAATTTAATCATATTTTAAGTTGCTTTTATTGTAGCATATATGCAATATTACATTTATGTACAGTTTGATTTGTATAAAAAGTTTTTATTAACCTAATATACATTTATGTACAAACTGTGGAAATGTATGTCGTATGTAAGCCTAATGTATGTAATGTAATGCATACAAAATACAATGGAAGCATGATATATTTCCAAGATATATAAATACATGTATATCCAAGACACATGCAATGGTTATGTCATGCAACTGCTGAATTAGGGTACTGGCACATTTTTTTGGTCCAATTCAGGCACTGAGCTACATTCATTTGGATGTAAAATAGAAACCCAAAATAATCCCTCATCCCGTAACTACAGTGGTCAAAGTTGAGTCTGACTGTAAGCTGAGACGGATGTTTACAGTGGACAGTTTTGGAAAAAAATTATGATTCGCCTTCGTTTTCTCTTTAAAAGTTTGTCTAAAAACAGTCCGACTGTGTTTCCTGACGTCTCTTTAGGAGAGTAAAAGTTCCCAGATCTCATAAATGAACCTGTTGAATGCATTATGTTAGTATTAAAACTAGGAATGATGGCCAAAACTAAGAAAGTAAAAATAAACAGGAATTATCCTTTAAGTGTGTGTCATGGTACAACATACGGTAAGAATCAGTGGGCTGTGGTCTGGTATGCGCGCTGGAAGTGTGTGTGTGCGTGTTAGTCAGAGTGTGTACTGTATCTGTTTTTAGCACCATTAGAGCGAAGAGCCCCATGAACACCAGCAGGGCCCCGACACTAATCCGGCCCAGATGTGAACTCCACCGCTGTACCAAAACTCAAAACATACACACACATAACCCGCACGAATACAAAACAAGAACCAGCACGCCACCACTTCCAAACACTCAAACTCAAACTAGATTTGTAGCCTACTGTTTAGTTAGCCAACATGATTATAATGCATAATGCTATTATCGCCATAATCTCTCTCAATGAGATCATAGCTCACCTTCAGCGGAGTTAATCGAAGGTTTGAGAGGTCATTAAACCGCATACGTCGACAGATAGAAAATGAGTCGACCCCTACTCAAGCCAAACTAAGAAGTCCGGCGTGGGCGTGACCCGGATTAGGCCTCGAGGCATTCAGCAGGCGGTGTTGTGGAAACACCGGGTCAAAGGGACGGCAGCACACCTCAGGGTCACACACATCAGAGCAAAGGTATATCTAGTAGACAAGTGTAATGAGAAATGACATGCGGAAACACTGAAATGCACAAAGGGAAAGTCAATGGCAAAGGTGTGGTCTTTTAGTGTCAGTGTGTGTCCATTCATCTTTAAACCATTGCAGGATGTCACTGAATACACCTAAAATAAAGGAGACGGTTTGAGAGAAAGGCACTATATGCTGTGGGGCACACGTTACATAACTTGAAAGACATTTTATTGGCTTTAATTGTCACGGGACGTCCTGCACAATCCCTCCATTTTCAAAAAGCTGCCTTCAATAGCAACCACACTTTTTAATTCACTCGACCCAGATCTTTTAAAAAATGGCAGCTTGCAAAGCACTTTAAGTTTTATTATGATAATATACCAGTTAGAATAATTCTTTACAATATAGTGCATATCAAAAGTGCCTCACTATAAATAGAGACAAAAGACCAAAGAAAGTTCTGATCTAACCAGGGAGATACCAGTGAGGAAGACAAGGATTTGGCATTTCATGTGTGTGCAGAAGATTTACAGCCAGTGACTAGATACCAGAAACTATTTTTTTACGAAGAAAAATCCACATTCTCGGTTACAAAGGGATGACAGTTATGCTGCTGATACCTGTATCTCCACAGAGGTAGCACAGATCTTCCATAAATCTATTACATTTTCCCGGTGTAATCCATAAATCTACCATTTTGTTCTGTGCAGAAGTCCAGCTGGTCCTCAGTGGAAATACAAGTATGCACACAGGGCAGGGTGGTGTTAAGAGAGGTAATAAACCTCAGTCAACCCCTCACCCAAGCTACGCACATAAAAACAGCATGTCGTCCTCCCCGCCCTCACTTCCTCCCTCTGTCCATCCTTGTCTCTCTCCCCTGACCTGGCCATCTCTTCTCCTCCTGCTTCACTATTGAAATAAATCATCTCACTGTCCGGGGATTTTTTTCATTTTTGCTTCCCATCCAGAAGTGGGGAATTCTCTTATTCCTTTCAAAGATATCCTCAATTGTCCTCCACATAGAAACACATGACTGCTCTATAACACTTTAGTAAATGATTTATTTACCATTAATAATAAAGCCGTTATTTACTCCCTTCTAAACCTTTTACAATTGGCGCTCTGTTAGAGAGTGGTACCAGGATGTTTTGCGCAGTTTGACACATCAACTAGACTACAGTACCCATGAGCCTCAGTGGCTGTTGCTATGGAGAACATGCAAGTCAGGAATAAAAAGCCACATGATAGTTACGCTATTGATCCAGAATCTAGGGATGTCACGAGAACCGGTACTTCGGTACCAGGTTGATGCCAAAATTCTGAAAATGTGACGGTACTCGTACTGTAGGTACCGTCAGGGCTCGAGACTTATGGCGTCCTGTTGTCCCGGGGACGATAGAAAAATTTCCCTGATAATGCTACATTATAAACAACAAATCTGTGTTGAAATCAGCAGGAGGAGAGCTAGTAACGTTAACTGTTAGCAGCCAGTGGGTAGCACAGTCCTGGTTGGCTAAATAACAGAGCTAACAGCTAATGTACGGAGGTCGCATTGAGTTACAGTGTGATACCTTCAAGCTCTATTCAGTAAAAATGAGCGTGAATTGGGCGAAGGTAAATTATAACCTTATACCTTGTTCATATGTAATCTTGTGAAATGTAGTTTTTGGCAAGAAGCTTGAGGTAGATCATCAGGGACTAAAAAGGAGTGTATGTTGAAGTACATGGGATTTATTGTTTTGGTTTTTACAGTGGTATCGAACTGGTATCTTGGAATTTCGATGGTCTTGGTATCGACTACTAAATTTCTGGTATCGTGACATCCCTACCAGAATCCAAAAGTGAATTAATCAAACAGGTAAATCATACTGGTGCTGTGCTCATTGATGGCTATTTCTACTGGTTGAAGAAACAATCAACCAATCAGAGCTTTGTAGGCGGGAGTAAGAATGCAGATGTCATCTTCCCACATAGCTAGCCAGGAAGCTCTCGTGAAAAACGACGACAAGCGTGGATGAGATCGACTCATATCTTTGCGTATTTCGTCATTGAGCCAGAGTTCTTTCACCACTACTTTCATGTCCATTATAGCCAGGAAGTATTCCAACTGCCAGTCACCTGACATTGTCTATGCAGAAAATAGACTGGACTTTTACCTTCAAACCCCCGAATGTCAAAAATAAATCCTCCCACTTCTCTACTCCATTGCCCTTGAAATAGGTCTGTGGGTTGAGGTGTAGATGGCAGCTCATTTCCCAACATATTCCTTGTCACCCACTCCATGTCTTCCCACAGGAATAGCAAAATTCCCCTTCCTGATAATTATGAATGATTCTGCCCTTCTCCCTCTTCTCCCTCTATCTCTCCTCTCCTCGTGCTGCTCGTATCACACAGAGATGTAATTAATCATGTAGACACCCCGCTAGTCTTAATACTAAGGGTGCCCTCCTTTTCTCTATCTCTCTGTCTTCCCCCTATACTCTTAATCTAGCTCTGTGTCCATCAGTGCCTCTCAATCTCCCTCACACACACACACACACACACACACTGTGAAGGTCTCATTAATCACCTGTTCACATAGAAAAGCTCTGTAATGCCTACCAGTGGGATCATTTGGTGGTTGGTCTTTTTTACCCTCGTCTCTATACTGTATACTTTATGCACCACCACAACACGGTGCTCTCATTCGCAGTGCGTGTGTATTAGAGTGCATCTCTCATCAGCGCGCTCATACGCCAGGATAAATATGATAATCGTCGCCAGCAGGCTTGCCCTCTGGTCCCGGCTCTATTTTTAGACGTCAGATGTTGAAATAGTTCAAGTTCTTAAAAAGGGCAGGCTGCGAGCCACCGCGGCATCCTCGTAAAATCGGGCACAGGATCTGTCGACCCAACCCCACAGACGAACCCAAACAACATTCATTTCACACTCCAAATTCATTATTTTTAAATCTGCAAGCAGTTTATCACCAAAAATATTTAGCGCATGTTCCCTACGGATGTATTTATTGACTGGCAGATGGTTTATAGCTACCTTCAGTACTGCCTTGAGTGTATTTTCATAACAGATTGAAAGAGTTTGACAGATTAAATTGACATTTTTCTGTCAAAGGAGCTCCTTATGTGCAAGAAGGGTGGCACATTATGATGATATATAACAACATGAGGGTGGGTGCTACGCTTCTGCAACAGCGCCATCTGTCTGGACAGCATTATCAGCTCTAACCACCCTATGAGAGCACGCTCACATGCACAAAACATGCCGGCCTGGCTATGTAAACAAAGCATGGAGAAGCTCAGATTACAACACACGCAGAGGGAGAGTGACTTCATTCTCTGCTCGGGTAGAGATTACTCCTCTATATCTTTAGACAACAGTTGTTTTCCGCTATATTAATGCTCTGGATATCGTATAGAAAGAGCGCCTTTAAACAGTTTCTCAACTGACAGAAGATTTGACTCATCTCACCCACCCAAGTACTTAGGTTTGGTATTACAATATCGAAAAAGTAAAATATGAAAAAAATTGTTGTTGTGTTTGGACGCATTCAGTTACTTTCCCAACTGCTGCTTCACTCTCTTGCGAGACTGTTTCTCCTTCTGTCTCTGTCTGAATAAGTCATCTTTGTCTTCGCTGAGATGTTTCTGTTGTCGGTGTGTATGTGTGTGTTCTTGGCAGGCGCAGTAGCTTAAGGACGGCGTGTCCTAGAACTGGGGTTGATAAAGTCCAGCAGGGATGTCCTGTGTTGTCCCAAAGCAAAGTATATACACAGCCCGCCCTGAGCTGTAATGAACAGTGTGTTGTTGTTTTTTGCGTGGATGACAGAAATTAGATTCATTTTTGCTGGTCTTTTCAGGAGCCAAATCATAAAACTATGTAGTGATAGATTTCCCTGCTGCTTCTTGCTTTTCATATCTCCTTCCAGTGTGTGTGCTTAACTTTCCACTGTGACCGTGAGCCAACGCTCTTGACGTGACCGTCCAGCACTGATCAAAACATACTGACCCAATGATGCTGTACTATGGTAACGTGACTAGCCATGCCTCTGTACCAGCCTGCACTGATTGGCTGTTTGAGGTGGGCTTGGCTGACTGACTCTCCCTCTTCGGGTGAACTGATTGGAGGAAACGTAAGAGTAAACAAGGAGTTCTTTGAGCATGTGGTCTTACACAACTAGGTACACAACGCATGCATGCAGGCAAAGAAAGAAGAGAGGGAGAGAGAGGGAGGGAGACAAATTGGGAATGATAGAAAGAGAGAGAGAGGTTGACATTGCAGTAGTAAGGGCTCAGTGATGACAAGAGGAGGCTTTTTTTGTGATTTAACAAGGTCACAACTCTTGGAAAGCAGTGTGTGTGTGTGTGTGTGTGTGTGTGTGTGTGTGTGTGTGTTCACTAACTGCAATTTAATTCTAAGAGGAACTTGATATTGCTGTTCACACCATAACGATGGATTTGTCAGTCTCAATAAGGCATCATAGATTGGATTCATAACAATAAAATGATCCTGAATTGATTTGACGTTTAAAGTGTTTGTGCGTGTCTGCATTCCCACGAAGACCGTAATCTATTCACAAAAAAGAGGAGTGGAGGGAGAATAAGAGTAGAAATATAAGCAGACTGAGGTGTAACAGGATTCCTTCTGTCCAGTGTACACACACACACACACACACATAAATACAACACAAGCTGAGAGAGACACCCAGCTGCTGGCCGGGAAGCACATATGATTGAAGAGAATGGAATGTTCTGTCTGCAGTCCAGAGCTCAGGGCAGCTGGAACCTGGACCCAGTGTGAGTGTGTTAGTGTAGGATCACAGTATAAATAACCGTCCTCTCTCTGCAGTGTTAGCGCAGACCAGCAGGGCTGTTTATTTATAAACCACCTTATACGTGTCAAAGAGCTGCATGTCGTCTATGCTTTTACCTCACACCACCTCGCTACACTTTCACTGCTCTCCTCTATACGACTTGAGGCCGATTCATGGTTTACGCGTCCACATGGTTGCACTGTTGCGTCACCTCACGTCGCTTGTGTCTTGGCCAAAACGTTGCACTCGGGCACACTGCAAAGACTACAGCCAACGGCCAACGACCACATACGTTCTGCACCTGCGTAAGATGAGATAACTCTCCACACCAGCAGGCGGCGGTAGTCTGTATTCGTCCGAGGACTGCAGATATACAAGCAGTTGTTATAATACGTACATGAAACAAAGCGCCGTTTGCCGGCCATGTTCACACCACTCTCACTCACCACTTAGCTTCGTTCCAGATGGCCATGTCTTTGGGAAAATATCTGTGTATTGAAATGATTGGATATGATCAGACACACCGAAAAAACTAGGCTGACAGACGCTCACCGACGGCCCCAAACTGTCTGACGGGCCGACCGTCAGCTTGGTGTGTCAGGGCCTTTACACAAACACAGATAGTCTCTGCATGCATCAGGGCTCAATGCTAACTTTTAAAAGTAGTTGCCAGGCTGGCAACCAGGCATCAGCTTGCCGAAACTCAAAATATGGTTGCCATTTTTAGTGACCTCATAGTTTGAGTAATTAAGATACTAATAGTAAGTAGTACGCAGTAATACGTCAGCTTAATAATGAAAATGGGACGTGTATACATGTCATGTGTATGTTGTACATGCTTTGCAGTATAATTTTCCATCCAGCTCAAAGATGACATCACAAATTTCCCTTTCGTTTTTCACTCAGGTTCATCTGGTTCTTTGTCAGTTAAATCAATTTACACATTTCTTTGTGATGTTGACACGTTAGTCAAACTTTTCACCCCGCAGTCAAGTAACTTAATCGGCTTCGCCATTGTCTCTAAAACAGATGCCTGTGTGCACACAAATGTACATGCAGCGTTTTCTGGTTTCGGTTCTGACTGTAATATTTGAATATCACTAAACAACAAATATTTGAAAAAAAAGTGAAAGTTTATATACCCGTTGCCACAATTTGTCAATTACTAATTACTTTTTCAATAAAAAAGTAAACTACATAAGGTAAAGCTCACTGAATTTATAGAGTTTGTCATTCACTGTTTTCCAAATAAGAGTTACACTTGTCTAAAATATGATGTGTTTGTGGCTAAAATAATCTTAAGCCTATTTATTGATTGATTGTCTTATTTAAGAGGGACACTGCAAATTCCTAAACATAACTGTGCTAGTTAAACCAGACTTCATTTATTTATTTATCTCAGTTTGCTTTTATAACATTTTGTACTAGTCATGTATCTGTGGTTCATTTCAGGATGTAACCTGTCGTCTGTTTGCACAAACTTAATCTTGTTTCCATTCGCTAAAGAAAGAACATTTGAGGGCGTTACAAGCATTATTTCCACCACAGCTCATTGTCAGTCCCGCGTCTTAAATGGTAACTAATGTTGCGCAAGTTGTCCGCTTGACCCAGCAGCGGTCATTGTTGACATTAGACTCAGATTAGTGCTGGTTTACATAATGGCTGATAACGTGCGGTTATGTTTGGCCAGGACTCACACACACACATATACACATGTGTCAGACGGTGGTTAAGTACACCAGAGGTGTGAGGCTCAGGTCACAGAGTTGGTCCAATCACAGCGGTGGTAGCAGGGTCGAGGGGGCGGGGCTAACATGTGCGAGGCGAGAGCTGCAAACTCATGGCACTTTGACCTTTGACACATTGCTGTCTCCTGGCTCTAGGACACTGTAACCCTCTGACCCAGCACTTGAAGAGCTATGAGTGTTTGTCTCTGCATTTCCTTACAGCTGAAGACGGGGAAGGTTGTGTCTGGGTTGGGCCGACCAGTAAAATGTTTCTCTCAGGCACTCGCACAAAGAACAGGAACCTGGCAAAGTGAAACTGACCCAGTTCATACATCTGAGTTCAGATATGTGCTGTAGCTGGGTGATGAAATACACTTGCAACACCATGCAGACCCTCCCTTTTCTGTACTGCCTGGCTACGCAAACCAATTTCACTCCACCAATCACCGCTGCTAGAGTCAGGATGGCTACAACCAATTAGAAAGCACCCTTAGAATCGTCTGCACCAATCAGAGGAGCCTGCTCTGAGGAACCTCAGGGGTCTGAGGTATTAAATAATATACATTTACAACATGCATCGGTGGTATTAAATTGGTATCATTCCCTCACAGTAGATTTTAAATCTCCTTAAAATGCCTCCTTAAAAATTCAATGTACACACACCTTCTACATTCAGATTTACATAAATGCAAATATATTTAGAGATCCCACCTACGCACCTTCAAAAATCAGAATAATGAGCGAAAGGAAAGAGAGATTCCTAGCGTGGTTGCTGACAGTGATTAATTGTTCCCACATGTTGCTGACGGACAAAAAGGCCTCTGTGTTCCTGAGCTTTGGCTGCAGCTGGTGCACACACACGCACACACACGCACGCACACACACACACACACACACACACACACACACACACACACACACACACACACACACACACACACACACACACACACACACACACACACACACACACACACACACACAGCTGGGGCCTGTCTCACGAAGCGAGTGAGGCTATCTTTGAGTCAGTTTGCTGCAAAAATGTAACACGGGTGAACCTGGATAACCGGTCTCATGAACTTTGTCGACCAGTTTTCCCGACCAGCTAAACCAAAATCTACTTTGGTTAAAGGAACAGTTTGATATTATGGGAAATATGTGTATTTGCTTTCTTGCTGAGAGCTCGATTAGATTATTAAAAAAACGTGAGAGGGCAATGAAAAATGGGAGTCTCCAAGGAAAATCGGGAGGGATGGCAAGCTAACTGGCTACTGGCTGTAGCTTCATATTTAACCTAAAGATATGAAATCAAAGTAAAGACATTTGTTAGACAAGGGTTGAATCCAAATTTAGCTCACTAAAATACTTGTCTACATTTGAGAGACAGGGCCCAGATAGATGCGTTAATTTAGACGCTCAAATGAGAGAGGATGAGGAGGAGGACGGTACAAAACAGAAAACTGGAGGGATAAATTAGGTCGAGAGAGAGAGATAAAAAGAAGTCCAAAAAAATCCCTAAAATTAGCCGGGCAGTGTCAACAACGCCATTATCCCTTGGAAGGTTGTTGCTGCGAGCTGTGTTAATGTGTGTCTGTGTGTGTTATTTAGCTCTTGTCGCTGCATAGTAGGAGTTATGAATCAGAGCTGCTGCCTCAGTGAGCTGTTATTATTATTAATGGGCTTTGGGAATACCCCAGAGGAGCTACTGTACAGTAGTAAGCAGCATACAGTATCCCACTCGCACTGCGATGTCACATGTACACACACAAACTCATATAGAGTGCATACATTCTGCAAATAGCAAAACATCAAATAGTCGTGTTTACTCAATCACGCTTGAAGCGCTGCTACGGATAATGCTGCCGTATTGATTTCAGCGATTATATCTATTTCAGATATGAAGCTGCAGGTGTACAGATGTAGGGGAGGAGACGTGATTAAGATTACACAACAAGAAGGAACTCCCCCTTGTGTATTAGGAGGATTTTCCTAATATTTTGTACACAGAGAGCCTTTGGAGACTATTTTTTTCCACATCTGAGACGGTTTGCTCCCACAGTTCAGTAAGTGAAATATGGAGGCTGTTAGCAAACTCAGGTGTGATTTAAGCAGAGATGGAAAGCGTACTAGAATATTGTACTCAAGCAGGTAATAAAATTAACACCTGCCAACCGCCAAATACAGGCTAGATGTTGGCTGTGGAAGGTAAAAATTCAGGTCTCCTGCCACTATGGCAGATGTTTTATTTTTAAACAGTAATTCCTAATTTCAGACCCTGTACTCAAGTAAAAGTAGTAAAGCAAAAGTACTGTTAATTTAATTAGGGATGCACCAATCCAACTTTTTCAGTCATGATACCGATAGCGATACTTGGACTTTAGGTAACAGCCGGATAACCGATTCAATAGTATAAGCCAAGTATACTTAAACTTCTCCATACTTGTCAGTATGCGCCAAGTATACTTAGACTTTTCTGTATTCTTGCCAGTATAAGACAAGTAAACTTAGACGTGTCTGTATACTTGTCAGTTTAAGCCAAGTATACTTAAGACTTTTCTGTATTCTTGCCTGTATAAGCCAAGAATACTTAGACTTTTCTGTGTACTTGTCAGTATCAGCCAAGTACACTTAGACTTTTCTGTGTACTTGTCAGTATAAGCCAAGTATACTTATACTTTTCTGTATACTTGTCAGTAAAGCCAAGTATACTTAGACTTTTCTGTATACTTGTCAGTTTAAGCCAAGTATACTTATGTATACTTTTGTTAAGTATATCTCTGATAATTATTAAGTTATACTATTTTAAGTTTAAAAGAAGTATAGTAATAGCACACTTGAACAAACTTCTTTTTGGTAAGGGTACTTCCACTCCTGGATTTAAGAGTAGTTTAATGTACTCCTGGGAAGGTAAATAATATGATTGGTTTTGTCATTAGATACAGTAAGAATCACGGCAGCCAGAAATGAGTTGTGGTCTGCAGGAGACTGGATGTCTACATGAAATGAAGCAAAGGAAATGTCAAAACACAAATGGTTAAAAGGGTCAGTCCGCTAAAATCATAATACAACATATTTTCCACTTGCAGAACCACAAGTGTTTCAGTTTTATTTGCCAGGATCTCCGCCACTGAGACTTCTGCTCCATCCCAATAATACCATTGGGGTGAATGAAATTTTGTTTATGGTGCTCAAGCCTTTCATAAATTACATTTTAAAAATATATCTAGTACAGGGTTTGTGAGGAAGAGTATGTGGGAGGATCTACTACTGCTATGTATACACACACATATACATCACACGTAATACTGATACATAGCAGGCACAGTTTTCTTTCTTTCATCTTGCAATCATCCTCCTCTCACCCTCTTTCTCACCATCACTCACACATTTTCACTTGGCACCTTGTTTTTGTTTTTTTTCTTTTTATCACTGTCCGTGCTCCGGCTGCAGATGTCCCATTTCCTTTTATTGCTGCTCCATCACACCGAGTTAGAAATATCTCACCTGACATTTGGGAGATGGGAGCAGTGGCAGGGAAAAGAGAAACATTAAACAAGTGGCTTTGTTGGAAAGAGGCGGTGTAGGGATAAAGGTGGTGTAGGATGAAGCGAGGGGGAGAAGGATTGATGAAGTGTCAGGTGCTGGCAGGTAAATGTTTACAGCAGCGAGACACGGAAACTCACATTCCATTCATTCTGCTCTCATTCATCCCTCCAAAAGTTGTCTTTTTCCTTTACAAAGTCTATCTTCTGCCAGTATTTACATCTCCCTGGCAGCTGGAAACATTTAGCCAGTGTGTGTGTAAAATGTTCTGTAATAAAGCAGCGTTACGTCATGCCTCCAGAGATGCTTACAGAGGATAAACACTGGTCTCCCTGGTATCTCTTCTCATCTTACCTCATTGCACACATACACTTGGGAAACGTACATTCACATGCACACAGCATTCATGATTAAATGCAACTTTTTATGGGTTTGCTAATGCACAGCAGTAGTCACAAAAAGCACACAGTCCTGCAGAACTTTTGCATTTACAATAAAACATTTTAAGAGCCTGCAAATGCAAAACCGGGCATTTCCATACCACAAAAACACACACATAAATGCTCAAAAATACACACTTGCATAGGGTCATAGGTTCAGTTTGGCCCCAGAGATTCAAACTTTCTTTCTCTGCCAACGTAGCATTCAGAACGGTAACTTAAGCCTCTCTTTCTCCTCTCTGATTGGACCGCTTTTGACCAGAATAACAATCCAGAGCAAATTGTCTGTAGACTGTTGCCCAGGAAAGACGGGACTGCTTCATGGAAAACAATATTGTGATTCCCACAAAAACTCTGAAGCTGTTTGGAACCCAGAAATCTGTTCTGTTTTAGGGAGTGAAAATATACACGGGATGAAAACAGAGGGGAAAAATGCGTGCATGTTGTGGATGGCGGTTGGGTTGTTTATATGGGAGGATATAGCATAGCCCCAGAGTCCCTCAGGGCCCATAAGAGCTATGTGTTTGTGAAACAACAGAAACTGCGGAAGAGGAAGGGGGCATGGAAAGAGAAGGAGGCAAAATAACGAAGTAAACGAGGCCTTCAGTAGGTTGTTCGGCACAAAAAGACGAGGAAAAAGGAGAAGAAGAAATGGAAAAAATGCTTGAGACAAAAATCAAATCAACAAGCTCATAACCATATAATTATCCTTAAAATGCCGTTTTATTAAGGTTTATAGTTTTGTTTTTACTGTGGGTTGATATTTGAGAAGGTGACTGAGTGTATGTATGTGTGTATCATGATGCTGTCATACAAGAACCATGACATGATGTCTTTTTAAGTAACCAGATGGCTGAGAGTGTGTGTTTGTGTAAACGGGGGGGTTGTCCAGATGCACATGTGCATGGGGTATAATTTGCCGTACAGATCAAGTGAAGTTGGTGTTTTGAGTCTTAAATAACCGCAAAGCCAGAGCTAACGTCATTCAATCCTTCTTTTAACCTGCACTAATCGATTAGTGAAGACGAGTAGTGGCTGAGTTGGAATGACGTCTCTACAGTGTAAACATGTTATCTGAATTCTTGATATCGTGCAAATGGATAACCCATAATGTCACGCAACAACACAACTTACAAGATCTACTCTTGTTTAAATAGTGCTGTAGTTTCATGAAATAAATGGTCATCTTCTTGTGGTTTAAATATAACCCAACTTTGTGACATCAATCTAAAATCCCTGTTGGTTCAGTAATGAATCCATCAGATCCTCCTCTCTTCTTGTTCTCTGACTATAACCGTTCTCCATCGGGATTAGCACAGAAATTAATAGTTGGACTGAAATGTGACAAAGGTTATAGAAGTTCCATCTATAAAAATTGTGAACATTTAGAAATCCTTTTGCCAATCAGAACTTAACAACACTAAAGCTGCCTTCACATGACAAGAGATTTGCTCTTCACTCACCGCGAGGTAGAGCGCAGAGTAGGTATAATGTGCCATCAAAAAGTGCGCAAGGAATGCCATTAACTGTGGCAACAACCCCAGTTGCAGCTGTTATCTCATTAGTTGTGAAAAGGTCAGTGGCAACCAAGGTCAAAGTTGAAATTATTTGATCTTTGAGCACAGCCCTCAGCGGCAATTTCGGGTGGTGCGCCACACCAAAGGTAGTGCTTCTGCCTAGCACCGCTCTCCCAATCGGAAAATATGTGATTTTACCACTGATCATGTGTTGGCGGCTCAAGAGACTACAGTCTTGTTAGCATCTCTGTGAGGCTGTACTTTGGCATAACAGTGCTTTGAGCTAAATGCTAACTTCAGCATGCTAGCATGCTCACAATGACAATGCTAACATGCTGATGTTTAGCAGATCTTAGTTTAGCGTGTTAGCATGATAACATTTGCTAATTAGCACTAAACACGAAGTACAGCTGAGGCTGATGGGAGTGTCATTAGTTTTGCAGGTATTTGGCAGCCCAGATGCACAAAAGGGTGTGTGAATGATACGATACGGCGCAAGGCAAAAGTGTGTAGTAAGAACGCCGTTCTTGCTTTAGGCGTGTTATATTCACGCCATGTAGTTTGTACTGACTGCAATGTAGTGTTGTAGAATAAAAGGGGAGAGACACAAACATAGGACCTTTCAACCAGGAGACCGGTGTTCGATACTGGGGATTTGTTTTGTAAGTTACGTTAGTGACGTTTGTCATGTTTTCCGTAGTGATGTTATGCTGTTTCCATATGTATATTACTTAGGTCGGCGAGGCAAAATGTGACACTGACACGCTTTCCTTTGATGGACAGGCAGGTCTATTACACATTTTGGCATGATATCGGGTTGCATTTGGTCATAGACCAAAGTACTGGACAATTGGAAATGTTGGCCTGATGGTCGTGCTAGAGAAAAAGTCCGGGAATCATCACAGTCACTAGGCTTCTTCCTCTGGGAACAATGAATGTCTGTGCAACATTTCAGGGAAATCCATCCAATAGATGTTGAGTTATCTCAGTCTGCACCAAAGTGGTGGACCGACCAACAGACACTGCCATCTCTCAAGCCTTCTAGTAAAAAGTGTGTACAACTGCTACAGCATCAGTGTAAAATAAGAAAGAGTGTCAGTCTGTGTGTATGTAAACAAAGCCAGCAGTGAGGCAACAAGTGATTCAACAGGGGTGTTATATGGCAGTTTTAATGTGTACATACATCTGTGAATAAAACTCTTGATCATTAACAGGGGCTGTCATGTGCACCAGTTCCCCCACAATGGGCCTCTGGGGCTCGCACAAGGAAGCAGCTCAGAGTTGATCAATACGCACCAGACAGACACACATGATCTGACACAGAGCGAGCTCCTTAAGCAGCACAGGGGCTCTTTGTATGTGTCATTCATAATCGAGGAGACGCTTGATTATAGACCACTGTCTCTGTTTTCTCCTTTATGCCCGCAACACAAAAGCTACAGCGGGAACAATGCAGACATCAGCGCTAAGTGCTGCTACACGTTAATGTGTTCCTGTCTATATTTAGTGGATGAACAATTGAAACAATAGGATTTTGCCTTGTTTGTGTGTCTAGTCACCAGAGCAACTGTTTACATTGCTGCAGAATCAGTAGTAGTGGGTGGTTTATGGATCTGTGTTGTTGGACTTAATGAGAGGTATTCATTGAGTGTTGTATTGGTAAAAGGAAAGAAAGAATACGACAAATCAATATTGATGCCAGTCATTGTTTGAGTAATTGTTTCAAAAGGATTTCACACACATCACTTAACGCTGTCTCTTCTCTTTCTCTCCTTTGTGTTACAGAACTCCATCCGGCACAATCTTTCCCTCCACAGCCGCTTCATCCGCGTCCAGAACGAGGGAACGGGGAAGAGTTCCTGGTGGATGATCAACCCAGAGGGAGGGAAGGGTGGCAAGGCTCCTCGCCGACGTGCAGTCTCCATGGACAACAGCAACAAGTACACCAAGTCCGCCCGTGGCCGTGCTGCCAAGAAGAAGGCAGCTCTGCAGGCCGCGGCCGCAGCAGCTGGCGAAGGCGGCGGAGACAGTCCTTCAGGTCTCTCCAAGTGGCCCGGAAGCCCGACGTCACGCAGCAGCGAGGAGCTGGACGCCTGGACAGACTTCCGCTCCCGCACTAATTCCAACGCCAGCACACTGAGCGGTCGCCTCTCACCCATTCTGGCCAACCCTGAGCTAGACGAGGTGCCCGATGACGAGCCTCCTCTCTCGCCAATGCTGTACTCTAGCCCTGGCAGAGCGCTGTCTCCTGGCAACCCCACGACCAACGGGAAGTCCGTGCCGACTGAGCTGCCCCGCCTGGCCGACCTGGCGGGTACAATGAACCTGAATGACGGACTCACAGATGACCTGATGGACGAGTTGCTGGATAACATCAACCTGGTGCCAACCGTGACGTTGCCGATCGCTATAAACGGTTCCTCAGGGTTCAATTTTGTGTCCAAGCCCAACGGACTGGGCTCACCTCCCTCCACCTCCTCTCCCTCCACCAACTCTTCTTCTAACGTTGGAGTTAACGGTTACAGTAACTCCATCTTCGGGCCCATCACAGGGGTCTCCTCTCTGCGTCCGTCCCCCATGCAAACCATCCAGGAGAACAAGCAGACCTCCTTCTCCAGCATCAGCGTGCCTCGCTTTGGCAGTCAGACACTACAAGACCTGCTCAACCCTGACAGCCACAGCCACAGCGATGTCATGATGACCCAGTCCGACCCGCTGATGTCACAGGCCAGCACCGCCGCCGTCATTTCTCAGAACTCCCGCCGTGGCCTCATGCTCCGTAATGATCCCGTAATGACCTTTGGGACCACTGGGGGACTTCAGGGCAGCCAAGGGGAGATAGTTCAAAGTAACAACCACAACCATAGCTCCCTGAGGTCTCTAAACGGAGGCCTGAACCTCGCCAACGAGGCTAACGTTCTGGCAAATGCCAAGCAGCAGCTCCTGCTCTCACCCTTGGGAGGAAACGGTTCCTCTTCCATGCAGATCGACACCTCGATCTTCCTAAACGGAACAGTTAGCAGCAGTGGAGGGATCTGCCAAGACCGTTTCCCCACAGATCTGGACCTGGACATGTTCAACAGCACCCTGGAGTGTGACATGGACACCATCATCAGGAACGAACTGATGGAGGCAGACGGCCTGGACTTTAACTTTGACACTCTGGCCAACATGAATGGAGTCGGCAACTTCGCAAGCACCAAGCAGACCTCTGGGAGCTGGGTACCCGGCTGAGAGGGTCAGGCCGGGGAGGAGCAGAGCAGGTGTGTATGTTTGAGTGTTGTGTGGGCGTAAATCTTGCGGTATTTGAGCAAAAGTGAGCATATTTAGATGAAGGAATGCCGAGTACAGATCCGATACTAGTGCTCTTTTTTTATAAAATGTAAAATCTGTAAAGTTCTGTGCAGAACTGATTAAGATATGTGTAAGCTTACATGACCATACGTGTACCATAAGTGGAAACATTCATACACCAACATCCTTTGTAGGCTTTTGTGCTGTAGCATAACTGGTGTTGTAAACAGATATAAAGACAAATAAAAAGCACTGAATTTCTGTTTCTGTTATAAACCATAATCAAAGTCGATGCTGCAATCATTGTCCTGTGAATCCACATGGAAAAGGTTCTCTCAAGATAATTACATGCCTCTGCAACTCTTCACCAAACCACTTCAACTGTTTTCCCTGAACCAAAGCCGACCTGCTGAACAAAGTAGCTTCTCCACTATTTTTTTTCCAACTGCAGTTGCTAAAAGTTGTTTTTAATAAGATATAATATCAGTCCTCGTTTTCTAGGCTGTTCTCATTTATCAACATTTGTTTAACATGCAATAGAATGTATTATATCCATGCACAGTTTCAAAACGACGTCCCCACAGAAAGTGCAAAAAAAGTCTTAATCAACTGGAGTAAATCTTTAGAAACATTAGCTTACCGCAAAAGTGAGGTTGCGTCCGAAATTCCATACCAACATGCTATTTAGTACGCTAAAACAGAATGTGAGATTTTTTAGTATGTCCTAAACCTTAGTATGAAACCAATGGTACGCAAATTGCATACTATGTCCAGTGACATATTACAGTATGCAACGCTGGACAGTACAACGTTCATATTAAACGTTGACTTCAATTTAATTTCACTTTGCTAGGCGTAATATATATTGTAAATTAATTCAGACTTTGATTTTCACAAATCAACGTTTTGGTCACATGAGGTTGGTACGGTTTACCATGGTCTCCAACCGGAAAGGAAGCTCTCAGGAAGTGGCGACGTAAATTACTGCTCAGTGCGTCTGAAAAGACACATACTGTACTACTGTTTATACACACATACTACTGTAAGATAGTACACATATTGGGTATGTAGTGCATAGTATGCGAGTTCGGACGCCGTCAACATTTCTGGTTTCACAGTAAAGGTCTACCTCTGGCTTGCATGTGCAAATGCATTTATTGTGAAAAACATGCAGGAAGTAGTAGCTGTAGCTTTAAGCACACTAGCTGCAAATGAGCCGAGTGGAACAAAAAAATGCATGATCCGATCGGTGCATTCCTGGTAGAAACATATGACTTTACAACAGAAAAGATGTTTCCTTGCTTTTAGTTATTACAAATACTCAGACGTAATCATCTTGTCCATTATCTCTCCAGGTCTGAACTGTGTAGTGCAAGAGAAGATCAGACACTCAACATCCTTTTTGCCAAACCTGCCATCAGCACAACGTAAAAAATACGAACCCTGTGTTTACAGAAGACTTCCTCTCGAGAGCTTTACCTTCGCTCCCACACTGGTGAACCATGAACGATCCGACAGACTCTAGAGATACTGCACATCAGCCCTCAAAGCCTCCTGTGAAACAACAACAACAAAAGAAACTCACAAATCTTAGAATTATGCAATTTTTCCTTTTGACACCCAGTCTGTTGATATCAAAGAGACACTGCTTTATCAGAAGGGGTTTCAGGTGGAATACGAGGACTCAATATCAAGCAAAGATTGAAGGAGGTGTGCGCGGTGCAGTTGTTTCCGTTGAAGACAAAAAAAAAAAAGTGTAAAGTGAAAAAATCAAGAAGTGACGTGGTGTAAATCTGATCCAGTGGTTTCCTGGGATGTGTTATGTTGAAAAAAAAAGAATTTCCCTCTGTTCTCACTTAGTGATTTTAAATGTTCAGTGTTTGTTTTTTGGATTTTTCTGTTTTATCATAATTGTTTCTGCATCATACATACATGTCTTTACAAAAAGAATAGGTGTATTGATGAAATGAAAAGATGGAAATGGAGTATCATACAGTACATGCAGACACACAAACACTCTCCCCCAGTTTGCAAAACTTCAGAACCATTAGAAGTTAAAACTCAACGCCATGCACTTCCAGTTTTGTTCTTATAAATTGTTTCAATTAAATAAAAGGCTGCATACTGAGGGTTATATTACAAATAGCTGAATATTACAAAAATATTTGTGTATATCTAACTGTAAAAAAAAATATGAAAAAAAGACTAGAGGAAGTCATGGATATTTGTACAGTGCAGGGCAGTGTAAAGTTGAAGAAGCAGGGGGAAAGATTTTGTCTGTCTTCTCTTAGATCTCTTAACTTCTGGTGAGTTCTGTCGAGGTCGTTTATCACTGCGTAATGATGTAGCCAAAATAAAATACCTGTGTCCTATTAGGTTGTGAACATTTCCACACCATTACAGGTGCTATGTAAACAGTGTTGAACCCTGCCCCTGAGAGCAAGCCGTGCATTTTCGTTTGTTCGTTTTCCGTTTCGACCTGCAGAAGCCCAAAGCTGCAGCCACTTGTAGCACGGCGAGGTTGAACCTGTAGACGGCGACGGGGAGGGGAGGGGAGGGGCGGGAGCAGGGTTTTAGGCTCATTCCTCTAGAAGCCATTTGTTTCTCGAGTAAAACAATAATAAGCTATCTCTGTATATTGCCAAATTACTTGAAACAGACAGTAGGATATGCTGGCAGCCAAATCACACACACACATATATTGCACACACATAGATAGAAGAAATAATACCAGGGATCTGTGTTAAGCTCTGCTGTTTTCTTGTCAAGAGCTTGTGGGGCTTCTTATGCATATATAGAATCACTCAGGGGGGAAAAGGGAGGCTTCCCGTTTAAGTAACATCAAGTCACATTCTAATGGTATTTTAACATTTCTTGATAAAAAAAAACAAAAAACAGTAATGCTTTGTGTTTGTGAACTTGTAACCTGTGAACTTTTTGGCCGTCAAGATGAAGAAGGAAGATAAACGTCAGGGTTCACGCGGTCTGTTATGTTTTGCCGTCATAGCTTTTCTTTTTTTTTCCTCTTGTCGGACTCGCATACACACACATCCCCCCCCCAACCCTCCTCATGGACACGCATGGTGCTCCTGCAGGTGACTTCCTGTATCTCCTGAATACATGTTAATGTGTGTGTTTGTCTGTGGAGTTTATTTCTGTTTGAATTAATCTCACGAGGACGTGTAATCCCTCACTATCCCTCATGGTGCATACAGCACAGCCGACTGTATGCATGTATGTATTTATGCATTATGAATTGTGTGAAATGCATATATACTCGCTGTATGTCCTTATATACTCATGTAGTACTTGACCCTTGGATTTTTGTGATACCTCTGAAGGTAAAGTTGAAGAAATAACGAACAACGCCCGGTAGGAGGGAACACTGTTACCAGCGATTTACTTATTGAACCAGATTTTTTGAAAATGGTGGAAAGCACCGTTGTTGTAGCATCTGGACGCCCCTGGTATCCCTTCTGTGTCTGGGATAGCGACATGAAGTGTGTGTCCCGCTGTGTAAAATAGTGTACAGGTGTGTGTATATCACTTTGAGGCCAAGGCAGAGGAGCGTGTGTGTGCATGGTTGGCTAGAATGATCTACCGTGCTATCCGAGGTTTAGTGCATGACCTAGCTGTACCCCCTAGACCCTTCCAATGGTGCCGTCCTGCGACAGAAATTGTAACACGGAGAGGAACCCTGTGTCTTTATAGCACTCAAACACACTTTTAAAATCAGGGCTTACAGAGCAGCATCCTCTCGCATTAATGGGTTTATTATTACAAGTGTGTGTACATCAACAGACACAGGGAAAGCCTCCTTATTTTACGGACGTTCCTCGGCTTCACACTTGTTTTATTCCACGTGGAGCACAGCAGGTTCACGTCTCGGTGCTCTCGGTGAGCGTCATATCTTTGACGGTGGTTAAAGCGTCATCTGACAGTGAGCTGGAATTTCACATCTAAAATTTCCAGAGCATGTCTTTTGGCAGGGGGGGAATCCTGAGCCATCACCTGAACTACTAAGCATTTGAATTTACTGACCGTACGAAATATTAGGAGAGCTTTACTCGTCCTGTGAAGAAGACTGACAAGGTAAATACAGGGAGTGATCCTTTCTATTTAAAGAGGGGTTATCGATCCTTGATAAAACTGCAAATCTCAATCGCAGGAAGGTGCTCCTTTACATTTTGTACATTCAGTGTAAAATGTTTTGGCTCTTTGGGGAGATAGTTTACACTTAGTCATAGTGGAGCAGGCCTTCCACACAACCACTCAGTGCTTCATTCAGGCACAGATCATCTCCTCTTGTGCCCGACACACACACACGCACACACACACACACACACACCTGCAGCACAACACGTGCAAGTTTAAAGCTAAGAAAAGCAAAAAAAAAATAGAAGAAACATACCACTAGATACCTTAATCACCTCTTGGACGTTTCCTTTTCATTATCTTCTCTTGGACCTTTTCCACCCTGGTTTAGAGGCCCAGGCCAGCTCCCCTCCATACGCCCTCTGAACTTTGCCCTTTGAACTTTGCCCTTTATTAATCTTGCTTCTTCTCGACTTGATGTTAGTGGGTATTTTTCCTGTGTATTCCATTTTGAATTGTAATCTAGTTTGTATAAGAAATGGTGCGCATGTAAATAAAGCTTGGTGAGGCTCCACACCCTTTCCATGTGTGTGTCTTAAATTATTTTATTGCTGTAAATAGGGCTGTCAATCATTAAAATATTTAATCGCAAATAATCACAAATTAATCGCACATTTTTTTATCTGTTGAAAATGTACCTTAAAGGGAGATTTGTCAAGTATTAAATACTCTTATCAACATGGTGGACAAATATGCTTGATTTATTCACTGTATGTTTATATTTATTATTGGAAATCAATTAACACATTAACACAAAACAATGACAAATATTGTCCAGAAACCCTCACAGGTACTGCATTTAGCATAAAAAATATGCTCAAATCATAACATGGCAAACTGAAACCCAACAGGCAACAACAGCTGTCAGTGTGCTGATTTGACTATGACTTACCTCAAACTGCATGTGATTCTCATAAAGTGGGCATGTCTGTAAAGGGGAGACTCGTGGGTACCGTAGAACCCATTTTCATTCACATATCTTGAGGTCAGAGGTCAAGGGACCCCTTTGAAAATGGCCATGACAGTTTTTGGAGCATTATTTAACCCCGTTCACGACAAGCTAGTATGATGTGGTTGGTACCAATTCATTCCTTTGGTTTTCTAGTTTCATATGATACCAGTATCTTCACTCTAGCTTTAAAACTGAGATACTAGATTAGAGGTACACAAATGCCTCAGGGCCGCTGTTAACAGCTCATACAGCCACGAGAGGAATTTTCAGCCCAGCTAGCGAAACGTTACAGCTCTCGCCTGCCTTACATGTGCTGCTAATTCACAAGTTATCCTGCCAAGTGTTTTCCAAAACAGTGAGTGTGTCAGAGCGCTGGTGCATGAACAAACTTAACCTCACCCTCCCTCCAGGAGATAAATCTTATTCTCATGTCAGTCTAAACAGCAAAACAACTCTGTGTTCCCCTCAAGTTCCTGGAAGTCCTCTTGCACAATGTTTGTTTTGTGCATTAAATGAGAGCAGACCTACAGCAAGCCCCTGATACCTGACACTGGGCTGGGTGCTTTTCCTCAGTTGTTGCGAAACATAAAAGAGAACGGGAGAGGCGGAATAGTCAGAGATGGGAGGTCACTTACATGTCGGAAATTTCCCTTAGGCCTCCAAATATTAACACAGACCCTGGCCGGGCTGCTCTGCTGACACTCTTCTTATTTCCTTTCTTGCCTCCCTCCTGTTGAGAACAGCCGATAGGCCGCTTTCCTCCTCAGCCAGAGGTCAAGCCTGTTATCATAAAAAGATTACTCCAGATTATCCTGAAAATGTAAGTGCATCTTAAGGGTTAGTTGACATGAGACTGAAATATTCTTTTAAGGAATCTTCTGCATTTATGGGAACATTAATATTTTTCTTAGAGAAAATGTGGTGCACCCCAAAGCTGTCACTATATCCCAAAAAACATACAATTACAAAGCACAAAACTGAGATAAATTACTAACTCACTACATATTTTTTAACTTACATCTTGACTTGGTCTGTCAAAGTAACGCGATAATAAAATGTTAACGCAAATTTGTTTTAACAACATGAAACACATCCAGTCAGTCTGGTTACTTCTGGTTTTGCACGGGGAGAATTCGGTTAGGTAATGTGGACTCATGACTTCAGTATTACTGAAATCCTGGCTACAGCACTGCTAGCTATTCATTATTACTGTTTTATGTCACACAACATTATAAACATTATGAACACCCAAGTAGTAAAAATACATTCACTTATTAAAAAGTTCAATTAGAGCATCTGCCTCCACCCACATGTATAGGATGATCCATATCATGAACATACAATTACAGATCTTCAGAGTGCTGTATATTCACAGCAGCACTTGTCAGAGTAAAAACCAGCCTGAATGATTTGTGAAACTCGAGCGGTGTCGTCATATACAGTACGGTACATTCATAACCACACTGTTTGTCATTGCTGCCAAACCCAGGACACGCATCAGGTACTTTAGGTCTACCAATGTGGCCCTTTCATTTTGTTCTCAAATATACAAAAGAACCTCAAACAAACACAAAGTCCTCTCTGTTTGCTTGGTATCTTCAAGAAGAGGAGATGTTTCAGAGAGGATGAAAGAATTTGAAAGAAGAAAATCCACTGTGCTCTTCCAAACAGACGTTGCCAAAGCTCAGGGTTGACTGCAAACTCCCAAATACTCCAACATGCTTTATGACTGCAGAGAGCAGGCTCGCCACAAGTACAAATACCAAACCCACATTTCAATAGCAGTTCCCAGTCAGCTGGTCACCTGACCTGACTGCATGTCTGGCCTGGCTGCAGTCACACCAGTCCATACGAGGTCACTGAGGTTACTGGCTGGCTGGAAACTCTTCCGTGTTTTCTCAACTTAATTTAGAGCAACTACATGAAGATTCAGTGATTTTGAGCCTTTACCCTAGCGTGATGATGGGTATTATTTTTAGCTTTAAATTGACAGGAAACTTAATGTGGCTTTCAAATTTACATTTTATATAGTTAAGGCATTCCAAAGCTATACGCTCATGTCGTTTTATACAAAATAAGCAACAGTCTGTTGTGTCTGCTCGTTGTCTCGCCGGCTGGTTTCGTGTCATGTCATAACTAACTGACTGTGTCTATTTGTTTGCCCGCCGTCTTCATCTCCACCCACATTTAGGTGTTTTACTTGCCTCTGCCTTGTTCAATGTCAGCGGAATCCTGTTTTGTAAATGTCATCTTTGTTTTAATACGGGGAGCAATTAACCTGCGTACTCACTGTGTGCCACCAGTGTGTTCAAAGTGTGAACAAGTTACAGTGTGCGTTAATGCACTGGTTCACAACCTGGGGGTCCCGACCCCCACTAGGGATCGCCAAAGCTTCAGAGGGGGGTCACAAAGTTGTTTTTTTTGTTCATTAATAATAATAATACATTTTATTTCGTGGCGCATTTCAGGACACCTTACAAACATAAAAGAAATACTCAAACAGATAAAAACAGCCAAACACAACAAAAACACCAGCAGAGCAAACATAACAAGAGACATTTAAGCAGACACATATGAGGGGGAATAAAACAGTAACGATGTGAAGATATAAACTTTTAGAAAAATCCCACAGGATAAGGGCACAGTGAAGACCTGAACACAAGCTATAGTCACAGAGCCTTCCCTCTCTGCTAAACAGCCTCGTCCTGCATTGGAAAAGCATGCAGTTAAAACAACCAAAGAGCTACTAAAGTGCTCCAGAGATGACAGATTTTTGTAGGCCAACCAGGAAGTTAGCATCAACAATGGGATTTTTCAATTGGGTTTTGGATTTTTCCTGAAAATAAGCTCTGTGGCAATCACACGTTTATGATACTTACATATTTTGTTCAGCAAGACAATCTGCTGTTCATTTGTAATCTCAAAAATGAACACCACTTAATGATTTTTGAAGTGTGAATGCAATCGTTAGAAGTAAAAAGCTAACATTAGGCTATAAACTTCACCACGGTCGCTTGAGCGCGAGTATACAAAACGACGCTGTAAAGGCGGACGAGTCGATGTGATGATGTTTAGTTTAGTCTCATTTAGCCACTTGTTAGCAACCGCCTTTTTTAAGACACGTTAAGGGCTCAAAATTCCCGAGTGGAGTATTTATTAATGCATTTTATGTCATAGAACAAAACGTTAAAATCTCTTAAGCTTGTGTTAACCACAGACTTTATTTCAGGCATCTAACTAAAAACCCATTCAAGAAATCCTTTAACTTCAAGACGAGGGAACCGGAAGTGCTCAAATGCTAACTCATTTCTGAGTTTTAGGACTCATTCCTGTAGCACTCTATAAAACAATGCCGAAGCGTCAGGGAGAAAAAAAAGAGGCCTTTTAAGTATGAATGATTGTATGTACTGTTTGAGGGTGTCTTTACATTATATATCACCAATGTCCTCACATCTCCACACTGTTCAGAGACTAACATCAATTGTCACATGACAGCAACACCGGTGTTTTCGTGTGAGCTTGCATGTACCTGTGTGTATGCCGACTCTCGTGTCACATTGGGATGTAAGTCTACCTAAAAAGGGAGTGGTGTGGTCCTTTGAGTGCCATGTGAGTCTTCCCAAACACACGCGTGTCTTTGTGTTTACTTATTGTTCATAGCGTGCAGTGTGTAGTATCGTGAGTCAGCACTCCGCCTACATAACATGCCTGCAGCTGACTCACACTAAAAGCCTTTAAACCATGAAGCGAGGACACTAGCAGGTGTCTGTGGGCATTCGGTACATGATAGTGTTGCCAAACATATACCATATCTACTGTAGCATATAGAGTGAATTAGAATTAATAGCTTTTTATGTGTTGTTTCATTTGATTTGTCACCTGAAGAAGCAACTTCCAACACTGATAATGAGACTGACTTTCATGTGACTTTATTCATTGTTAATCCTGTGCCTGCTAACCTCTGATTGATCAATTGTTTCTCTAACCTGTGGAGACTAACATTCATCAACAAGCACAACAACAACATTTCACCTGCGAAACACATCTGAGATACAGGCGGTGATTCAGAGGTCTGGAATCAGGTTAACGACGCACTGAGCTGTAGCTCGCCAGGTATTATATTATATTATCCAGGACTGTGAGTCATAGTTTCATCCATTGTGACAGCTACATGACCACAGAGGAAGACGTGCTATCACCTGACAAGGTCATTGTCAGGTGATTGCATGTCTTGTGTGTGCTGCAACATGTCTTCCTGGTCTAACAGGTTATTGTCTACTAAGTAGGACTGCACATTTTGAAAAAATATCCAATTGCAATTACTTGCATCACACTGCAAGTGTGATATGATTTGCGATGTTAGAGGGTATGATAATATTTACATCATTAATCTCATTTTCATTGAAAAACATATTAAAATGATTATGGTGTGATTTTTGGACATCTCTGCAGCACCACAATATTTAATTTAAAATGGTATTTTGACACACATTTCACCTTTAACAAATATTGCGATTTCCTTCTCATCACCTACGATTTGAATATTGCAGTAGGCCGTATTGCAATTTCGATAAAATTTGGATTAATTGTGCAGCCCTACTGAGGTGATCGTTCGGACATCTGGCAGTTTATAAAAAAAAAACATGAGATTTAAGAAAATGTAATAAAGAAATTAAGAATGAAAAATCTCTAAGACAGTGTACCGCCATAATAAGCATTATAATATCTTGTAATAAATCCACCTCCAATCCTGTCTCAAACCTCATGATTTACTCTCCTAATCCCAGTCCACTCACTGATGGACCCCACCTTTGAGTTTAGCCATGTATAATGGATACAGTATGACCAACCTGAGACTGAACTTTGTTTGAACCACAACAAAAGGCTTAGGTATTAATACTTTTACCATTTGAACAAGCAAGAAGACAGACTGCTGCCGGGCCAGACTGGAGGGTGAGGAGTCACTGTGGCTTCCAGTGCTATTAGTCATAATGACAGGTTGGGCGACAAGTTGGTCCTGACATGAAGATAAAACAGCTAAAAACAGAGTAATAAGTGGCATGTAGTACTGTTGTATTTTTCCACCATCTACCTATCTCTCTCTCTCTCTGTCTATCTATCTATATTCCTATCTATCTATCTACCCATCTATCTGCGTACCTATCTCTATCTATGCATCTATCTATCCATCTGCCTATTTGCCCATCTATCTCTCTATCTCTCTATCTATCTATCTCTATAAATCTCCATCTTTTCTCTCCACATACACACACAAGTGGAGACACTCGATGCCGTGCACAAATGCACCGACTGGCTAATGAGAAGTGAGTCATCAATATGTGGTGTGGGGTTCAAAGTGTAAACAAGATGGAGATGTGATGGATCTGTTGAGATATGGCCATTAGTGGGCTCCTCATCCCCCCAGCACCGACACTGCCCCGTTGATGGATGTGGTAGAGCTTCTCTTAATCTCCAGAGCTCGCCTGATCTCTATACCTTATCTGAACTCGCTGCTACACACACACACACACACACACAAACATGCACATGTACTAATTGCTGCTGGGCACACGAGGACGAATCCAAGACAGGAGGGGGAGACCTGAGAACTGAGCAGCCGTAAACGATACTTCAATGTGTGTGTGTGTGTGTGTGTGTGTATGTGTGTGTGTGCATGCGCGCGCTAAGTGCTGCAGTGGAATGATGTCATCTCTGTAATGGCACACCGGCACAGAGCGGTTGAGCATTGTCCCGCAGCACCTCCATTCACAAGCTGTGATCAGCGTCATCACAGCAGATTATAGCTCCGACTCACAGCCTGACAGATCGCTTCACACTGCACAGACCTTTTCTAATTACACATTCACAATGTGCATGTACAAACAGACAAAAAAAACCAACAGATTAACACATATTGCTCGCTGTAATGTGGGAACAATCTCCACACAGAATAATTTACGTAATCGCAGGCCTTTCTCTTCCGTTTTTCCTTTTGAGATTCGCAGTATGTGCATCCATATGGGCACATCGCAAGTACGAACGTGTGAGGATGTGATGCACGGTATCAGCGTGAAAAGTGATAGGCAGAGGTGAGGTGCAATGACAGAAATAGAGATATGAGAGGAAGTGAGAAGAAATGATTAGTAGAAAGAAGAGAGAGAGAGAGACAGAGGTGGCAAAGTGTTGAAACTGGCATATTTTAAAATGATAATATCAACATTAGAATTGATGTAGTGAAATATGTACAGCTGAGCCTCTCCTGTGTCTGCCCTACGTCATCAGAGCCCTTCAGCTGCTCCAAAGTACTGAATACTAGAGACTCTCACAAGGACAGCAGCATCACCTTGGTCTGTGCCGTCACCCCCTCCTTTTCTTTCATCTTCACTGACCTGTGATTCTCTTATGATTTTTGAGGAGACACTTCATTTTACAGGTCTGCAAATTTCATGGTAATTAGGTGATAATTATATATTTACCTCAAAAATTATCTTATTTATTATAAACATTATTCAATAATTATATGCCAAAATAGCATATAATTGTTAAAATAGGGCCGAAGCGGCTTCTCTTCATCGGAGGTGGAAAACCAAAACTAATAGAAGACACTTCTGATCAGGCACAAATCTCACCGTTGTGTGACTTATTGTCTACACAAATGTAACCTGGTAGCTAATTTAATGAAATTTCAAATAAATTATTTGCTAATTATTATCTATTCATCAGCAGACATGGAAATAAAACATATCAATTAACTTTGTTTTCTTTTCCTGGAAATGTATTAAATAAATTACCAGCTATTGGGAAATAGCGGAATATAGTTATTAAATAATGTTTATAATAAAATTGTTTTCGATAAATTTTGAGGTAAATATTGGGGTAATTTGGCAATAATTCCAAAGAAATTTCAAATAGTTGCTAATTATCACCTAATTACCATGAAATTTGCGGACCTGTAAAATGAAGTGTTTCCGAATTTGGTCCATTGCTTCTCTAGCTGTCCATTCCAAAAGTATTTTTTCTCTCTTTTGATTGTTTGTGTGGTTGTTTAGTGGCCTAGTATACACTCTGCTATGTTAATTATGTGTTATTGTGGGATCATTATGTTTTGTGTTCTGCTGTCGTGGTTTGAAGTCATAGAAATTCAGAACTATTCAAGTGAACTAACTTTTCTGGACATTACATAACAGCACTTCAATAAAAATATAAATTTATATTTAACATAAACACATTTGACTTCTCATGACAACTGAGCAAACTCCACCCGCTGATGGAGACAATACTAAAGAAAGGTCTGCACAAATTATCATTCTGGTATAGGGGGAAAAAAGCGTTATTTCTATAAATCAATCACAATCATCTTGGGTGGCGCTATGCACAGGATGCAGCGACGATGCCCTTACAAAATAGATAACGCAGATAGCGGAATGGGAGGAGAATGCCGGCTGAAATAGGCAGCCAACGGTAGGCTTATACCCGCAGTCTACATCTTCTCTAGTGTTAAAGCAAATGAATAAAACACCTCAATTTAAAAACTTGTTGGACAATTAAACATATTGTATAACTAGAGAAACCATCTTGAGATGAGCTCACACTAGCCGCAACGCAAATCGGGCCAGGGACGTAAAGTGGGGGGCCAATGCCCTCTTTCCCACTTCCTATCCCCCTACTTCCGCTGCCCTAGCTCGGACCACACTCATCTTCCAAAGCGGCCTTCATTTTAATCTCAACTTCACATCTGTAAAGTTTCTTGACTGCATCTTGTACGGTTGTGACGCTATCGCAGTATAAGTGCCGCATTATTAGTATTCGCTGCTCGTCTCTTGTTTCAGCTGTTACATTTAAACAGAGAATTAACATAGGTATAAAATAAAGAGGGATAAGAATTAACAACAGTAATGTACTGTAGCATTACTAAACAGGGTGATTCCTTTGTTGATACACTTCAAGCAGAATTTGAAACTGGCTGATTTTGACAAATATTTAAAATTATAATTCCTTAAATAGCCACATGTTGCAGCAAATTGAACAAACTGACAGACATATACTGTATTTCCAAAGTGAGTGACTTTCATAAAGGAAGCAATATTTCAAGCGTAGGTGTTCTTTCATGTCTCATTATGGAATTCAATATCAAATACAGAAAGGGTTTTTAAAGGAAGTGGATGACGTCTATATTGCAATACAATACACTACTCTCCTCATATTTCATCTGCTCTTTATCTTGTTTTGTTGGATCACTCTCTGATCTGATCTCTCTGTAGTTTTCCACTCTGATATATGAAGGTGAAGGGAAAAATCCTTTCACTCCGCGGAGATGTTTTGAGGAAAAATGTGAAGAGAGAAAAAAAAGTGTGAATGAAACTCGGAGGATAAAGAAAAAAAAAACGGCAGCAGAGGCTGATGGATGTTCCCGCTCTTTCTTGTTATCCACCGTGGTGAAGCATCGCCATGGATCCTAAATGATTTTGTTCTTTCCGTCTTAATCGATGGGGGCTTTGACCATTGATGGGATTGAACTGGGTAACCTCACACACCAGCAGTGCTGTGAACTGTTAGAAGAGGGGAAATCATTGTGTTGATTGATGCTTTTCATTTGTCACATTGATTTGTTTTGGACTTGTGAGGGCTTCGAGCATGTGATGTAATCTTGAGTTATACATGATAAACCTATTTTGTTTTATTGTATCTGTTGATTTATTCAGCAATATAACCAAATGCGAAATGAAAGACGACACGATAAAATCTGATTAAAATCCCTCACAGTCATTTCCTCAACGTCTGCTTCAACCTCCCGCTCTTTTTTTTCTCTCACCTTCCCTTCATTCATTCTCACACCTCTTTCCTCTATTATTCTCATGTTTTTTTCTCTTATTTCTCCACTGTCAACCCCACTTTTCCTCAATAACAGCCCCACACAGAGAAAGAGAGGGGATGATGCTGGGCTGAGTGCAGGGAGGTGGAATAATCATGCAGGAAACAGAAAAGCTGCCTGTCAAACCTCCATCTCCACCTCCTTTATATAAAGCCAGTAGATGTAGAGTTCATCTCACACACACACACACACACAGACACACACACACACACACACACACCTAGGCTGTGTTATTCCCCCATGTGAGGGGGCATCGTGCTCGGCTTGCTCTCAATCCTGTTGCCGTATAAGCCCACTAACCCCCATCGTGCTCCCATCCCCCACCACCCTCTGGGTTGAGAGCATTACCTCCTGCTGTAGCATGTGGCTACATGTGACTGCATTACATGTGTGTGCACTGGGTCATGGGGCGCAATATATTATACTGTACTCTACCACGCTGCCTCTTTATGGTGGAGGATTCTTCATGAAAACTTACTCTATGGAACAGCTGAAGATGAAGACAATGTGAGAATGTGTCGTACTGTGTATGAGTGTGTGAACACGTCTTGCATCATCCACCACTGACCTACATGGACATGTGTTATCTTGCAGAGTGTGTGTTCATTACTCTAAATTAATAACAAACTCATGTTGTTCCTGTGAGTGTTTGTGTGGCTGAAAGGTAACTTCTCTTCCTCGTTGGTTAGTCTCCGCCAGCACTGGTGTCCTGTTCATGAGCGTCCTCAAGAGCTTCATGACTTTCTGCAACCTAGACAGAGAGAAGAATATATACAGTATATTTAGATATAGACAGAGCTGTGTTGATAAGTGTTAAACTTCATTAGGCAGTAGAGCTGGGACGATACACCTATCTCCTGGTCTTAGTTCCTGTAAAATGTCCCCGGAACTTAATTTAGACCCCGGTCCCTGCGGTCGAACGAAACGCAATGAGTTCCTCAAAAGGTTCTTAGTTATGGGGTAAAGTTCCTGCGGTGGAAACGGGGCTATGGAGCCAATCGAGCTAAGCGGGCAACTGCCCCGAGTGCCCACAGACCCTTAGGGTCCCAAAAACCCAGGTTTAATGTGTGTCAGTTGCTTTTAAATAATCTGATTGCTTCCACATTTAAACCTCTAAAACATGATAACAGCTAGGCCTTGCATTATCATGTGATCTTGTGGCCATGTGTCAAAATTTTAATTATTTTCCAATTACCGCAAACTAATTGAAACAGAAACCTCAGAAGAGGTAGTTCAGAGCCAACCGTGTGGTGTGCACTGTAGCCTACTTGGCCACAACAGGCGCCCAACAACACATTTTGCTCCAAGGCTCCCAAACAGGTTAATCTGGCAATGATTGAAGAATGAAGGAGGCTAAATAATGATCCAAACTTGTGCTAAATTTTGGCGAGGAAAAACTGGCTTGTCATTTTCAAAGGGGTCCCTTGACCTCTGACCTCAAGATATGTGAATGAAAATGGGTTCTATGGGTACCCACGAGTCTCCCCTTTACAGACATGCCCACTTTATGATAATCACATGCAGTTTGGGGCAAGTCATAGTCAAGTCAGCACACTGACACACTGACAGCTGTTGTTGCCTGTTGGGCTGCAGTTTGCCATGTTATGATTTCAGCATATTTTTTATGCTAAATGCAGTACCTGTGAGGGTTTCTGGACAATATTTGTCATTGTTTTGTGTTTTTAATTGATTTTCAATAATAAATATATACATACATTTGCATAAAGCAAGTATATTTGCCCACTTCCGTGTTGATAAGAGTATTAAATACTTGACAAATCTCCCTTTACGGTACATTTTGAACAGATAAAAAATGTGTGATTAATTTGCGATTACTCACAAATAATTGTGGACAATCGTGCAATTAATCGCGATTAAATATTTTCATCAACTGACAGCCCTACTTTAAACAGAACTGAATAAGAAAATACAAATGTTTCAATTCGTATTTAAGACCTCAGAGGTTGTTATGACAAATTACTTTAAAAACAGTAACACTTAAACAAAAAATAACACAATCGTATAAATCTCCTAATTTACCAAATGGTTGATATTATTTATAATAATATTGTAAACATCAGCTCAAATAAGTCTGATGATGACCAGCCATTTTAAATCGCTGCGGTAGGCATGTTACTGTATTCGTTTAATGTTTTGTTGTTATTGTTGATTTATTTTGAAAATTGATGTACTGGTGCACCATTATAATGATTCATAGAGGGGTGTAGACCCTCACCCACCCCCATCCCACACACACCCACACACCCACACACCCACACACACACACACACACACACACACAGAATGTCAAGGTCACTGTGTTTCACACATCCATATATCTCCTCTGCACTGGCCTAAATGGAGGGTAGGACACACACAAAGACACAAAGAGAGAGTCAAAAGTATTGCTTTGGACGCATGTGTGTGTGTGTGTGTGTGTGTGTGTGTGTGTGTGTGTGTGTGTGTGTGTGTGTGTGTGTGCGTGCCTGCGTGCGTTGAGGTGAATTATGGCCTGCACTCACCATTAAAACCACCAGGGAAAGCACATACATAGCTTCATTACTCCCTCTCCGTCCCGTTTTCTCCACGCGTTAAGTAATACTGGTGATGGCGTGTTGGCTGGCGAGACAAAGAGGAGCTAATCTACCGTAAAGAATGAGCCGATAGGGAGGTGAGGTCAGCGTCACAGCAGACATAAATCTAACACTGTAGATTCTTATTTATCAGTAATATATTTCCCAAAATGTCCAAAAAGCAATTCATATACATGGGTAGGAATGTGCACCAACATGACTAACGCTAACACACCACATGTGACCATTGACCACTTTACAAACCAGACACTGCCTGGCTCTATAATCAGTCTGGCCAAATGCGGAAAATCCCTAATGACATTAATTTGCATCTTGTGTCTCGTTTGCATTTTGTCTCCTTGTCCTCTTCATATGTGTGACAGCATGCACACACATGTGTTTATGTGAGTTATGCTTGTGTGACAGCGAATAATTCCCCCACCCTTCACTTAAAGGCCTCTTCCTCATCTGCCTTACATATGTGTTTATGAGTGCACATCTGTGTGTTTATATGTTTGCGTGTGCATGAGTCCATGTACAGTAAAACTTGTGGCTGCGGTCTCTGACTTTGTTTATTAAGAGTGCAGAAACCCTTCGCATGAGAGCAAAATATGCAAACCTGCACATGGACACATGATGATCAGTCAGCTTTGTTGTTTGTGTGTGTCTAAACTTATGAATGAGTGAAGTTGTTTTCCATTAAGAGAGCATAACAAATTGTTAACTGATTAAATGTTTGATTCTGAGATGTTTTTGTTTGTGCGTGCAAGATCCAAACAAGTCCAGACTTGAAAAATCCATCACCATTAATCAGACAGGAGATCATGGAGGAATTTAGAAAAGAGAGAAAAAGAGGGAGAGAAAGAAACGGTAGAAGAAGGCCAGTTATGGTCGTTCACTGGCAAATATCACCCAAGAGGGATGGATGATCCTCACGATGGAACAAAGGAGATCTGGTCTGGGGGAGGGGTGTCAGCAGGACGAGAAGACCTCACCGATGACGGTGATATAGAGCGTGTGTGGCAGTTAATATAGTGCAGGTTACTATAGAGCTCCATAAAATGCTCTGCAGAATGTCCTGCTATGTAGAGACGTAGGAGGTTATCCTGGTGCACTGGTGTCCGTTAGATATTCTTAACATTTTAGAATTTACTGGATGTTAAAATATGTGGTTTGGGCTCGACTCATGTGGTTTAGATGGGAATGCTCAGTATGAGCAACTGTGTCCTGTATTTTCTTCCTGTTTTGTGTTCCACTTGGCTCAGCCTTTCCGTGTGTGTGTCTGCAAGTACAGCTGGGGTCAAAGGAGATGTTTTCCCGTGTGATAAGCAGAGAAACGACGCGACACCCTCCTGTCAGCATGCACAAGTACACTTTGAAAGACAACTCTAGCCTATATTGGCGTTTTTCTCATTTGTTTCCCTAAGCCTCAGGCTTGTATGCACCTAGAAGTACCTAATATTTTCCCACTACATTCCAGGCATGCACGGTGCACCTCACAGGCCAATTTCCAGAGCATTGTGTAACCGTAACAGTTGCTTCTCTTGTTTATCTAAGTGTATGTTGTGCTTAAAATGCATAGTTTCCAAATTGCAATCCTTTTTTCCCTCATTTTCTTTTTTTTAAAAAGAAGCAAGAGCGTTTTAGAGAGATGTGTGTAGATGAAAAACAGCAACTAAAATATCAAATCCAGTAGCCTTTGCCCAGTCCATCTATGAAAAATGACCCTTGTGTTTTGTTGAAATTTGCTTTACTTCCTCATTGTTTATCGTCCCTTATTACACGGCTTTGTTGAATACTCGATTCTGATTGGTCAATCACGTTGACCGTTTATCCCTTACATACACCCCACTGCTTACACCCCAGAGGAGACTAACTCCCTGTTCAGCCCAGTCGCACAAAAAGGCATATGAATGACACGATAATGCCAAGACATTTAACATGCAATAAGGGCTTTTAGCGTATCATTTGTACACCATGTAGTCTGTGCTGACTGCAACGATATAATGCACTACATGTACTGACGTCAACGTAAATATGCTACGCTCAGAGCTAGTGACGTAGAATTAAAAAGTGAGGAAGGCTGCTTATGGTGGGCGGGAAGGGAGGTGGATGAGACTAACAAAGACAGGACTTCCAACCAGGAGACCGGTGTTTGAGGCCGATGTTTTATATATTGTAAATTACGTTAGTGACGTGTTTTCCGTACTGATGTTACGTTGTTTCCATACGTATTTTACTTAGTTTATGTACTTATTTTAAGCCAAACGTGCATGACCTTTTTCCTAAACCTAACTAAGCCTAAGTGGTTTTGTTGCCTAAACCTAACTGCGGACGTTACTGTAGTTTTGTTGCGTGGCGTTCAAATGACACGCAAAAAGCCTCAAATACATCTTCATGACACGCGGAATGTCCTTGTAATGTCATGCTATTTATACACCTTCCCATGAGGTTGGGTTGCACTGTTAAACCTCTTATGAGCAAACAGTTATAAATGCCAATAATAATAATGTTTTGCAGCTGTGATGTCTGAGACCCCAAACAAAAGTCAACATGTCATAATTTTAAATTCATGTTTATAAGAATTTTTTTTTATCATAAAAGCAGTAAAAGTACTTCAGCATGAAGGTGATAAAGTAATCTTAAGGAGGATTATGAAAGCTACCACTCCATTTCTTATTTTCTTTGCTCGAGAGCATGATTGCACCATTTGGTTGTGTAACATAAATGAGCAAAAGACATTCAAGTAAAAAGGAGAAGGTTAGTTATTGTCATACATATGCAAAAAGGCACACAGATGCACTTACGCAAGTGTGACCCTGATACATGCACTAAAGCCTGAAAAAGAACAGAGTCCGTAAAAGAGCGAGGCGAGCGCCGATGGCCTTCGCCAGCCCCCGTGTGTGCTTGTTGAGAAAGGCCTATTGTGAGAGCGCCAAACACAGACCTTGATGCTCACTTTTTAGTGTTCCTTTTTTCCAGGCCTAACAACATGAGGAGGGAGCAAATGTCTGGCGCAAGACAGAACACACTCTGCATTTCAGCATCTGTAAATGCTTCCCAAATAGATTAATACTGGAATAAAATGAGGCCTGACATGTTAGAGAGAGTCAGTGTGTTTGAGGTTATGTGTGGTCAGATGGTGAAAAGGGGAAGAACACAGAGACAGGTCAGCAGCACCCACACCCGCATATCTATTCATAGAAACAGACATAAGCTCCATCAAGATAGGGCTGAGTTGCCTGCATTTTGATTAGCATACAAAATGAGATGGTCATGCCTCACTGGGATCTGTCAGGGTGATGGCAATCTCAGGGGGAAACAAAAACCAGTTCCTCTGTCTGGCCCTATATGACATTTTACTCATCAGTCACAGGTAGGGTTTTAATGAATATATTAAAAGAAATAGTTCAACATTTTGGAAAACATGCTTATTTGCTTTCTTCCCAAGAGTTAGATGCAAAAAATGTATACCACTTTCCTATCTATAGATTAAATATGAGCCGGTTAGCTTAGCTTAGCATCCTGTTTTTCAGTTAACGTTCTTTCTCAAACGGAGAAAGGGGGTGTTGTTAATAGTCAGACGTAATTAATTACCATGGCAACCAGATTGCATCGTTTTTCAACCCACTTTAGATGAAAACAGCTAGCTATATGGCAATGAATTTTATGAATTTACTGTTTGTGAGACTACAAATGAGACAAGAATTAGCGCAACAGATCAACTCTCTCTTTCTCGCTCTCTTCTTTACGGTCTCCTCCTGGCGAGGCGGCCGCCTGGCTGCTGCTGCACCGAGGAGCCGCTGTGGCCGGACACAACACCGGCGTGCGGCATCGGTTGCTTTCCGTTAATTTATCTCCGGCAGGCGGAGACGGTAAAGACGAGAACGCAAGGAAGCGTGAGTGCACCTGTGATAGCTTAAAGGATGACGTATGACCTGCAGTTTCTGCTATAGTCATACGTCATATTCCCAGTTTAGCAACAACGTTCTTTTTTTAACTTTGAGCACAAAATTAAGTTATTTGTCAAAAAAGATTTGCGAACAGTGTGGCTAATAGTATAAAGAACACACCACCACATGCATAAAATCTGAGTAAAAAGGTTTATTTTTTTATTAGGGCTGTCAAAGTTAACACGATAATAACGTGTTAACGCAAATTATATCAGAAAAACAAAGTTAAAATAAAAGTGCTTGCAGGATTCTTTAAGTAAACAAATAAAGAACCTAAAAAATGTAAACAGACACTGTTACATATATATACTTTATATATTTGTATATATATTTTATATAATATTAATGCAAAATCAAGTGTTTTTGAGAATTGATACAGGATCACAAAACATAATATTCCCTTTCATAGATGTTGATACATGTAAATAAAATAGGATTTATGGTGTAATCAATATTGCACAAGTGAATAGGCAATAGAGAGTACTTAGGATAACTTTTAAGTTGTTATAGAATAATATCTTTTTTATTTTTATCTCCTGATGTCTCGTGCTGTGCTGTACACCTGCATGCCCATATGTTCAATTGTTTGTGTGCTTTCTTTATGCCTGAATAAGGCTCTCAAAAAGCTCATCTGTGCGTAACATGAGTGTGTGCGTGTGAGATATTTTGTTTTCCATGCACACAAAGAGAGAGGAGCGATAAGACGGCGACTGTCTGCCCGGCATGTCTGCTTTATTTGAATGTCTGTGTACGGTGTCGGTTCACTCTTTAGTCCTAACAGACAGCTGGAGACAACTCCGCCTCTGACTGAACAGTGTAGAGAGACGCTTCAATCTCATGACATGAATGTGGACATCCTGACATTTACAACAAAAAAACTATTGCATGGATAAAATGTACTGACTGTACAAGATTAAGTGATTCCTATACTTCTTTTTTTGCATTTCCCTCCCTAATAAAACTGACAGCCAAGTGAAAAAAGTGCTTGTTGTCGAGTAAGAAAAGTTACTGTAGCATCTTTTTATCTCCACCAAATATGCAAAATACACACTGTTCTGTCCTGTCCTTCCTGTATGAGACAGCTCTCCTTATGACTAACTTCCCTCGAAGAAACTAATTCATTGACTAAGCACAAAAGCTGAATCTGTATTCTTGCACAAGAGAAGTTAGGAGTTTGATTGTTCATGTCAGAGAACACGCAGCATGTCGGTCAGAAACAAGCAAGCTGCTGACTAAGAGATAACCTCAGAACAACTCACTGCTAATTTCTGTCATGTTCTCACGTCGACCTGCTGGCTCATTAAAACTTTACTCAGGCGGTTACTTACATCACTGCTGGAAAAGCTGACTAAAGAGAGAGATAAGAAGATATCTGGAGTAGAACAGAATAACCTCTGTCCCATCCGGAGGAGTGTAACGGCCTCATGAGTCAACAGACAAACAGGAACCACGAGTGAGCACTTTATTTAAAAAAAAGAAATGTCTCATTTGCTTATATGAAAGGGAAGCTATACTGAAGCAACAATGAGATGTTTACATTTCTAAACAGCAACTCAAAGGGTAGCATACTGTATGTATTGTCATGGAGAGCTTGATAATAAGTGGACGTTTTTGGATTTTGGACTGTTCAGACAAAACAAAAACAAAACAAAACAAAATTGTAATGGACATATTTTCAATTTTATAATTTTAAAGACCAAACAACTAATCGACTAATCGAGAAAATAATTTGGAGATTTATGGATGGATAGAAATAAACAATTGCATCTCTAGTATAAACAGAGAGATACAATAATTTGTGCAATAATTCAACTGTGCATTACTCTTGGTTGGTATACATTGGTGCTGCTGTTCTACTGTACATTTTTAGAAATATTCTTATTTATACCATTCTTACATTTATATATAACACACTTAACAGATCCCACTTCTCCACATTTTGTATTTTTGTACTTATTTGCACTGTGGTTATATATTAAATGTCTTAATGTGAATATTTGTACATATTTCTTATATTCTCATTTCTTAATCTTATTTTTATTATTTACTTATATTTCTCTACATATACTAAGTTATATATTGCAGCATTATGTACAAAATATACATGTTACATACTCTTTTATTTCTATTTTCTTACATTTCTTTATGTTTATATAAGAGCAACTGTTCCCCGCCGGGATCAATAAAGTATTTCTGATCCTGAATCTGATGAATGTTTTTTTGGGAGGGATGAAGGACAAAAAAAACACAATACTGAGGTGAAAGCAGGTCAAAGAAAAGGCAGAATACAGAGGGACAGATGGAGAGAAAAAGAGATATCACTCTTCAGGGGTCAAACCAGGACTGAATGGCGATCGAGGGGCGGTAAAGAAGCCCCTGTCCTGCGATTCGAGTGCTCTCTGTCGGTCTAAGCTTCTGGTCAGAGATGGAGCTGGTTGCCAAGGAGACACACCACCTTCAAGCAGGACGATGGCTCTCACAAATCAACCCATTCATTCCTGTGACGTGAGCGACACCGATAACAGTGACGTGAGTGTACTATGAGCTTGTGTGTGCATGGGACTGTGTATCTCCTGGTGAGAGGAGCTTCATCTTTAGACCCGCCTTGTGCTTTTCTCTCCGTGGCAACGCTCCTCGATCCGGCTCCACAGGTTATCTCAAACATATAGACTCTGACTATAATAGAGTCCACTGCTTAGCATGTTAGTGACAAATGTCCTGGCAGTATGTTTCCCCCTCCCTTAGTGACAATGAAATCACAGAGCCCATCTTCCTGCTCCCATTGGCTGGCAAGCTCCATGGTGATGCCCTGTGATTGGGCATGCCCAGCATGCACTCTCGGCCAATCAGGTTCACTGTATCCAAGAGACTGAAGCATGTAAGGCTATTTAAATCCAACCAGAGACTCACAAGATTGTTCAGATGTATATTTCACGGTGCAAAAAATAAAAAGCTAGGGGGAAAAGGTTTACGAGTGGACGAATGTGCAAATCCAGACAGACCTGATTGGTGTTTGAAGTGGTCGGCCCATCTAGACGGGTTAAAGAGACCCAGAGCGAAGCGTGAGTTGAATGAATGAACTTCTACATCATGCACTCCTCCTGAACCTTGAGTTTATCTGTGAATATCGATCAAATTCTACTTCTTCTCTGCACTGATGCTTGAGTTGCAGTTGGCGAGGCTTGAAGAGAACAGGGATGGCTCGGTTAAAAATCAAATGGACAGAGGAGGTAAAAGCTGGAGGTATTTTTCTCCTGTACAACTGTGTGTGTCAGGGAGGGGGGCAGCCAGCTATTGGTCCTTCATGGTGCACCCGGAGCAGGACCAACTTGCAGTGGACCACAACAAGAGTGTGAAACTCTCGCTGACGAACACAGCGTAAGTCTGCGGCCATTTTGTGTCCACTCATTTTTTGAAACGTCATACTTTTTGTGACGACAAAATGGTGGACTAATCCGAATGTCGGGCTGGCGACGCAAAATCCTTAAAAGAAAAATTTAACGATTTTGCTGAAATTTTACATTTTTATATTGTATTAGATTATAATTTTATACTGCTAATATGAGTGTAATTTATGCAAAACTTTTCTCTGTATCTTTTGTTGAATTACATTTATCTTATGTAACTTTCAATACAGCTGACATGAAGGCTACTTGTCTTTTGCACGGTATATTACTTTTATTTAGCTTGCACTTATTTTCCCACACACGTCGTTCTGTGTCACAGATAACGGACATGTCAATAGAACAAGCTATCTGGCTTACAGGATTATAGAGAATGACCTGGCAGTGTGTCTTTACCATGAATGACAGGAGAGGTGAAAGTAGGTTACAGCTACGACCGCTGATCCCAACTACAGTATGACCCTAATAACAACACAACTACACCGACTGAAAGTATCTAAATGGTAGTCAGAAAGTGGAAGAAAAAGGGTATTTTGTGAACTTAATAAACCTCAAAGTGCAAGGTGGTCCACAAAAGCAAAATGTACACGATATACAGGATTTGCTTGATATCGCAGTCACACTGTGAAGTCAGTTTTAATCTCTATGGTTCAATGAGTGGAAGATGTTTTTAGAGAGCAACGCAGATAACATGACATGACAGTTACACTCAGTTTCAAGTTGCGATTGATTTTTTGTTTAACTATTAACGCTTCACTTATATTGTCGATTTATTATTATTTTTATTTCAGTCAGTGGTTGTTTCTTCCTACACTGTGACACTGATTTGTGACTTTTGTTAACCTGCTTTATCAAATTATGGCAACAGATTTTACCATACATATCCATCTGCTATAATCTATATAACACAGCTGTAGTGGTTACTGTAACCTGTGATAGTTTGTCAAACTTTTAAAATGTATGACATGACATATTGCTGCTACCATGGGAAAAATTGTGTTATTGTTTTATCATACAAAATTATTTTTGCCATCTTTTCTTGTTTCATAAACATATCCTGTCAAAGCTAAAGTGAAGACATTGTGGTCTATGGACATTAGATATATAGTGATCCTCGCTATATTGCTCACTGTATTTGTTGTATTGATGTTTTTTGTACATTTTCACGAGTTTAGTTCATGAGCGTAGGAGGCACATTATGATGCATAATTCAACATTTTGTCATTTCCGTTAAGTGGTAATAAACAGTTGTATTTTTTGCAAGCTTGATTTGAGTTTTTTTGTGTTGAATTTGGGAATAATTTATGTTTTTTTTATTAGTGCATTTTCATTAAGACGGTCAAATTATGTCTTATAGGAAACTTGGAAATGTAAGCCTACCATTGCAGTCATAATTTACAATTTATTTGCAGTCATTTTATACATAATTTTTTACATTTTATTTGTTTGTTTGACTTGTTTGAGCCAGTGGCTAGCAGCTAACGGTGCTAACAGCACAAACAGTGCAAACAACAGCAACAGTGCTGACAGAGCTAACAGTGTTTACCTGAGGGGGAACCAGAAGGTGGGCACTACATTTCTGCAACGATGCCATGGGTCAGAACGACGTTATCAGTGGTAACCGCCGTACAGAGCGACGGCCCTCAGCTAGCCAGTGGGACACAATAGAGAGACTACATGCACTAAAATACAGGCATGGCCCGGTTATGTAAACAAAACAGAGAGAAGCTAGAATTACAACACACACAGAGAGAGAAAAACTTCATTCTCTGCTCAGGTAGACATTACTCCCGACCGCGGCCGTAGGAAGACACTGGCACCCGGTAACGTAAGTGACGAGCCTCGTCACTTCACAAGACACGGGAAACCTCTGTTGGTCTGGAGGAGCTACAGCATTTATTTCTGCACAAACGTCCACTGTACATTCACTAGATATTCTCAGAGCTACGAAGTGTTCTGCAGTGTGTAGTGTGCGCGCATGCACGTGAGGTGGGGCGAGCTGAGTGAAGGCAGGCAGGCAGGCAGCGGAGCAGAGTACAGCAGAGACTCCGGCCCTGGAGACCAAAGCTACGGTCTGCCCCGCGTACTACGACCGCGGCCAACACTGTTTTGCAAGATGGTCTTCACTATATAGAACTTTGCGGTTATGGTGCGTCTGTGTAGTTTGTGTTGGAGTCATGTCTTAACAGCATAGACACACGCGAGCGCACATATGCGAGCGCGCACGGGACACCGACCCTGATTGATTTATACATGTAAGAAGTTACAAACAGTCCCTTTAACCACAGACCATATTTCAGGCATCTAAATAAAACCCATTCAAAAATCCCATTGATTTTGTGATGAGGGAACCTGAAGTGCTAAAATGCTGATTCATTTCCGGGTTTTAGGACTCATTCCTGTCGTTGCAGGGTAAACAGGTGTAAATAATACCACTAATTATGGTCCTGTTCCAATTAGGTGGGTAAAACCAGGGTCCTGGTATCGTGAATGCTGGCTCACTGGAATGGCTGTGACACACTTAATTTAACAGGACCATATTAATTTTAGCAAAAACACCTGTGTTTACCCTGCTATAACAAAATGACAGCTTAATGCTATATTAATGCTCTGAATTTCAAATTTAGTAGCTTTAAGTTTACGAATAAAGGGCCAATAATTATCAGGAAGACTAGTAACACATCTGAAATCAACAAATATCCTCTAAAATAACTCATATACTTACAATTTCCCTCAAGAACCTGAAGTTTGCCTCTAGTCAACCAACTCGTGTCATCAAATCTCGCGAGACTTCCGTAAAGTGAAGCTCGTGCACGTGACTTCCTCGGGGCTAGTTGAGGCAAAGCTGTAAAACTTGACAGTTTTTCAGCTAATTTCAGGTGTTTTTGATTGTTTTGTTTTGACTTTTGGAAGCCGAGTTTAAGATCTGAGGTAATAACTGTCCCGAATATCACCCACAGAGGATTTTAACCGGGTTAACGGTAAGTTTTCTAGCTTTATTTACTTGTTTACTCTCACTTTTTGGGGATGCTTTCATTCAAACCCCGCTTTTTGCTTTCAAACTCTTCCTGTTTCTCTAATTTAACAGTTAGGTACACTTACTACAGATGATTTACAGATTTTAAACTGCTCTTAGGGGATTAATAAACAGTTTAGCTCGGTTTATTGGATGTTAAGGTTGTTTTGTTTCGTGGGGTTTGTTGTCCAAGCTACCACAGCGGCATATGGTCACCATGGAGACGGAGCGGCATAGGGTCACCATGGAGACGGAGCGTGAACGCGCAGGGGGACTTCTCATGCACTCACACATAAAGTCAACAAATTCAATTCAAACAACTTTATTAATCCCTCTAGGGGCAATTGGCTTGGAACAGCCTGTACATAAAAACATATATAAAACATAGTGACACACAACAACAACAACAACAACAACAACAATATATGTAAGCTAAAAAATATATAAGACAGGACCCAAAAGTTGACAAATTCACTAAATGTAATGAGTAGAGGGTTGTACTGCTGGGATAATGGGAAACTATTTTGATAATTGACTAACCATTTTAGTTTTACTCAGATTAATTGATAATGAAAATAATCTCAATCAATTATTTATATAGCACCTTTCGAACAAATCAAATGCACTTCAAAGTGCTTTACAAGCGATTGACAGATACATTGACAAATGTTATAATGATCAACAGTTACTCAAAGTAGTAAAATGTTGATAAAACAAAATGAGTAAAATAGAGTATAAAATAGTATAAATAATAAAACCACTAAAAATGTAAAACCCTACATGAAAGCCAGATTAAATAGATTGGTTTTTAGTTTACGTTTAAAAATATCAATATTTTCAGCTCTTCTCAGATCCTCAGATCCAGTGGCTTGGAGCGTAATGGTTTGAAAACAGCATCACAAAATCTTTTAGCTCTGCTTTGTGGAACAACTAAAAGAGAAGAACAAGAGAATCAGAGAGGTCTTCCTGGTTCATAAACCAAAAGCATTTGGTTTCTGCAGCTCTAAATGCAATCGTGTAGTATATATTATAATACTAGCATGGGCTATTCTGCTGCATAATGAATGATACTTTAGATATTTGTTTTGATAATACTTCCATTACTTAAGATTTAATGCAGGACTTTTATTTTCAATAGAGTCATGTTACGTTGTAGTATTGCAACTTTTACTTATTCAACGGGATCTGGATACCTCTTTCATCATTGCTTGCCATGCTTCAAACATTATTCATTGCAACCTCAGATGTATTTAACACCTGTTTATTTTCTGTTCTGGCAGTAATCTATTTTTTTTTTTATATTTCCAACTGTTTCCCATCAGTGAGACACCCTGTATCCACCTGCATAATTAAATCAAACCACTGAGGTAATTTGCAGACTGTCTTGGCAAATGTCACATGGAGAGAAAACAGGAGATCTGCAGCCCGTTCGTTCCACGGCGCAACAGCACTGGGAGGAAAACGAGTGCAGAAATAGTCAGCGAAGCCAGACAGTCCCTGCGAGTCCAGTCCACCCAGCGACCGTTCACTCCCAGAGATGGACACCGGCAACTTTTTGAAAAGAGCTCTGTACGTGCCGACCGGGACAGCAGACCTCCATCTGCCTTTAGGTTAGTCACAAACTCAGGTTTTCAGGTTCTGAAGGGTCACATGTAACTTGTAGAAGTAAAGAGAGTAAAGAGATTTCTTTCCACTTTTCAGCCTTCATGCTCAAAATTTTGATGCTCCGGACTCCAGGCCAAGTTCAGGGACTCGCCTCTCTCCTCTGGACCATGTCAGTTCCCTCACACACACACCTATATATAGTAGTTCAAATCATTCAAATTAAGGTGGTATTCGTTGTAAGCTCAGGGACCTATTTGCATCTTTTAATATGAGTATTACCATGAAAACTGAAAAATAGGATAAGGAGTATACACGCCTCTGTACACCAACATGAGAGCTTATCCGGTTTTAATAAATGGGATTATAATGTTAATATATGAAATCAGATTAACCAAAATAATAGGATCTTTGTGGACATGCGTAGTTAAATTTGTGGATTCAAGTTCTGGCTCATTGTTCACACCATCCACTAATATGTTTGTGTGGTACCAGAAGCCAAAGTTTCCAGTCCCCTGTGATGCTGAGGATCCATTCAAGGCCTTCCCCAAACCCCCCACTGACCCACTGGAAGGGAAGAGGGGGCTGCCAGGGGCGCGGGCACGCCTCCTTCGGGCTGGATCGCTCACAATGTTGGCTCCTGTAGAGGGACAAAAAGATGGTAAGGACGGAAAAAAGGGAGAAAAGATGGTAAATAAAAGTAATTATTATAATCCATGTTGCGCTTACAATAAAATGCTATTAAGAGAAGGTATTACGGTGCATTTGTGCTCTGTATATTTCACCCGTTGCATCCCTGTAAATCTTCTGTGCACGCACTAGTGCAAGAGCAGTTTCCTCAAAGGGAAATGAATGGAGCCATTCACATGCTGACATTATACCTGATTTACATTCTCTGCGGTTGTTCTGGGTGAAAAACGTGATTTACTGCTGCTGTTTTGAGTGGGAAATGAGTCTCTCTCTCTCTCTCTCTCTCTTGAACCTCGTCTCGCGAATCTGCTCCGCTATTTAGAGCAATGAAATAGATGAGGATGTTCAAAAGGATTGACTGATTTGGAAATCTTTGAGTAAATGTGCATAATACAGTATGTGATTGTGTACAAAATTGAAACTTAAGCTACAAACGTTATAGCAGCAACCTGTAAATATCTTCTTGCCACATCCTGTGTGTCCAGGCCCAGGACAAAAGCAGCTGTCAGCTAAACGGCTCCCCAGCACAGACCACACCGAGGTCTGCAGTAGTCCTCATAAACCTGGCCCACGCAGAACAGCAAGTGAAAGGTATGCTTTCTATCCCTCTGTTTGACTTGCAAGATCTGTCCTCTCTTGTCTGCCCCCCCACCCCGACCCAGCCTCTCCTGCGCCCGCTTTTTGACCAAAGTGACAGTACGACAATGACCTGAGGATTTATAGGCACACTAGAGGTTGCAGTGGTAGCCATTACAAGACGGAGTTGATTGTGCCTTCCATTTTTGCCTTTTGTCAAATCCTCCTCCTTGCTTTCTTACCTCTTTGCATTGCCCCAGTTGTCAAATTCACAGAGTTTAATGTCTTGTTGTGTTCCTTTTTTAGTCTACAACTTATCCAGACTACCAAGAAGAGAAAGTCCAAACAGGAAATACCTTAGTAAAGCTGACATCATCATACTGGTTTGTGTTTTGTGCTGCGCTATGTCCAACCCATGACCCGAATGTTTTATTTTTTAAAGAATTTTTAGGGCTCATTTATTGCCTTCATTAGAGCAGCTGGAGAATGACAGAAAAGGGGGGAAGAGAGAGGGGACAACACACAGCAAAACACCCTTGATCCAAATGTTAACAAAAATTAAAAGTTAGAACAGGCCTGAAAACTGCTCTCAAATTGATCTTTTATATTGTACAGGCACCAACATTAGACAAACTCAAATCTAGGGTAAGTTGCTAGTTTTATTTTACATACATTCAGCTACCATCACTGACCGCTGAATATATGAAGTTTAGTTAGACCAGCCATGGGGTGTGTTTTAGGTGCAAACTAATTTGTGAGGGCTGGAGTCTAGGGACACCAAATATCAGACATGATGAGGCACCAGAGTTCAGGACAGTGAGCCAGCAGATTCCACCAACGAGGGACATGAACTTCCCCTTTAACATCGTCACGTGGTGGTCTGTATTAGATAAACAAACAAAGAAAGATGTAACATAAAATATCATGCATTTACTCATCGTAACCATCTCAATTATCAAACTCAAAATACCAACAGATTCCTTAGGTTTTTTAGTTTTATATGATACCAGTATCTTTACTCTTTAAAACTGAGCCTGATACAACCTAGTGGCTTTAAAACAAATTTGCTTTAACGCTTTATCGCGTCAACTCTGACAGCCCTAATTATATTCAAACACCAACAATACATCAGTTAAACTCTGGAATCAATCATAAGTTGGACTAGACAAACGCATGGCATCGTCAAACTGATAAACCTTGAAGACTAACTCACTTTATACGCCCTTGACAAGCACAAGGGAACACAGGTCTGGTGTGTGGCAGAGCAAACAGAGTAATGATTCTCCTCCTAGTTATAGGAGCGCTGATTGAGGGCAGATTGAGCTCACCTGTGTCGAGTCTGTGGCTCCTCCCAGAGCTCATCAGGCTCATGGAAAACATGGGAGACTTTCAATAGCGTCACGAATAGATCGAACAAATTCTTCAACTCGACCCCATTTTAAACCCTCTTATACTTTACTGTCCACTATATCTTGGTCACGGTGAAATCCAGCTTCATAACCCAGTGAAACTGCCTCTATCTGTCATTACTATCACGTGTCATCTTTTACACCTTCACAGTGCAGAAAGGCTAAAAGCTTTACTTTTTTCTGCCGACCTCATCAGCCGTGTGTCAGCACGAGGGGCATAATTCTGGGCGTGAGGTCGGGGGGGGCTGTCGTTACAATCCATCCGCCTATCGATTGGGTGGGGTAGCTGGGGCTGTAGAGGGGGGACAGACCATAAAACACTTTTACAGGAAATCTGGCCCGCAGCACAACCTCCTCCCTCACAAAGCCGAGTTAACACGCAATGTTTGTGTAACTTGTTGCTGACAAAGAGAAGTCCCCAGAGATGAGACTTCTTGATCGGTGTTAGGTCAGAGTTTTTGAAGCAATGAACTACATAAAAGGTGCATTCGACGGAGACAAACAAAGTGAAAATCACAGAGATAGTCGAGCCAGAAGTGCACTGACTACAAGTGGAAATAGACGCAGCATGACAGATTAATATGATGAGTTGGATGAGATATAAAGATAGGGAAGATTAGACATCCACTAGCTTCTTTTTCTCCAATAAGCCGGAGCTTTATAGCTCCAAATGGCTCTCTATTAGATTTGGGTGCCCATCTGGGTAAGGCTGGCAGCAGCGTGTGTTGTGACTGCAGTGCACTGGCCAGGCCTAAGACAGGGATGAGGTCATGTCTCGGAGAATGCAGTATCACACAAAGAGGCCTTATTATCAGGCTCTTAATCCTATCATACAGAGCCAAAGCCCGCTCGCTGACATTCACTGCAACATGCCTCGGCCAGCGCTCCCTGCTGCATATATGCCCCGTGTGCCAGCTCATACCAATCACTGAAATCCCCTTCAAAGTGAGAGTCACACCCGCGTACTGTGTGTTAATGCTAATGTCATCGATGGTGATGCTCCGATGGAATGAAAAGGAGACATTTTTACAATAGCTAGGGCCATTTTCTGTCTCATACCTGTCAGCAAGGAACCGTGAAATAAAGCTCACTTGAGTGTAAAAGCTCAATAAGCTGAGAGTCAGCCTTTTGTGCTAATGTCACTGCAGACGCTTCAGAGTCCTGATAACGTAATAATAATAATAATGTGTGTCTTTGACAGGAGTGAGTACACTTTTCCATATTTTCACTCTTTTGTGTGGGACTTGTGAAGTAAATCTTGCAGTTATAGCAGCGACGAGGATGACTCACCGTGATGCTTGTGTTTATCTATTTATTAATAGCTGTTTTCTCAGTTGGTCAGGTAGTAATTAGTCATAAGCAGTTGGTGAAGAAGTACTCCGATTTGTTTACTTAAGTAAAGTAAGTAAGTAAGTAAAAGTCATTCCCTTAAAATCTTACTTAAGTAAAAGTACAGAGGTTTTATGATCAAAATGTACTTAAAGTATAAAAAGTAAAAGTACTTACTTACTTAAATGATATATTATTATATTTATATTATATATATTATATTAGTAGTTTAGTTCAGTGGTTCCCAACCCTGGAGTCAGACTCCACAGGGTCACAAAATTCATCTGAGGGATCGTGAGATGCTTAATCAGGTAGAAAAGAAAAAACAAAGTTTTAATGTGTAAGGGATAATGTACAGCGAGTCGGTCATTGTCGTGAAATAAACCCCGACAGGTCTTGCGTCGCCCCGAGGGGTTTATTTCACAACAATGACCAGCTAGCTTTACATTATCCCACTTATTATATGGCTACTTACTTAAGAAATCAATAATTTGACCCAAAAACGGTCCGCCAGAGTTCGACATCAGATCTGCGCCCATAGCAACGGTCTGTTATACATAGCAACGGTCTGCTATAAAGAAATAACACACCGTAGAGCGCCGTGATTGCCCAATCAGAATCGAGTATTCAACAAAGCTGTGTAATAGTTATATATAATATTTATATTTTGAACTTTTCACTAATCTTTTATTTTTAGTGAAATGTTGGAGGATATGATCTCTTTGGGATTCAAATAGTTATTTAAATCAAACTGTTTTAAAAATTTGGGGGTCCAAAATAGAGCAATTACTGGTTTACTTTTTAACAAATTGTATTTCATAAACTGATCATATGTTTGGTTTAACTAGTAACTATATCGGTCAAATAAATGTAGTGGAGTAAAAAGTACAATATTTCCCACTGAAATGTAGTGGAGTAGCATAAAATGGAAATAGTCAAGTAAAGTACACATACCTCAAAATTGTACTTAAATACAGGACTCGAGTAAAAGTGCTTATAGTTACTTTCCACCACTGGTCATAAGACACACTACCTGTCGTGTTTCACAGACTTCATTGCAGCATTGAGCCTCTTTGTGTGACTTGACAGTGACATGCATATAGAGTTAGATGCAACGGTGACATGCAGAGAGGGCAAGCCACAACACATAGCAGAGCATGACAAGGGGTGTGTGGGTTTCTGTGAGCGCTTTACGGTTACTGCACAGAGGCGGTAAAAGGCTGTAGAGAAACGGCTCACAGTGACAAAGCATGAACAGCTTAAACCAGACTGCCCACAAAGCTGAGATCTTAGTTCCTGTCTGTTGGGGGAGTGCAGTTTGTGATGCACAACGGGCACAGACACAAATATTCACACAGAAACTTACGAGCAGTCACGCACAAACAGACACACATTTATCTGCACGAGTGTAATGTACATACACGCACATTAACAGCACCTGTACACAACGCTCAACCTCTGCTGCAACAGGGACACCTAGTGGCCCTTGATGAAAATACACCTGTAGCTGACAGAATATAAAGTCAGCAACTTTTTATGGATTCTTTGACACAATTTCATCCTTTTAAATATTTCATTTTTCTTTCAGTTTATTATTATTTAAATGTCTCCCAAAGTCAATTAAATGAAACTAAACAAGTCACATACTGTATGTCTCATCTCCAAAATGTGATGTAACAAGACTCTTTGTGTTTTTGTGTTTCTTTGTGCCAACAGTAGAATAAAGCAGCCCAGTGTTGACTCAGACGTTAGACTCACAGGGTGCAGAGCAGGACGGAGAGCAGGTTTGTCCAGATACACTAAATTAACCTCTTTTATTTTACATATTTAACACAAACATTTTGTACTGCATTTGAAACAAAAACACAACTTTTCCTATTATACCATTCAACCATTCAGTGACTTTACTTTTCTAAGCTGTCCAACTAAAAGCAACCCAAGTGTGCCTAAATATAATAAGACTTGTTGTTTCACCAGCAATATAGACACACCTCTCTCCCCGTAACTGAACACCCCCTTTTTGAGTGTCAAACTTTGATTGGGGTGTTGTTGCTAAGAGCCTAATTTCCACCACGAGAGGCAGCCAGCCAATAGCTGAGAGAGCTGTTGGTTTGGGCAACCACAGTTTCCTGCATCACACCAAGCAAAGGGGGGTATGCAAATGTTCAGCAAAAAAATGTGCATGGCGTGTGAGAGGTTGCAGACATTTGCACACGTGTTTTCATCACAAATGCCCACACGCCAACTATTTCAGCACAGAAATCAGAGGAAGTGTAACTGTGGATGGTGACCTTTCATTGTGGCATCAAACTTCCTGCCGTTTTATTTTAAGACGGTGAACTTGTGAACCGTTGCTTTGACGCTCGTGTTCACTGTCTGCGTTTGGATGTGGTAATTGGCTAACTGCAATTTCTCTCTGCACATTTCAGAGCCGGGGAATGAAGACAACAGCACCACAAGCACAGAGGAGGATGCAGAGTCACTGGTGTGGAATAATGTGATTGCTCCTCTTCTCCAACAACTAGAGAGTGTGGCTGCAGGTAGTGTGGTCAATGCAATAAGAAAACCCACTAAAAAAGTGCAAACATGTGACATGCATTAGTTTTGAGATCCATTCGTGTGACCCAAAGAGTTTCTGTCACCAACTTCACTTATCAATATTACATTTTCCCTTTTTGGTTGAAGAAAGTTAATCTAAAATGTAATGTGGGTGCAGTGATACTGGCCTTTTTTTTATTAAAGGTAAGCTTCTCATTTCTCTATTTCTTATTACATTTTCAACCAGCAGGTTTTTAGCATTGGCAGATAGTCATGCTGCACAAAGTCTCACAAAATGAAAACGCGCTGTCATTTCAACCACTGAAGAAAGGCAAACAAACTAGTGATATGTTTGGCATCCATGCCGAATTGTCTTAGTCTGAAACTGCAGTCTGGCAGCCATGAAATGAAATCTATGGCTGTAAATATTTTAACACTCTACAAATTTAATGGAAAATTTATTTGAAAGATAAATATTAAATATTTATTGTACCGAGTGCCTTCTGGCTCATGCATAAAACACCTTTCAGATTCAGTGGGAAATTGCAGTGAAGAAGTGTTGAGTGTGAGACTGCAGCCAGTCTTTTTTAGAAATGGCCAAACCCTGTTCTTTATGCAGGGAAAACATTTATTTTACCTCAAAAACAAGGAAAAGACTCCACCCTTTCTCTTCCTCTGCGTCAAGATCGGAGCTGCCTGTTGCAGGAATTGTTCCCCTGCATTCGACCATTGAGCTTAGAAAAGGGAGGAGAATGTTATTTTACTGCTGACCGATGCATTATTGATGTTGAGGATTTAACCTCAAGTTCTTCATGCAAATGATAAATGTACACCATGCAGTAGAGCCCAAAGATATTGCACATGCATACCACAACATCTGTATTTATAGGGACACACACTTGCCAACACACACACAAGTGGGTGTTTTCTTTTTGGGTTGTTTGCTTTCCCTGTGAATGTTTGACATGTTTGCCCTGAATTTGACATCATTTTCTGTTTTCCCTGCGATGCCAGGCAGCTCCGAGGGCTCGGTGGACCGTCTGTGTGATTTGTGTGACGGTCTCCACGGCGCCTTGGCAGAAGCGGACATGCTCGGCCGACGCTGTAAGAGGAGGTCAGGGATACTTCGAACGCTGTTCCGCCTCATCGACCTCAACTCGGCCCAGCTCAACCTGCACATCGCCAAGCTCTGCCTCGCTGTGAGTTGTCTGGGTCTGACCGGGTGGCAACGTGTCTGCCACTTAGTCACTATCACAAGGGCATCCAGGGACGCTTAACACAAACGTTTTTTTTGCTTTTCTCTCTCCAGCTGTGTGTCAGTGGAAACAACCTGCTCAACATCTGTAAGCTCATCTTCCAGATCAGCCGCAGTGAAAGCAACGACATCCTCTTCCAGCACAACTCCATCATAGGTGAACACTATTCTGGGTCACGATGATCTAGCTTAGGTTTCCTATTCTGTTCTATATTCTAACGTATATGCAAGTAAAGAACACAAACTTATTCTTTATGTGTTTGTTGGCTGATGTAGATTCCCCCGTTATTAGATAAAAATGTTTTTGTTTATGTCTGCTATATGAGCTGCTCCAAGAGCGTAATGTTCTCTGCTGGCCTAGAGTGATTTTTGTATCTGTCAGAGAAGCCAGTATTTCAATTTAGCATGTTTCCTTAATCTCTGATGACATATCATGGTCATTTTATGATTTATTACAGTAAATGTATTACATATTGGTCCTTTAACATTCGATTTCTTTGTCTAGACTCGTTTCTGGGCGTTTTGAGCAAAGAGGATGTGTCCTCATCTGGAGAAGCTCTGCTCTACTGTGTTGGGACTCTGAAATTCCTCTCAGGAAACGGTGCGATCCTCAGACTCCTGCTGGACAAGAACTGTGTCGGTGTGGCTCAGAAACTCATCCAGAGGCTCCGCGCGGCAGACGACGCCAACTTCACTGTAGCAGGACACATCCTTGTGCAGGTGTGCCAGACTTAACACTGCTGAGAGAGTTTTAAAATGCGGAAACTTGAAGCATCTACTCCTGCTCGCAAAATAACACACATACTTTCTCAACAGTTGTACAAAGTCAATATAAAGGAACACAATGTTAAATGTTCTTCTTCATGTGTTTGTTGGCTGATGTAGATTTTCCCGCTATTAGACAAAAATGTTTTTGTTTATGTCTGCTGTATGAGCTGCTCCAAGAGCGTAATGTTCTCTGCTGGCCTGCTTGCCACTTCAGTCTAACACACACCCTGCTACACTCTTCCGAAAATGATTGCTGCTAACCGCATAAGTCGGCCCAAGCAAACATCTTGAGCCAGCGCTTCATTTGATATCTAACTCAACTCATTATGCTATTATAGGAGGGAAAATAAGCCGACTATAACTTTCCAGAGCTTTCAGTGTTGCCGTGTGTTGGAAATGACTGTTTCCCTCCTGTGATAGAATGATTTATGTCCATACTGAATAGTTTCCGGTGGCTCCGCTGTATGGCGTCCTGTACGGGCCGGCAGCCAGCCTTAATGAGCCACAATAGCACAACTCTTGACACACTGGCCTAAATAGAAACGCTCAGATAAAGTATTAATGTACATTACTTCTTGCTATCGCACCCCTCTCTTTGTCTGCCCTATGACCTCTGTAGCTGACAGCGACCTTGAGGAACCTTGCAGATCACGCTGATTCCCGTCCACTCTTCGTCTCCTTCTCTATACTACCTGAGCTCTGTCTGGTGCTGCGTCATCACCACAAAGACCCGGACATCTGCACCAACATTTCCAGAATATACAGGTATCACACATACTCTTCTGTAAAGATAATGTCTTCCTTATTTCTTCCTGCTTCTCTCCCCAGCTCACGAACATTAACCATCATAACCTGTCATCAAAACAGGCCATCATTCAGCTCTCACCCTCTCTTCTCTGTTTTCCTGTCTAACTCCAGCAGTCAATCCGCTTTCTTTTTTCCTCCAACATGGAGTCTTTGTTTGTAGTCGGGTCTCACAAAACAAGAGTCTCCAGAGAAACACAGCATTTGTCAGAGGGGATGTCATTAGACATCTGTTTTTGCCTATGCCGTTACAAAAACACTCAAGGTAGTGACGCAGCTGAGCTCTCTTTTGCCAGTTGGTGTGATGAATAGTTTAACTTCTTCAGTATAGAGTTCTGAATGTACAACTGAGTTTAAATGTGAAGACCTGCATGCAAAGAAAAAAACAACTACATGTGCAGTTTAAAGTAAAGTTAAAGTTAGAAACACAGTTCCTTGTGTGAACCTGCTCACCCAGAGTTAGACACTAAACAACTACACCAGTAAGGTGCTTTTAAGTCACACAAGCTGCTAGCAAATAGGCAAAAAGCATTTCCAAGGGTAGACTAATCCAACATAGGCTAAAACTGTGGCTTATGTGACTGAATATGAAGGTACTGGGAAAGAAAATACATACTTTAGTTTAAAGGGAGACAATGCAACTAGAGAAGTTGCCAGGCAGCTGTACTCTTAACCTTTTGGCCATGGGAGAAAGGTTCGGTGTTAAACCATGCACAGGGCTTGGGGCACCGAAGTCACCCGATCACCCCATCTTCTCGGCTCTGACAGCAGGCCTCTTACCACTAATAACACCTGATCTCAATACCTCCACCAAACAGAGTGCAATGACTCGAATGATGCTCTAATCTTCAGTTTTGCGCTTCAGGTCTCATGAGTACCTCGTCAGTTTTAGAAGTGTTTTTCCAATATAGCCCAAGACAATGAAAGCATTGAAAGGTAGATCCCAGGCCTACATATCCATTAGCTGGAGTGTTGTTTTAATATCTCCATATTTAGTCAGCATAGCGGAGCAGTCAGTCAGTGGTATTTGTTGTCCCCTCTCTCCCTCAGTAAACTCTCCTCTTACTCGGAGTGCCGCCTCGCTCTGGCCCAGACCCCCGACTGCTACCAACTATTTTTAGAACTGCTGAGCAAACATCACCAAAAACAGGTGAGTCCACCAGCCTCCTCTTCTGTGTGTGTGTGTGTGAGTGGGAAGTGAAGACAGGCTTTTCCGGTGCTGCTGATGTAATCCGCTAAGCATGTTTGCCCTAAGAGCAAGTTGTTTATGTACCTCAAGTCCAAGCACATTTACAGGACATTGTGTCCATCTGCACATAGCGTCCGTCCCTCTTCCTCGCGTGTGTTTTGACATTTAATCATCCCAGGAGGGGCTGAGTGAGTCAAGGAAAGGGGCAGAGGGAGGGAGGAGGAAAGGAAACAAAATAAATGAGGTGAGCTGGAGCAGATACTACAGTAGAGGTGATACAGAGGTGGAGGGGAGGAGTGATAGACATGAGGAGGAGGAGTAGAAGAAAAGGGTGGGACTTTGGCAATCATACATGACTGACATGTGTTCTTAATCTCAATAGGAATAAACACACACCCACGCCGACAAATACACACACACACACACACTGAACAGTAATACATGTAATAAGCACCCAGTCCTGGGACGGCCCGTGCTGTCCTCATCCCAACGCCCCTGGACGTTTATGGGAGAAAATAAAAGCTCACCTGTTCTTCATGTTATTTACTAAGTAGAGTCGGGATACAAGGGTGACGCACGGGGTGTCATTTGTCACCTTTTTCTCGGTACAGGTGCGATAACTCATTAAAAAGAGAGGGCGTAGTTACCCTCAAACATGTCTAAACAGCTATGAGCCCTCTGGGGGACACAAGGGACACTGACAATGGTGCTACTTGACAGGACAGGCTCACTGGGCTGCAGGTGAGGCGGCTGCTGATCTTCAGATTGTAAATTAAATCTCAGGATCGAATGTTGTTTTTCATCTTCTTTCCAGAAACAATATATTTTTTTATTCAAATATACTGTAAATATATTTATATACTATATTTACTCTATAACCCTGAAGCATCAACATTTGCTGGTTTCAGCTTTTTCTCTATTTTGTATCATTGTAAAGTGAATATCTTTGGTTTCTGGACTGTTGATCGGACAAAACAAGATATCTGAATACATGTACTGTGGGAAATTATACTCGGCATTTTTTGCTACTTTCTGACTCTAACAGATACTCAACAATCAATTGATTAATCCAAAAAATAATCTGCAGATAATAGATAATGAAATAAATATTTAGTTGCATCCCTAAAATATAAAAAAAACAAGTACAAACTACAAACACGCACAAAGTTTATGTCCTATACCAGAGGTGTGGACTTGAGTCACATGACTTGGACTCGTGTCAGACTTGAGTGACGAATTTGACTTAAGACCCGACTCGAAAAAATCAAAAAAAGACTTGCAACTCGACTTGGACTCTAACATCAGTGACTCGTGACTTCACTTTAACCTTTTGCCTTGAAATTACTTGATACCCGCCCCCAAGCCCAAAGTTAAAAAAAATATGTTATTTAAAACTTGTGTGCACAAAGACAATCAACTGCCTGTACTGGAGGTGACTCCGACAGCGTCTGAGATGTTGGGTTTATTTACTTTTTGGGAGATCCTTTATTGATTTGTTTGGGAAGAGGATTTACTCGTAGGGGTAAATAACTGAACTGAACAAACTGAATTTATATCTTGTGTTTGCTGCTGAATCCCTGAAAAGTGGTGTTTTTTTTTGTTGAACTATGGACTCTTTATTATTGTGACTTACATTTATTTATCTTACACTTAACTCCCCAGATCCACTTTGTTTGAACTCTACTTGTTAAAATGGCATTACATTTGGTGAAGAGCGCATTATGACTTGTTTATGACTCGAAGCTCAAAGTTTAGGACTTGGGACTTGAGTGCAAAGACTTGAGAGTTACTTGCAAAACAATGACTTGGCCCCACCTCTGTCCGATACTATCTACATCCTATTTATCTCTAGCACTGAATAAAATGCTGCACGAGAAGAAGAGGATCAGTTGAGTCATGTTTGAAGTAATTTTTCCAACACAGTCTGGCCTTTCAGACACATTTGCAGTAGAAAGAAACGTCTGGTTTGCAGAAAGTAAAATAATTGCATAAAGATAAAGGTTAACCACTACAGTGCTCCCCATCGTTCTCCCACAGGACCTCGTCGTGCGCCTTCTGTTCACCCTCGGGAACCTCACGGCCAAAAGCGAGGAGGCTCGGCAGGAGCTTTTTCAGTGTGATGGCTGCATGGACACATTGCTGCAACTGTACGACGCCTACCAGCGCAGAGACGGCTCACCACAAACACACCCACAGAAAGGTCCCCCTTCACCCAGACGGCCTCAGGCGCCTCCAGTGAGTGTGCAGGAGGGTGAGGATGTGCTGGTGAAGCTGGTCAGGGTGTTGGCCAACATGTGCATCCACCCGGCTGTGGGTCCAGCTCTGGCTGCCAACACAACCTGCGTTCAGCTGCTGATGGAGACACTGGGTGAGCAGGAGGAACTCGTCCTCCTCATGTTAGTCAGTTTTTAAGTTCTCAGATTTACAGTTGTAAAGTTTCTAACGTTTCGTGTCGCACAAAGGCAGCAGTGTGTGAAAATCTGTAGTTCCGACTAGTTTAAAAATAGATGTTCAATGCATCGTAAGTACAGTATCTGCAAACCACTTCCCTTGTGCTGGGAACAAGACATGACTTTGGTCGAAAACACACTCCTCATTTGTCTGCTCATTCCATCGCACGCTCTCCTTTCAGTACTCTCTGTTCGATTCGCAGCAGCACATCCTCTTTTGGTTTACCTGTTGTTGAAGTGTGACAGAGCGAAGCGCCTCACTGCATGAGCAGGATGTTCTGTCACATCTCACAGACGACTTGGTTTGTGTGTGTGAAATTCTCCCATGTGGTTAGATGGTTTCAGGACAGGTTGATCTGAGACGCAGATGGGTGTGAAACTCTCGATTTCTCTGCTGCATGCCTCCTACACACACTCCACGGCAGTTGGGAGAGAAAATTAAGTAAACACAAACAAAACAGAGGTCAAACTAGTGGAAAAAAATGACAAACTATAGAGGGGCGATGCCAGAGAGTAAGACGGGAAGTAAATGACGTAAGTGAAGACAGAAACTGAGCAAATGAAGGAGATGATGGAGCAGCTGGAAACAGCAAACAAAATCTCAGTAGAGGATGAAAGAGCCGGGTTGGCTGATCCATGTCCTGTTATGATCAAGTTCATAACAGGCAGTGCTGCTTTACATTACAGAGCTGTGAGGGGGGGCCACAACAAAGCAGCATTTCCAGTCAGAAACAGAAACAGAATTCAGTGTGACACAGACGCCGCTTGACACCGACCGCAATATCCGCGATTTATGACCGAGCACACGACATCTGCTTCTATATCAGGAGCAGACTCGGTTTCCAGGCCGCTCACGATGTCATGGCTTGCATCGGGTCACGTTGACCTTTGTATGCCAGCTCGCGATCAAACCCAAAACCACAGATAACAGCTACTTTTATGATAAATGTCACAGTGTCACATCAGTCTGGCCGAACTGTAATACGCAAAAAGATTGTTGACTGTATTCCTGCATGTATTTATCATATTTAAATAGTTCTTTTTATCTGCAAATTACTGATTAACTATTAATCATTTACATTTACATAGCAACCCAGTTTACACAATCCATGTTGCAGTTGTTTTATGGATTAATAATCTACCCTCACTTTATCTTCTCCTCTTCATCAACATAAAAGGAAGCAAAGCTTTCACCTGGATTCACCTGGTTAGTCATTAAAAGGGAAAGAGCAGTTTATTTTGAGTTCTGCGTGTATTCTTTACAAGGAAATGTAATTATAATTTCTCACATTATGCTGAGACTAGTCACCAGAATAAGGTTATAGTGGTCAGTAATATGTGAAAAGGCTGCTCCTATTGACTGTGCATTGAGGATGCTCCCTCTATTGGCTGCATTTTAAACAGAAAAAAAACATTTACTATAAGATTTCTATTAGTAATGATGTTAATTCAAGGTTCCTTTTTTGTTTTTTACATGTGTGTTTGTGACACAGAGCTGAGGTCTGCGCAGGAGAGCGGGGAGCTGCTGGTGAATGTGGCCGCCACCATCAACAACCTGTCCTTCTACCAGGAGGACAGCTCTGTGCTCAGAGACAGTCAGCTCACCATGGCCAAGTGTAAGACTGACACATCTTAATGTAGAAATGAAAAATAAAAACTATGAATGAAAAGAAAATTAATTTCCGTCCCCCCTTCTACTCCTCCATTTCTCTCTTTTCCTCTGCTCACTCTTTCTTTTTCTACTTCAGTGATGTTGAAGTTGGTGCTCAGCTCCAGTATGGAAGCCATGCTCGAGGCCACCCGTGTTTATGGAAATCTGTCACAGTCCAAGGATGTACGGGACTTCATCATGCAAAACAAAGGTATATATGATGGATACAAACACCAACAGACAGGTTGCGTCCAAAACTCCATACTAATCTGCTATTTAGTACGCTAAAACAGTATGAGAGATCTTTTTAGCATGTCTGAAACCTTAGTATGAAACCAGTAGTACACAAATTGCATACTATTTCTGGTGAAATATTACAGTATGTAACTGGACACTATGGTGGCATAATTATCCCACAATGCAATGCGGTAGTGATGACCGTTGATGGACAGCTCTGTAACGTCAATAACGCTTCAATTTAAGTGTAAGTATAAGATTTCACTTTGCTAGGTGTAAGTTTTTAAATGAGTTCAGACTTTATGATTCACACAAACCATCATTTGGTCACATGAGGTAATGAAATAGGTCTTATATGTAAATATGCATAAATCATATCATCCAAGCACAGAGCTTAACAGAAGAATACTGAGTACTTAGACACAGCGTGCCCCGTACAGTACGCATCTCCTCATGCTGTTGTGTCATGTTTAGGCTGGACTTATCTGCAAGGCCAGCTACACTCAGTATAAACATGCCTGCTGACTCTGGTGATAGCTGCCCTCTTATCTTTGACCTGCTATGTCTTCGTCCGCTCCCTCACATCATCATCATCCTCTTTCTCTGCTCTCTCTCTCTCTCTCTCTCTCTCTTCCTCAGTGCACCACTTTGTAGTGACGCTGCTCGACTCTAAAAGCACTGAGATGTGTTTTTCAGCCTGCGGGATCCTCACCAACCTGGCTCTGGACCCTCCCAACAGGGTCAGGCTCTCAGAGGAGGGGGCTGCTGCCAAGTAAGGACTAATGCACTAGTGCCCCATTTCAACCACACAAACTTTCCCCCTAGAACTAGGGAACCTTTTGAGGAACTCATTGCGTTTCAACCGCAGGGACCAGGGTCTAAATAAAGGTCCGGGAACATTTTCCGGTGCCTTTTAAACCCCCAAAAAGGCCCTGGTCGGGGGTAGTACTTTCTGAAAGTACAGGAACTTTTGGGGTGGGGTTTGCAGACAACAAAAGGGCTGAAGGAACCTTTTAACTCCTTGAAAAGTAGTCCCTGGACTGAAATTAATGTAAAATGTAAAATGAATGTTGAACTATTCCTTTAATATCAAACTGAGCTAATGCTTTCTGAGGTTTTTTGGCAAAGGTAGCATCCTGTTTGCAACAGAGAGTAAACGTTTTTGGGGGAAATATGGTTTTCATTTTGACAAACACGAGCAAAACAACTCCACTGACATGAACAAGATGCTACTAATCATCTCATCAACTTGATGTTATTTGTTTACAGTAGTGATTCACGTAAATTAAGTTATAATTACTGATTTGTCAATTTAGACTAATATGGCAACTCGAAGAGGAACAAATACTGTGAAATGCTCTTCTAGGAAAAACTTCTCACTTCCAAAAGAGAGCGTTGTTTGAACATTTGAATTCTTACTTCCCTTCTCACACACACACACACACACACACACACACACACACACACACACACACACACACACACACACACACACTCACACAATCCTCTTTCAGATATGGGTCCAATGAAGTGGAGCTAATGCCCACAAACCTGCCGGTCATGTGAATCCCTCTCCCTCGAGTCACACGATGTGTATCCGTGTGTGTGTGTGTGTGTGTGTGTGTGTGTGTGTTACCAGGCTTGTGGACTGTCTGAAAGACTTGGGACCAGGTGATTGGCAGCTGGCGGGCCAGGTCTGTCAGGCATTGTGGAACCTGATCTGCGGCGGCTCAGAGACGCTGCCGGACACACAGGAGAGAGAGTCACTGCTGGAGATCCTCAGCACATACTCAGGTTGGTGCACACAGTCGTATTACTAATCCTTACATAACAAGGGAGGGAGACGTGCTGGAAAGAACACGCACAGCGGCCCTCAGGGGAAAGGGAGGGACACACATGTTCCCACTATCACGAACATGATACCTCCACGGTCACATCTGGGAGCGCTCTCATCCTCTGTCCACTCTGTGTGATTCATTCCTTAGATGAAGAGGAGGCTCTGAAGTGGATAGAGAATGAAGATATGAGGGACTTCCACAAGGCATGCTGGGAGTTGGAGTTCCTACCTGTAGCTCAAAAACTGATGAAGACGCTCCAGCCTCCGGACCGGACAGCCTGACGAACTGGGACATAAAGGGACACAGTGGGAGTTAATAAGAGTTTCATGTTGTCATGGAAACCTTAGCATTGTAACTATAAAAACACTTACCTCCAGTGGGTTTTAAAGGTGGCTGTAAGGGTTTGTAGTTTCCTTTTTCACAGAGAAAGCCTTTAAAAAAATTCATGAATCTACAAACTTTTTACAGCGGGTTTTTAGGCCTACAGATGGTCTGCGTGTCATATTCAAAACAATAGATTTAAGGTCGCTGATAAAGGTTATTATGCTAAATATAAGAAGCAGGGTGTTAAAATATATATGTGTGGGTGTGAAAATTACCAGATTTTCTTTCTCAATTCTGTATACTTTATAATCTATTTTCTTGTTCACTCCTCATCTTATCAATACCAACAGCTATATTTTTTACTTTTATTTTTATAATTTGTAGCATTTTTTATGCACTTTAATTCCCATAAAGCTTGAAGAAGCCTTCACGTGTACAGGGATAATTTAAGACAAGCTCTTTGCACATTTATATAACAGACTTGATCTGTTTTGTCAGCTCGCTGTGTTGTAAAGGTTCTTTTACGATAATGTAGTCTTGAAAACAGATGACTGACCCGGGATTGACCTCGTGAGCAAATCTTTTACTGTCTGTGGATTGTGTGACATTGGAACTTGTACACAATAAATCAGAGGAAAGTGGAAAAACATTTTTTTTTTGCTTCTCAAAGCCTTTATTATTACACAGATATGGGCCCAGGCAGTGCTTACAAGTTACACCAAGTAGCCTAAAAGTACAGCATTTTCAAAATCACATCGTTATTACATCGAAACAAATCAGAAACGGCACTTAATGTAAAAACCCTCGTCGTCAACTCCCCCCTATCAGTTTTCACACAATAGTGACCTTAAAACAACCACAAGACAAGCCGATGCTTCAAAAATCTCTAAACGATTCATTAGCCAGAGCTAATAACAAACATTGTTCTCTACGTTGAAGTTGATATGAAAGACAGTTGGCTGGCTGATATCAAGATGTTTCCTATTTATTATATCGTCTGGGAAAAGCCACTGAAATGTGAAGGCAGTTTGGTCAGCGGGGGTAACACCTGGAAACACGCTGAACTTCAATCTCATCCGGGAAGTGATGGATTTTTCCCGGTGAGGTGTGACGTGAAAAGAGAGAAGAGGTCTCATTGGAGTTCCCCGTTATCTCGATCCGAATGTTGGTCAGGAGCAAAGAGAAACTTTGACCTTGATCGCACCACAGGGATATTACCTGGTTCCCAGTGAGTCACACACTTCTCACAGTAAAATTAAATTCACGTGAAAGTCCCTGGACCGTACTGTTGATGAAGTCAGCTTTATTATCAAACAGCTGATTGTACTTTGGAACATGGTGATCTTCATGAGTCATCTATGGGTTATTTAGTTTCCTATACTTGTGCAACTGAACAGTGGGAGTGAGCTGATTGTGCTGACTGTTTGATTCCTGAATTGCGTCGGCCTCCACACATCTAATACAATCTCTTTATAATGAAGTCAAATTGTTTAGGAGAAAACTACGAATGATACACAACAATTTAACATCAGAGTTTATTTTTTTTTTCCATCTTTTTCATATAATTTCATATAAAAAAAAGTGTCAGTAACTGACATCAGTCAGAAGTTTGAAAGAAAAAAAAACCTCCTCTTCCTCTCAAACCACTTCCAAATGTACCATTCCTTTATCGCCCTCCTCCTCCTCATCACTCATTCATCTGTCTCTCAATCCACCCTCAGAAGAATGCAGTACTTTACTGGTTTTAGTAAACAAAAAACAAAAACAGCAGAGGTTTCACGCCTCTGTTCAAAATAAAAAATAAAAAGCTGCTTTTGCACTGGTTAGATTTCCCCAGCAGGGAAAATAAGCACAGCTACAACCTTTTGCGTTCGACAGCTACTCGACCGCAGTCGGCCCTGTGTGGGCCCGCCGGGTCCCCGAGCAATGGGGATGCGGCGGCCCGGAAAGAGTCTCTGCTCATCAAAGAGCACTTCTTATATGTTTTATAGAGAAAAACAGAAGAGGTATTCATTTACTGGTAAATTCACAATCCAAAAGCTTCGAAAGTGTTAGGGTGACCAGGCAGCTGGGATAAGCGGAAGACAGATACGGTGTGGTTAGGGCAACCGGAAGCAAATCCCTCCTGGAAAACCTGGTTTCTAACTTTCTTTTTGATTAGCTTTTTTTTTTTTTTCTTATTTTTCCCCATTACCAGAAAAATAAAAGACATCATCATCATCATCAACAACAAATGATAAACAGTTATCTCACAATAACAGAGCTACAGCAGAAGCAAGAAGTCTTTTCCTTCAAAGTGCCTCGCTTTTTTTTTCTTTTTTTTTTGACACATGAAATTCAAAACTTTTTTTTTCCGTGAAACACACACACAAACATTCACACCTCAGTCGTCATGAACACATCCACACGTTTACAGTCAAACTCAAAAAAAGGGGCTCAGACAGTGTTCTTTGAGTTTCTTTCCACACCTCTCTCTGGTTTTCACACACTCCTCGGATTAGCTTACATTGACGTTTGGGATGTGGGTGGGGGACAGGAGGGGGGGGGGGGTAATGCAGTGGATTTCTAATGGATAGGGGCTTCGGGGGTATAATGGGGGTGATTTGGGGATCAATATGACCCCGCTGAATACAACATGGGAGCAGCAGCATCAGCACGTATGCACACTGTGCTGGATAGTTCAGGCACACGTAAAAAAAAAAAAACGTTAATGCTTCCATCTCCAGTTACCACTAACAGCAACCACATCGACAACAACATCCCTTAATACAAAAAATGAAATAAAAAGATATCAAAGAAACTAAACAAATATAACAGTGAATCAAAGTGCAGACTGTTTCTGGCTGCACAGCTTTTCTGGGGGGTTTTCTGTGGGTCTTCACTCTACCAGGAGACAGAAGAGATACGCTGGAATACTGAAACATCGTCCTGGACGCCTTCCCTCCTCCGGTGTCAGTGCTCACAAACTCCCCAGCAGGGCAGGAGTTTGCTCCAGGCTGCCCTCTCTTGGTCAGTTTTGGCACTGCAGGCAACATGAAAGTGTATCCACTTGTAGTTTGAGATGACGTTTCTTCAACATTTCATTTGTTCTGATCCTCTTCTCAACATCCGTCCAACAAGCACCGTCACAACCCAGGGCTTCTCACGTCTCTTCCACTTTTTTTTTTTTGTTGAATCCCCCCCCCCTTTGATTTTTTTTTCTTTTCTTGAAGTGTCCCATAATGAGCAACGACAATGACAGTAAAAAGACAACGATAAAAACGCCAAAAAGCACTTCATGTCATGTAGCGGGTGATCGCTCTCAGAGCGTATAACAGTTCTGCCTGCATTCGCGCTTCCATAAGAAGCAGATTAACGTGGACCTGCGGGAGAAAAGGAGACGGTTATTAAAACACTGCACATTAAGCAATACTTTAAGCAATAGCTGCTGCACATCAGGCTGGGCTGGATCAGGATCTTACCTTCTCGGAGTGCTGAAACTGCCTCCAGAAGCTCTCATACATTCGTTTGGTGGTCTTCTCAGGACTACACACCATAGTCTTAATATAGATCTTAAAGCTACGGTCCAGAAGCTGGTTTATCTCCCCATAATCATAGTCGTCATACCTGCAGAACACAGAGAAACACAGTGTTAGTGGTGACTGAGCACACAGTATAAAATAAATAGGTTAACGTGATGCTAACGCAGTAACGCAAATCGATGTTTCGAAGGTTGTAGCGGGCATCATATGAATCTAGAAAACCTAAGGAATCCATTGGTACCAACCATGTCATACTAGCTTGTCATTGTTTTGTGTTCTTAATTGATTTCCAGTAATAAATATTTACATAATTTGCATAAAACAAGCATATTTGCCCACTCCCGTGTTGATAAGAGTATTAAATACCCCTTTAATGTACATTTTGAACAGATAAAAAATGTCAAAATAAAAAGTATCCAGCGACTGACCTGATGCCGAACATGCAGTGGATGTAGTTCCAGATGGCCCTGCGCAGCATACTGGTGTCCACATCCTTGTGTGTCGCCATGGTGTTGTAGGTCAGATTGTAGGCCATCTGAAACTTCTCGTCCAGCATCTGACCCACATCAGGGTACAGTCTGTTGACCAGAGAGAAGCCGTGATCCTCCCAGCTGTAGTCCTGGAGATAAGAGAAATAGGAAGTCAGTAACAGTCATATCTTTTTTAGTGTGCACTGTGCACTCTCTATGCAGATTGTGTTTGATCTCTACCTGCACTCTGAACGTGGGCACATGCTCCCCCCTCCTGGAGAAGTCCTTGTAGCCATAGCTGGGGTCCTCGAAGTGTCGGGAGATGTCTCTGGAGGGGACGCACTCCTCGTCCTCCGCCGTGACCACCAGCATGCTCTCGGTCTTCTCCCGCTCGAAGCGAGTCGCCATCTCCTCCTGGCTCGCCTCCTCGTCGTCGCGGCACTCCTGCAGCTGCTTCATGCGCTCCATCAGCACCTCCACCTCGCCGCACATCTCCTACGGAAACAAAGAGTAAGACGTACAGTTAGGAAAGAGTCCCACAAGAAGCATCAACACACAGGATGCTAAGTGCAGGGATTATACCTGCTGCCTGAAGTTTCACACACTAGTATGAAAACCCTCTCTAGCTCACTGAACACCATCCTTTACCACTCACCTGGTCGCCAAACAGATCGTCGTGGTGAATAGCATGACCGTTCCCATTGGCGATGTCACAGACGCAGTACTGGCTGACGGAGGGGGGTCTGAAGGTGTGTCCGCCGTCGCAGTGGATCTCAGGCGTGATGCCACAGCCGAAGGTGAACGAGGCGAGGGAGTGGTAGTGTGTGAGGAGGACCACGGCGTGGATTAGCTCCGCGAGGGACCAGCTGTGCTCCTCCGCCTTCAGAAGACGCTGGGAAAAATAAAAAAGGGAAAATAAAGTGAGCCAAATAATGACTTCAATATCACTGACCTTTTAGGAAGTGGGAAAATATGTTTTCAGCCTTCCTAACCAATTTATTGTCTCTTCGTTTTCCACCCCCTCCCCTCCGTCTCTACACCTCTACTGCTACAACCCCGTCCAAGTTATGCAGCTGCAGCTGAACTCCAGCCTCCACCCATGATCTGAGCCTGTTACGTAACACTTTTCATGTCCACCCTCCAGACCCGTGTGTGCCCGTCCTCTCTCACCTCGATGTGTTCCTTGGTGAGAAGCCACGGCCGGTGTGCCAGGATTTTGTTGAGCTCTCCGAGCTGCTGCAGCTTCTGCGGGGCTTCGTCCAGGCCGTTCAGCCACTTGGGATCACCCCCGACCTGGAGGAAGTCATTCACGTGGAGGTTGACCAAGTAGGAACACTGGTGTCTAGCTGCCGCCTGCGAGGATCAGAGGAGAATGAGATATATATATATATATAACCACAAGATATTTAACAGCTTGACAGTTAAATGAGGCATGGATCTGATATCAGAGGCATGACCATACCATGATGCCGATGTAGTGTCGGTAGTGCAAAGACAGGGGTCCGTCCATCTGCAGCAGGTAGTGCTGCGTCCGGAGAAAACTCCCCAGGTACTGCGGGTGGAAGCCCATCACCAGAGAAATGTTGTCGAGGCGACCGAGGGCTGCAAACGCATCCTCGAATATCGACTGTGTCCTGGCGTCCACTTTACTGACTTGAAGAATCTAAACAGAAACAGAAAAAAAATCAATAAATAAAGAGGTTTCTTACATAAATGAGAAGTGAAAAGTGAGTTAAAAGTCTCTGGTGAGATTACAAACCTCTTTTTCAGGGATAAATCTGCTTGGTCCGTTTCCTAAGGGTCTTGGGATCCTTACTCCCAAGTCCTAAAAAGACACGAAAAAGAAGAAAACATGCTCTTTAAATACCAGAGACCAGAGGAGAGCACAGGAGAAATGAGAAGTGATGATCGCAGGAAAACGGTCACTGTGTTGCTTCACCACCAGTGTGAGAAATCAGAGTGGCTTTGTTTGTCTGACACCAGTAAGGATCCTTACTGGGGTTTTTTTTATTATTAAAGAACAAAACACTGTAACTTGCACTTTGCTAATGTATATAGTGGGTTATTCTATGTTTTTAATTTAGATTTGCTAGTTGTCAGGTATATTTATAGTGTATTCCAATATTCTTTGGATATATTTCTTTAGTGTTCCTGTGCATTGCCTGGATAACCTGCTGCTGTAACACAATCATTTTCCCAATTTGTGATCAATAAAGTACATCTATCAATAGAAAAAAAACAGTAAAAATGTGATTTAAATGTTTTCTCTATTGTGGAAGCAACAAATAACTAATAGAAGAGTCACAATATATGAATGCATAAAAATCACAATTAACTCCTTTCATAATTAATGAGAAATCCAAACACACACTTTGCCTTCATACAAAATTAACCCCCAATAAGAAGCCCCCTTTCATTGCCTCTATTATATGTCCTGTAACTTTCCGCTGCTTGTCGAGACATGTCTCCTACATGTCTCCTAGCGGACACCGTCCAGCAGCGCACAATGAAGCAGCACATCCAAGTGGATGAATGAATGACCAAACCAGAAATGTGCATTATTCCAATAATGACACTGAGTTAAAAACATCCATATAAACGTGTAATAATACATGTCAACTTCTTAATCAATCTAATGTGAAAGGATTTCTTGACAGATGACCACAAACTCTTACATTTACGCGTAAACAAGCAACAAAAGACCTGCAGTGCAGCTTGTTTTGTTCCAAAGGAAAAGACATAAAAAGCATCATAATGTGACATTATATTATAAATCTGGTTGACGCTTTAAATAAAAAGCGGTGCGTCTATTTGACAGAGTGTTATTTCTTTTATTTCTCTTACCTTTTTACTCAGCCGTTCACAATGGGTACATATCTTTAACAGGTTTGTCACTGCGAAATAGTTATTTTCCACGTTTTCTGCCGGTGCGACTGCGTGCCTCATCGCGTGTCACTTTGCTTATTATAAAGAGAATAAAAAAAATTTAAAATTTGCTATTTCGGATGGCTGTTTTTTCCTCCTCTCTTTGTTCCTTGAGGCACTGACTGGGTAAAGTGCTCTGCAGTCAGCTGTTGCAGCCCCTCCAGCAGCAGAATACCGTCCTCTCTCGCTCATACATTCGGTAAATAAGTCGAGGCTCGTGTGATTGACGCGCGGAAGCGACCAATCAGAAGACGAAAACAGCCTCAAGGCAGCCAATGGGTGCAGGAGGAACACGTGGGGGGCGGGGCTTACGCTTGAGGAGAGAGAGAGAGAGGGGGGTTCAAAACGTGAGCAGAGAGAGAAAACCCCCCCCCTTTAAGAAAACATCATCACTTCTCTCTCCTTCTTTTGTTCCCTATTGCCATTGATCATGATTGAATTTACTGTAATGCACTCTATATGCTAAATAATCAATTAAAGGATTGTTCTCCAATCACTCCAATCAATACTAATTATGATATGGAGAAAAACACCCTGCAGGATTACTAGTTTTCTGTAATGTGGCCAAGTAAAAAAATATTTCTGTGTGTTCATCTGTGCATTCATTGAAAACAACAACAACAACAACAAGAACATGCAGCAGCAGCAGCAGCAGCAGCAGCAGCAAGTCGCCCTATTGGCTTCACTGGTGGTGGTGGGGGGGTAAACTGAGCCCCCATCTGTCCTTGGTGACCAGCACAAGAAGAAGATAGAGGTCTGCCGTGCACAGATCAGCATCAGCGTGCAGCATAGAGATGGATAGCTGCAGGACCTGCTGCTGCTGCTGCAACAACAGCCCTTCAGTTGGTGGTTTTTTTGCGCCGCAGCCTATCAGACCACAGATAACGTGATCCACCTATCAGGCCCCGGCTTGAAGGAGCCCTTTAAAAAAAGCAAGGAGGAAGCAGAGACAAGGAAAGGCAGTTTCTTATGGCTTTGTTTATCCCAGCTTGACAATAACACGTTCATTGGGACAGCGTATAACTGGTTTATCACACCGCGGTGGTTAGAAAGTCAATAATTACTCAGAATCATATCAGATGAGGTGTACTGAAAATTTTATATTACAGCATAATAGCCACTTTATGCCAAGCAGGTCTGGATGTGGCAATGGTTTCTACCAGAAGGGCCTTTGAAATCCCTGGTAAACAAGAGATAAACAGTTGTAATTTCATGTAAAAAGCATATGCGAGTCAAGTGTTGTTTCCTCTGCGGATCGCCAGCGACCACATTACAAAAAGCTTCCACATATTGGCCAGTGTGTGTGTGTGTGTGTGTGTGTGTGCACATGAACATGCACATCTGTGCGTCACGTTTCTGTGTGAGATTTCAAAATAACATGTTTACCAAGCAAAACAAAAAACACTTTTCAGAGATTTCACAAAAGAGGCATTATATTTTTGGGGAAGAAAACTACACAGTAGTTTTGATTGTTTGACATGTTGTGAGATGTTTCTGCTCATCCTCTGGCTACGTAAGTTGTTTGGGTGAACTGTGAAGGGATACCCAATAAAAAAAGTTTGGTACCGATGAGGAGATGGTGAGCGGAAGCCAAGAAAAGGCAAGTCTGCCCATGTGCACCCTGATCAAGAGCCTGCCCGGCCAGTTTGACAACCGGCTGCAAGTCCCCAGCACTGACAGCCAGATAGCACAGTGTTCAGCAGGTTCATTGTGTGGATCAAGCCAACCGCCACCCCCCCAACCCCCCTCCCTGGTCCCTCTCCTGATGCCACAGGGTGGGGTGCGGGGCAGCGGTAAACATGTTCCCAGGGCTGGAGTCAGCACTCCCAGGGCTGCTGGGAGCCCCATGGCTCAGCAAAGCTGCAGAAGAGGCTGGTCAGCGTTAGGGCTTACGACACACCAAACCTTTTCACAGAAAAACGCTTAGGCTCGGGGGGTCCGGCCTCGCGGACGGGGCCAAACACTATTGTCAGAGTGCACGCACTGACTACTCGGTAGGCTTTACTGTACTCACATCAGGAACATCTGTGTGTGTGTGTGCTGTGATCCAGATATATCTGCTCCTTCCTAGATCAAGACTGTGATTACACCTCCAGCTCACTGTCTTTGGTCCAAATGATAAAATGTTTGTAGTTGGTACTGTTATGCAAAAGCAAACCGGAGCTTGTAAACAACTTACATGGAATTATAAGAAGGTTGCGTAATAACAGATTTGTCGTCAAAACAATAAGCATACATACAATGTTATGTATGCTCTGGAAGGAGTCCGAAAGCTCCAGAAAAAGCTTGTAAGGGCCTCTTGATTTAAGGTGTTTTGCTGGCCGGGCAGGCTCTTGATCAGGGTGCACATGGGCAGACTTGCCTTTTCTTGGCTTCCGCTCACCATCTCCTCATCGCTACCAAACTTTTTTTATTGGGCATCCCTTCACAGTTCACCAAAACACTTACGTAGCCAGAGGATGAGCTGAAACATCTCACAAAATGTCAAACAATCAAAACTATTGTGTATTTTTCTTTCCATAAAGTATAATGCCTCTTTGTGAAATCTCTGAAAAGTGTTTTTTGTTTTGCTTGGCAAACATGTTGTTTTGAAATCTCACACAGGAACATGACGTGTTTTTGTCCAACTATACATCCAGTTCCAAAACCCTGTATCTTTAGATAGGTGCAGTATTTCCCACATGATTTTGTGAGACTATGTAGGGGTGGACCTCAGACCCTCATCAGTCTGCTAGACATACCGTTCTTTCTGCCACCTAGCTGCTCACGCATCTCTGTGATGATGTTGCACAGAAACCTGTCTATGCTCCCTCGGAAGAAAATGTTGTGCAATTTAAAGTTAAATGCATCAATCTGGTGCTCTTTGAGAGTACAATTAAGAGGATAGATCTACGAAGAACTCTGCTCTCGTAAACACTTTTGTGCTCTAGCAGTGGTGGAATTTAACGAAGTACATTCACTCAATTAAGTACAATTTGGAGGTACTTGTACTTTACTTAAGTACGTCCAATTTATGTGACGTTATACTTCTTCTTGTGTTTGAACTCGTCTGCACACTTGGACTTTATTGTCTCTGGTGCTGACACAATTTAAGAAAACGTGACAACATATTTGACTCCAGACTTCAATACATTATGCCTGGCTCGTATTACAACCTTTTACAGTTTTGTGGTGTCTTCTGAAGCTGGTTCGGAACAACGTGTGACATATAAAAACCACACTGCAGGTGTCTGAAGACCTACATCTTCAGAGCGTCTCAGTTATTTGATGTCACCTTCGGTGTCGCTGTAAATTAAGTAAGATCCAAATTACGACAAACATGCTTGTTGTGCTCAAGCTTCGATGAATGAGCATGTTTGCTCTTTTAAACCTACAGGACAACACGGTGAATGAGGGATTCATTAGCTGCTGTAGGAGATAAACAAGTGACCTTTTAGCAACAGGATTGGCCACTAAGCCACCGTGACACCCAGGATATGTAACTGTGTGAGTGTGTGTGTGTGTGACGGGAGGAGTACAGGGGTTAACTTAGGACAACATTGGGAGAAGGTTATTTATGACGGAGGAAAGACTCGTGGAAACAACAGGAATCATCGCAGATTTGTTTTAACGTTGTCTCTATCACCAGATAGTGATCTGTTGGAGGAAAGGCCTGAACAGTGGACACATTTCCACTAGTCTTACACTAATATTAATTATAATAGCCAGGAATATTGTTCAGTTTCATGCCCATTATAATATATTTCTGCTCATTCACGGTTACTTAAAGAGTGCGTCTATCTGCGTTCTGTTCTGTGTTTTTCAAATGGAAACGCCCACTTAGACGTTGCAAAAAGCAGTGATGTAGTTTATCAAAGTAAGCTATTCAAAGCTAATCATTAAGGTTATGAATAATGTGAACGCTAGCACCAGCTGAGTGAAAGGTAGCTGTGCTATATTCAAGTGTACACTATATTTAAAACATTTTCACAGCTTAACCTCGTCGTCAGACTGCCCTTTCCAACGAGGGACTGAAACCGTTACGTCGCGGTCATTTTACCTCGTAGAACATCGAGAGTTGCTGGACTATTGCTGCATGGATCGGTAAGTTTGTTTGTGTTATTGTGTGACTTTCGGATCCACACAGTAGTATATAGTTTAGCTTCAATGCCGGTACGCCTGTCTCCTTCTTCAAACTGGGAGCATGCTGACCGCCATCTAAGTTTCTGTGTGTAATGTTAATATACTGACTGTAAGGATGTATATATACTGCGCATGGTGCAGCGTCATTATGCAGAAACCTACGTCGGGTCACGAGGGAAAAGGTTTTTAGAAGGGATTGGAAAACATCATTTTGACGCTAAAACATACATATTTTGACCAACATTTGAATGTTTGGATAAGGAAATAAAACCCCAAAAAACAAAAAAATAATGGACCCGCCCTTTAAATTCCTGAATTGAAGTTTCTTTAAAGTGTAACTGCATAACTTTATTAACTTCCCTTTACAAATTAAAAGTTGAATTAATAAGAAATAGCCCACTGACTTTGTGAGTCATCTCTGCTTGAGCTACTCTAACATTTTAGCATTCACCATTATCCCATAATTGCTTCTTGTGGCCGCAGAGGCTTTGTGTTCAGAAGAAGTTACACAGGCTCTCTTTAATGAATGAACCAGTGGACATAAAAACTTAATGCCTATTTTGCACACGAAAGCATCAGCTTATATACATTTCATAGAGGAGGAAGCAGGAGCTGACAGTTTAGAAACAGTGTATTTGGCCACATTTTTTGGTGAAAAAATAGCCGCGTATTGTGCTGCAGGAGTGGTTTGAGAAGTTTTGGTAGATATTTGACAGTGAAAAATGTTATCCTCTTTAACTCCAACTGTCTTTGTGCTTCAAGAATAAGCAAACTAAAACATCTTATCAGTCAACAAAGCGTCAATATATATATACCAGAGAAAAATGTAGCAAGGTAGCAAGTGATGCTTCCACTGAGGAATTTCAGCTTAAGTGAAGTAAACAGAAATGCAACAGTTGCTATAGTTGCTATTTTACAGCCGAGTTATGAGAATTACTGTAGAAAGAGGTATGAAAGTGGAAACTAAATCTGGAACAATCAATTAGTAGTTTTAAATCAAAGTAGCTGTTTCATTAAGATCCAACGCTCTACTAAGAATTAGTTCACTCAACTTTTTATAAGTAAGTATGTCAGCTACTTTCTCAAAAACAGTTCCTTTATGAGTGTGCATCAGAATTAACAACAGGCTTAAAGCAATAAAGAGGATGATAAAAGTTAATAAGATTAAAATACACAGAGAGAGGAAGCTGTGCCAGATGTAAACTCTGCACATATGTGTCTCAGCGCTGCTGCGGCTGCCGTGTTTTCTCATGCAGTAAGACGCGAGGGGAACCGCAGAAAACTGTGGGGATGTTCAACAAGTGGCAGAAGTCCACCAGACCAGTTCAAACCTAACCTATCAGTGCACAGAGGAGAGGAAGCAGAAAACTCTCCAACACTGACATAAGCCTAGCAACAGGCTTCCACCAATCAGGGGGCAGAACAACAGTTACAGGAACCAATCTTCTCTCTCTGCCTCTCTTGTTTCTCTGAAAAAAAAAGAAAAGAAAAACAGAGAAAAAAGTTTTGCCAAGGTATGAAGTTCACTGAGCAGACTAATCTGGTTTGTTTCATAGAAAGTAATTCAGTTGACTGATGTATTTGCCCAGTTAAAACTTTTGTCTGTTTGAGTTTCTCCAACAAAAAGTGGCAAAACAAATGTCTCCTAACTTCACAAACACTAAATCACATGGTTCAACTTAGCCCAGAGGCTCACAGCAGCAACTCTCATCTGTGAAAAACAACTTTGTTTTCCCTCCATATGAACAGATAAACTCTGCAATGACTGTTTTCAACAGTAAAGGAGTAAATCACAGTACGTTTAAATACTCTACAGATAGGAGGATAGTTTTTTTTAACTTGTGCACAAAAAGTGAAAACTGCAGACTAAGAGGGTATCCCCCACCCTGCTCTTCAAACACAGCCCTATGTCAACCAGTTCACCTATCACAGAGCACACTGGAGGGTTAACCCTTACCTGCCCAGTAGCCCACAATCTGCACACTTTCCTCTCATCTTACAGAGCAGCGAACAGCCTCTAAAGCTGGGGCTAAGTTGTCAAAACTGCACTTGCCAACCTTGAGACTTCAAAAATAGGGAGGATTTCAAAACTAAAGCGGGAGGGATCTGGGTGTCCTCCCCCCCAGAATAATTTATCTTTCAGAGCCTGGTGACTTTTAAAGAATGAAAATAACAAAATAATAAGTACACTGCAACAGCATTTTTTGTTAAAGGCCTACTTTTAATTTTACTTTTAATTCTCAGGAAAGAAAACTGAATAATTCGCCCCTCTGCTGGTGTGAACTTGTGTGAATCTCTGGTAGAAACTAATATTCATCAGTTTTCATTCATTCCCTCATGGTACATGTCCACAGGGGCGTTTTTTATCGGGATTGCTTCCCAGCATTGAACGCTTGATGGGCTGCCACTAGACACCTGATTGGATGAACGCTTTCCCTCGTGAGCTGCTGCTCCTAGTTTTCAAAGCGGAATCAACATGGCGGCTCATTTGGCTCCTTTCTTCTCTTATATTATGTTCACCGAAATGTGTTTCTGAAAACATTTGAGGCGAGAAATAAGCCGTGCGGTTGCTGAATCTGTCTTTATTTTGGATCGACAATGCTTAGTTTAACACCCCTGATTTGTAGCCTAGACCTCAACTTCATCCAAATGAGGAGTGAGCAACGTGACAGTCCGTCTCTTGAATCGCGCCACCAAGCTACCAGAATGCATTGCATGGATAGACAATGAATGGGAACGGACACAGTTCAAACCGCGCCACGGTGTCGGGAGCAGGTCACCTCTGCCGGGAAAAGATATTTGGTGTAGCTCTATTGCCGTCCATGTGGAAGCAATAGAGCTTATGCACACTGTACAGAAACTGGGAGAGGGCAATAAAAAATGGGAGTCTTCCGGGAAAATCGTGAGGTTTGGCAAGTATGGTCAAAACCTGTTGATCATAAGCTTCAGAGTGAGAAGTGAGGGTTTCACGTAGTGTCATTTTAACCTTAATTTTCATCTGATGGCAAGACTTATGAGCCCAAAGTTGAATGAATGTGGGAATTAACTGAACCAGAGTTGCCTTTTGGCCCTCTTTGAGTGTCCCTTTTCTTGTCCTTTTCTTCCCAGTCGCCTCTTCTCTGATCTGTGTGTTTTCTGGCAGGCTATCAGAGTGGATAGCGGTCTCGCCAAGCGCCGGCCTTCCTGAGAGGAGAGGCGTGCCCCCCCAGACCAGCGGGTCCTGGACCAGCGCACACCAACACCGGGAGGAAGCAGCGTTCCCTGGATTCCATGAAACGCAGAGGAACTGCAGAGACCTCAGGGAACACACGGAAAAGAGAGGGAAAAAACCTACAGATCGACGTATCTGGGACAAAAGATAACCTCTCTTTTATGACTATACTGTACTGCCAGGCGTAAACATGCACAATTTCCCAAAATAATCTATATGTACAGTGGGCTGCAATACAGGATAAAAGGCGTTAGCCTGCAAACCCCAGTGTGCACGTGAGGAAGAGTGAGTTCCCGGGGATGTTATTCTAACAGGGAGAGGGCAGCTGTCACAATACAACTGGCTCCGAGAGAAAAGATCCCACAGAAAAACACAGAAAATACCTTCCCCTGCTATCTTTAGCTCATTATGACACAGCCACCACAAATCAATGAAAAACTGATTGTCCTCTTTTTTCTATCTATATTCTCTCTCTTTCTCTAACAACAACAAGCCCAGCTGTCCTTTGACTCCCATCTTCACAAAGTTTACTGATGAGCAACACAGGAGATAACAGTGCGGGGTGAGTCCAGAGGTGCTGCCAAAAGTTCAAAAGACAAAACTCTTGCAAAGTATCGTAGCAAATGCTTCAGATATGCCTTATATCTACTGGTATCCAAAAACACGGGACTAATACCAGGTATGCACTAGAAGAGAATCAAGCTGATTTTGGGCCCGATTCCCCCCTCCCGACAATCGTCAGCAAAGCCCAGATTTTTTGATGCTTCTAAAGATTATTTTTCCAGATATTCTCGTGGTGTGCGGTATGTTAAGAGTGTTTTTACATCCCCCGATCAGCTCGGAAGTCCATCCTGGGTGCAGCGATCTTAAATTGTAAATATTAAACATGTTCAATATTTATGATCGGATATCCTGTTGTGCGTGGGGAACCCAGAGGACAGCCGATGACGCAGTCACGTGGGAAACAGCGATAGCCAATTGGGAACCAAGCTGACTGAAGCGGAAGGACAACCACCGTTGTCATGGCGTCTGCGGCTAATGCATGAGCTAATGCAAAACGCAAAGCATAAAGTAGTAGTAAGATGGAGCTCAGAAATGGAGGACCAACTTGTTGATTTGTGACAACAACGCAAGGGTTTCTTTAACTCCAGATTTCCGTTTGTTTAGTCGGGCCTCTTATTGTTCGTGAATGGAATCTGTTATTGTGTGGTGTTTAACATAACATGTCGTTATGTGTGGGGGTCTCTCCCATTTTCAACATCTGTTAAGATTTGAAAACTCTTTTCGTGTGGACCTTAACAAAGCTGACCTTACACCAGCATTAAGACTCTAACAGCCCCAAAGAAAACAGCCCCTCTGGTCGGACGCTGCTGTGAGCCTCCTGGCATGCACAGCTGTTTTTTTTCTCTCTCTCTCTGACAAGACCTCGGCTCTGCTGACTGAGCAAAAAATGACTCATCTCACTGGGACGCCGGCCAAAACGTTGTTGATCATCACCCTGTAATTCTTAATGGGCACTGTAAACCCAGCACAAAAAGAGCCAACCCTTCACCTGTCTCTGTGGGAATACAGAACGGAGGTGATTCATTCCCAAAAATACCAATAAACAACACGTTCACAACAGTAGCGAACAGCGGACGGCGCTCCAGCTAGTAATCAAAGTGGCTGGTTTGGCTCATCTGAACACTGAATCAAAGGCAATAAAAACTAGATGAGCCTGACAGAGTTTTATCATTTTAAAACAAGCGAGTCCATGAACTCTTTTTATATAACAGAACGAGAAGCGTTGACAGACAAAGCTCCTGATAAAGTCTGATGGACTACATCACGGAGGCTACAGCAAAGATTAGAAACCATCGTGTCCTTTTGCTAACGCTGGTTTCACTTCTCCTTTTCCACCATCTATCCTCTCAATCTATAACCTTCACCAGAATGTATTTTGATTGCAAAGTTGAGAGTGGATGTGATACTTCTGTACTTTAAGGGGGGAGGAAGTGATATGGCCTAATCGCTGCCCTCAGAACCATTTTGTACGTGTCCTATTACTTCATTAATAGGCAATGAGCCCCGGTACTGAATGGCAGAACAAAATAGCTGGCAGAGCCTCATTTGAGTGCGACGTCACGGCGACTGCCCCATTAATGTTTAATCGTTTATGAAATGTCTGTTTGATTAGGTGGAAACTCGATCACCTTTGTCGCTCTCCCCTTCACCCGTCGTCACTGACTCAATATTTTAAATAATTGTAGAGATTATTTAGAGACGTTGATGCGTTGTACGACATTTGAACAGTGGAGACAGAAGAAGAATGGCAAAGAGTGAAGGTGGAAATCCTAATTTAAATTCGCATGACTTGTAAAAATGGTATTCAATTAATAGCCTATGTTCACTGCCTTTGTAAGTAGTTAAATATGAATTACTATTTCACCATAATTACTTAAATATCCCCCACATTTAACATAAGATAAAGGGTTTAGGTCTGTTTTCTATTGAATAGTGTTAATTAAGTTTTCTTATTTCCTTTTGCTACACCTTTGCACTGATGCAGTTAACAATGGTAATGGTTCCTGGTGTTTTTTTGGAACAATGGTTCCTTGATTTCAGACAGCGGGAGATAAAAGCAGACCTGATTTAATCAGCTGTAGCTAGCTATCTAATAAAGCTAACATTACCTCCATGGGTTGGTTGAAAATGCAGCTAGATAGCCACATGCTAACGAGTGCATCTTACATTACATCAGATAAACACAGTTTAATCCGTTCCTTACACTTCTGTTCTTGTGTTTTTGGTTTTAGAAAAGCAAACAAACAAGACACTTTCTTCCAAACTCTTTAAATGTAGAGTTGTGAGGCAACATAGGCTGGATTTCCCCTCCGAGCTCCAACTGTTTTCACTCTCCTGGGTGAACTCTATCAACCAGGCCAGTAAAAGGTCGATGGTATAAATCAGTACAGTATATGTACCCTATAATAAACTGAAGTGTACAGATTACAGCTATGGACTCTTGCACCACATGTTCAACTTCAAACAGAGGTCCAAGATGGCATACAGAAAATATACACAGTGAAGCCAGCATACTCAATGTGTGCCAACACGAGATGGACAAGTACCAACATACACAAACTCATAATACATGTACATGCATGTCGTCCTCTTGGGACTATGCCCAGTGAGGAGTTCCTCAAACACCAGCAGCGCATGACATGAGATCATGAGTTTGTACACTGTCCAAGACAACACTGGAAAAAAATGCTTACCGAGGCACATTAACTTCTGGGCCTAAAATATGACAATACATCCTTCCGATTACGCAAACAGTGCATGCTGAGTTCACGTGACTCACGGAAAATAATTATTTCAAAACTGTGAAATAATAAATTTCATCATAATAATTCAATCTGAGTTTATCACCTGTAGGATTGTCCCGAATGCCATTTCTTTGTGCTTCGAAGCTTCGGTGAGAAATATTCGAAGGTCTTTGAAGCTTCGGAATAGTACCGCTACCGCACTACTGTACGTACACGCATCTTACACATAACAAACAGCAATATCCGTCTGAGAATAACTAATAATAAATAATGTTGAATATGAATAATGTTGTGGGATTATTCCTTACTTCATGGGCTATTTTGGGATTTATACATTATTATTACATACTTAAATATACAGTATATATATAAAAGAAAAAGCATTTGAATACTGATTTGGAGGTTGATTACTATGGCAACGGTCAAAGCAGCCCTAATCACCTGTTTAGTAGACATTTTAGAGAGAAAATGGCCATTTTATTTGCATGATATTCAGTCTACATTTATTGTACACGTTTGTATTTTTCACAATTACATGCTGCGTTTGCTTGATGTAAGCAGGGTGAGAGAATTTTTTTTTATTTCTAATTAAATTTTTATCAAAAATTGAGACTAAAGAAACAAATTCTCACAATATCTGTGCTTTTGAGTTATTTAATTTAACAAATAATCTAGCTTAAACTTCAACTCTCGCTTTAAAATGTCCTCGGTTAACGTGCTTGTTCTTCACTTCTACAAACTCTCCATGGACCTCATAACCCTGACAGAAGTGTGTGTGTGTGTGTGTTTGTGTGTGTGTGTGTGTGTGGTCCTCTGGCTCATGCCACAGGTAGTGTTGGACATATTTGCTCTGTGGTTAATCAATTACAGGCCTGTGGGACCGAGAAAGGAACAAGCCAACAGCCAAAACTCTTCTGTATCGTTCCGTCTTGTGGACTCAAGTCCGATTCAAATATCTCGCTAACTTTGAAGTGTCAGATATAATTAGCAGATAAGATGGCTTCTGTCCAGTGTGGCGTTCACTGATTATAACTGATTATATTACTGTGGTGACCAAGAACATAATTCAGTTTGTCAGCAGGTAAATGCTTGTTTTGAAATTAGAAAGCTGTATGATATATATAGATATGTTTTGACCATAATTAATCAAATTTTTTTTGTATTAATGTTACAAACAAGTGCACAGACAACCTGTTGCATGCAGGGATCTGATAAATGGTCTTACATAATTCAAACAGGAAGACGCCATTGTATTAACTGGCAGCGTCATGTTTAATAAAGAAATGATTAATCTATGAGTAAGGTGATATGCATAATATGGTTTCGCTAACTCAGCTAAATTGGCTCTGTGGTGTGACTGAGTAAGAAGAGTCGGAAAGTTGCAAACATCCACATTATTTTTTAAAAGAGGAAGAAAAAAGAAGAGCGTCATGATGAAGTAGGAGAAGAAGGAACGTGATGTAACAACTCAACGGGTTTGTGATAAAAGTTAAGGCCTTTTAAACTACAAAAAGATTGAAAAAGTTTGTCTCTAAAAACTTTAAAGGTCTTATTGATAACATTTTTAAGTAAACCAATATTTTTTTTTTAAATAATACATCCACAGAGCTTTCAGAAATGTGCCAAATAAAGTATGGCTTTTCCTGAAAAAAAAGAGTTATGTTTGTGTATTAATCATCTAAAAAATGTTGGTGCGTACAAAATGAATGTTTTGTTTATCTCTGTGGAAGATGACGTTTGGCTCCCACTTCTAACAAGGCTTGTGAGGCTTTTGAGATACGACGTTGGTATCACTTGGTATCTCTCTGTGTCGTCAGTCAGTGTGGATAAAACAAATAAATGGCTGAGATTGACCGTAAGTGCCTGGCAACGACTAGTTGTGAAGTAAATGCAATGGAACAGGGGAGGGAGAATGCAACATCTAGTGGCTGAATGTTATCAATGTTATCAATAGCACCTTTAATGCTGCAGATTTTGTAAAAAGTCCATACTTTGACGAAATAAATGTGCAAATATATCAATTAAAGGGTAAGTTATCTAAATTTAAATGCATATATTTACTTACTAGCAAAGAAGACATTTGTGTTTGTCATATTTGACACTGTAGTAACCTTATAGACTACCAATCCAGCCAAATGCATGACTTTTCTAAGTGACATCCCTCATCAGTGATTATGTCACACGTAATGGATGTAGGGGTTAAAGAGGGCATTCACAATGAAAGAAAAGATGGAGGGTGGAAAGAGTGATGGGAGAAGAGTGGTATAAGGTAAGAGAGGATTATTTGAGCAGTGTGCGGAGAGTAAGCGCCTCGTACCTTATCATGGATAAACAAACACCCCACACCGTCTGGAGTGACATCACTGTCCCTGAGAATCAATAACCAGCCACTTCCTGTGCGGCAGGAAAATCGATGACTCTGTACACTAGATTACCTATCTGTGCCCACTCACCTGAGGAGGCACACACACACACAAACTAATGCACACACACTGTAATGCAGGGCACATACATGGGAGAGCATTAACAGAAACAAACCCGACTGTCACAGTTTTCACCAAGGGGGAACAGTATTTGTGCAGCTTCAGTGCAGAGTCAGCCCATTATGGGATTAGTGGCGGCCACAGCGCGGTGCAGGCCTACTGTTGAAGTCTAAAAGGGATAATAATGGCTCTGCCAAATCAGATTTCTGTCAGGTTTCCCACACACATACACACACCTAAATATCAAAGCAGCACGGCTCAGCCGCAGTCCGCAAATCTCCCAGATCCCCCTGCTTTCCTCAGCTGCATTCGTCAACCTCTATTCTCACCTTACACTATATTATTACACAATAAAGGCTGAGTTCAGGGTTAAAAGGTAATAAAAATGAATAAGTGGAGACTAAAAATATTTTGAACCACACACACAGGCATTTGGCATCTCTCAAAGAGCTCCTCGTAAACGTTGTCACCCATAAACTAAGTGTCTATGTGGTATGAGCTTTAAGCACCATTGACAAAACTCAAGCTCACGAGATTCTTTCAGCTGAGCTAGAAAAAAAAATGCGTGGCTCCGGGCTCTTCGCTAAATGTCTGGGAGGAAAAATTCAGCGTCATGAGCACTGCTCCTCATGTTGCCGCTGTTTTCGTGCCAAGGCGAAGAGAGGAAGAGCAGGCATCTAACTGACAGGACTGGATGGGGGATAATAATGAGTAACTGTGTATCACCTGTGTGAGAGAGGGACAGGAAGGAGAGGGAATAAGAGACGAGATAGAAATGGAAACGGAGGGTGTGAGAAACGTGTCAAACAACACTTTCAAATCACACAAACAGAAATGTGTGATCAGAGAAGTTAAAAACTGACTCTCGATTTCAAACGCAGCGAAGGGGAAAGAAAAGCTAAGCACAGCGTGTTAACTTCCTGAGGTGACGAAGATAAAGATGCATTTGCTGAGTGGGTGTATTTGCTTTCTACACAGACCAGATCGGGTTTCATTATAACATTAAGTACTGTATAATTCTCTTGTTTGGTTAGCCACAGCAGATCTTTCAGTATTGGTTTTGGGCGAGTAACATGACAACCTCCTCTCGTCTTCACAGTACTGTGCGCACACCCGGAGCGCCGTCTGTCTGTCTGTCTGCCCACGTCCTGCAGAGACTCCAAATGCCACAGAGAAAGCCCTCTGTTATACCAGCATGGTCAAGATGGGCTTATTAGTAAAGATGGTCACCAGTCAGTCACTAATCTAGTCTAACTAGTCTTTTTTGACAGGCCGAAACAATTTTTTTTTCACTGGTCACATGAATGATGTAGAAATTTAAATGGCTATGAATAAAAACATGAAGAGGGTGTAGAGTACACACATCCAAAAAACTTCAACTGGTTCTGGGTCAAAAGATCAAGGTAAGAGTCAAACAGAAGATCCTCACACTGTATTAAAAAAATCCCAGCAAGTTCAATTGTGCAACGTTTCGATCTAAGAGAGATCTTCATCAGGCATTATCAATAACCATCACAAAGCAGATGTATGGTGCCTTCAAATGGGGTTGTGTTTACCGTGTTCATGAGAAGAGTCCATATGAACGCCCCCCTCTTGTGGTATTCACAACCTCGTAAGTGGAAGGTTTCTGAAAGCTCAGAGTTCATCAGTGTGACGTGTTTGTTGATGTTGTCAGAAATGGCGGAGGCCTTGGAAGTTCGTTATTCGGTGCATACTAAGTTAATATATTGTCATTTTAGTCGTATATTGTTTTTTCTTCGTTATTTTATAGTCTGAGGAAAATGTCCAACGGCATTTCCTGCATTATGTTACCCACTTGCTAGCTTGCTGAATTGTTAGCCTCTGTGTCCCTCATGTGGGAGATGTGATGTGATCAGACAGGGTCGTTGAGTGTAGATTGACTCTTAATCATGCAAATCACACTCAGAGTGATGAATGTGTTGGTGTCTATATCTGCTTTGTGATGATGATTTGATAATGCCTGACAAAGATCTCTGTTAGATCATAACGTTGCATAATTAAACTAGCTGGGAGCTTTTTAATACAGTGGGTAGGGATGCACCGATACCAATACCGGATCGGATTTTAGGCTGATACGAACTCAAATAGCTGGATTGGATATTGGCGACAATGAGGCCGATCAATTCAATTCAGCTCTATGTTTATATACCATACACATTATAGACTTGAATTGTAAATCCTGTTCATTTTGAATTTTTTTTTTACCAAGTTGTTGGTGTACAATTTATAATTTCAAATAAAAAATAACAATTCAGTGAATGTATAGGCCTATCTATGTATTTATTTGTCACATTTAGTTTGACAAAGTTAGGAAAACAATGATTAAGTCCAGTTTGATGTTGCCTTACAAATAAAAGAATGATCTCGGTCACGTCCACACAGTGAGGCATACAGCTTATTAATTAAAGACTGGTATTGGATTGGTACTCTGTATCGCTATTGGTATCGGGACTGAAAAAGTTGGATTGGTGCATCCCCTGCAGTGTGCGGATCTTTTGTTTGACTCTTAATATGAATAAAAACATGACACACCATCCCAACAAAATAGATTAGGACTCTATGTGCAAGACACTACAGATATGAATGTGTTTGTTTTTCATGTGACCTTTCCCCACCTTCTACACGCTAGTTTTCCCAACGTGTTCATGAAGTGTAAAGATGGGATTCATAACAATAGCGTGCATGGATGTGTGTGTGTGTGTGTTGTTGTCTGTGTCTGCAAGTGTGCGATCATGCACACATGTCTGGAGAGGAAATCTATTCTCTTGATGCCACCGGACGAGCAAAGTTTTGGCCTCCAGCCTTCTAAATCTCTGACCCTCCACTAACCCGACTGTACGGCCGAGTCAGCTCTCAGCGCGCCGAGCCAAGCACCGTCCTGCCGGGTGAGGGTGCGTTCTCTACGGGACTCCCACAGGAAAGCTTCACACAATACTTGGCTCTCCTTGAGGTAGACACACACATTAACTGCACAGAGGCGCACACACAAAAGACAGATTAAGACAACACTCGCACATAAAAGGCGAGTACACAATCCCGCTCACATATGTTAAATGTACTAGCTTGCACACACACACTCAGAGTCTCAAGCAGACAATGGACAGTGGAACTGTGCCATAAGGGAAGGCTGTTGTCCAGTCACTGGGCAACTGGGGCAGCAGATGGTCATCTTCCCTTCCACTAACACCAGTAAGGAGGGAGGGGGTGAGGCACGGCAGAGTGGTCTCCGAGCGAACACCTTTCACCGAGTACATGGGAATGACTCAGCCATAACCCATAAAGCAAATGAGCTGGACACTGATTATCTGTGAGTCTGCACGGAGTTACGGCGCAGAAATGGAAAGTTTACTAGAGTCCAGATGCGCTGAGTGAAAACGCACGGTTTGCCCAAGAGAGCGTATTGCTTTCAGTAGTGTTTGAAATGAATGCCACAGGCTGAAAAAGTAAATCGAACAAACTCGGGTAAACCACAAAATATGAGAAGAGAGTGAGCTTTAAGTACAGAAAAGGCAAAAGTAGGGGAAAGGTCAATTCTGACATGAAGAAGAAAAGGAAAAAAAAGCAGAAAGGAGAGTTTCATATCCTGTTGACCAGTTGCTGCCTCTCACCGTGCAAGTTTTGATTGGAGAGAGTGTGTGTGTGCAATAGAGAGAGAGAGAGAGAGAGAGAGAGAGAGAGAGAGAGAGAGAGAGAGAGAGAGAGAGAGAGAGAGAGAGCGAGAGAGAGAGAGGAAGAGCCTCTAGCCTACTGTGTGCACACTGTAAAAAAAAACTGTTTATATTCTTTGCTCGTCTCAGCCAATGTTAATGGAGGAAAAAAAACAACACCCTTTTCTATTTTCTGTAGCGTGTCAGAAGGCATGTTTTGGGGTGGCTAAACCCACAACAAGACTTGTCTTACATAAATAAAGGACTTTATTGGCGGTGGCGGGCCGGTCAGATGCGGGAGAGACATGTGAGCCATTTGCTCTCTTGTGTAAAAAAAGATGCAAAGCAGAGAAAACAACTTTGTATGAATGGAGCCTCTGTGTGCGCGGCGGAGAGCGCCTCCTTCAAGAATACATGTTTGTTGGGGAGAGTTTCATCACAGTGGAGGCATGAGAGAGGGAAGAGACGGAGAGAGAAAGAGGGAGAGAGAGAGAGAGAGAGAGAGAGGTCAAATAAAAGCAAGAGGAAGAGAGAGTGACAGAGCAAACAGGGGAAAGTGGGACAAAAAGAGCAAAGAGAAGCAGAGAAAGGTGACCGCTGGCGGTGTAAGTGGGTCAATAGACGTGGAGGAAATACTGTACATGTATGTTTTACATGCATGGATTAGATATGTAACCCCATTTTCTGTTTACGTGACACAGAAGAGTTCAACCAGTCCAAGTCTACCCTCCGGTGTTTCCTGTCAAGCTGGTGACTTCTGTCCTTCTTCTCCACTGCCATTCTTTGTCCAACCCTTTTCCTCCACTCCTCTTAATTTATTTCCTCCGCTGCCTTTCATCATTGCCTTGAAGCAATCACCCTCCCCGATCGTTGTTTTTGTCAATGGGACAGTTAAGAACAATGTGGTCAAAGCAGGATTGACAGCACGCCCGAGGGCTGGCTGACGCATTTAAGCAGCTCGGGTCATGCCTGTGTGAGAACGTATATAAGCAGATATTTTAAAAAAGGTGAGAAAGGATTGTAATAGGTGCCTGACATGACATGTCTCCTTATGCAAGTGTGCTTCTGTGGCCTGCTGGCTTATTAAAGGACACAAAAACAGTTTTTATTGTTTGTAGCTGGGATAAAACCAAACCTTCTAGTTTTTTCTCTCCCTCATTAAAGTCTTTCTAAGAACACACTGGTGGATTCCTGAAAAGCCGGAGGCCAATATGCACTTCAGCGTTCAACTATTTCAACAGAGTGTTGAAAAACAACATCGGGTGCCAAGTGCCTGTATAAAGATGTTGATTTTCTTTCAGAGATTTAACTGTAAAACTATAGGGAGTCATTGGAAATATGTAAGTCCCATCCTATATTTCTTATTCTCCTTCCTCAAACCCCTCCTAGTTATTCCCTTCACACAAACACAGCTCTGGATAACATGTCTTCAGATGGAGAGGCAACAGAGGGTTGAGGGTAAAGAAAGAGAGAGAGAGGGAGTAGGAAAGGAGAAGGGGGGTTAACCTATATAGTAAGCCGTGTTTCTTTCCCTTTGGGCTCCCAGCAGACTCCGCTTCAGTTTGATAAATAGCAGGCCCCCTCAAAGCAACAGATGCTACAGCTCAAACCCCAGCAAATTTGTCAGCTCTGTGAAGAAAAAAAAATCAGAAAGCCCTGAGCCAAGGCCCTCCACGGCTGTTCCACATACTGACAGCCTGCCTGAAGAAGAGGAACACCGCGAGTATGAACAGCGCACATGAAAAACAGGGCCCCCTCTATACCACTCTGCAGCCCCCCGCTGCAAAGACAACCCAGTTATAGTAGGCCCTCAAGTCCCCAGACTTCACCAGGGAGCCACTTCCAAAACAGTAACTCAATAAGGCTGCTGCACTTCCAGCTTTCTGGTCAATTTCAAGGTTTTTGCAGCATTTTTCCTTCCTCATATCTGTAGTTCAACACCGCAATCGTTGCTACTTTTCTTTATCGGCTCGTCCTAGTTACAAACATTCCCCCTGTGACGTCCAGGCATCTCCCCACGCCGACACTCCTACAGCTGAAACGGTTATACAGCATGAAAAACAACTGTGGAAGGACGAGGCAAATGTGTTTTTCATGCCGTTTTCTCTCTGAAGACAGATTGTGTTTTCTCTTTAAAGCCAGACTTTCTTCTGGGGATTGTTTGTTGTTTTGTGGGCTGTGTGGCTTTGCTCTGAAGTGGGGTTGTGCAAGTTGTTTTGTTTGAGAGAAAACAAACAAGACGAGCAGCGGGTGAGATATTTAGGGCCGAAGTTTGGGTTGCGAGGTGCAAATGAGGCCTGTGATTAGGAGCGTTGATGCAATCAGCACTGTTTTTGTGTTATATGTGGGTGTGGGTGCAGCAGGGGCCTAATCCTCTCACACTCCTTCCAGAAGTCAGACTGTCTATGGGACTCGACTGACACTGTTGTGGAAAGAATGTTATTTAAAACACATTATGTATTAAAATATCTGCAGCAGCAGCCATAGTTTGTCTGCATCTTACAGGGCACATGACAATTTCTGTTTTTGTCTACTGGTCGCTTTCTCGGCATCTGCTTTTAGAAATGCTCCTGAATTCTTCCTGTTTTGTTTCGCCCCTGTCTGGTTTTTAAGCACGAGATTTTCCATTTCGAGACAAATAATGAAGTTTAACAGTAAAGCAACGACTGCTCTGGCATGTAGGACATCACTGGTGCCATAAATTTACCAGCTATCTCTGTGTGGTTGTGTGTTTGTTTGTGTAAGACTGGGAGTGTGTTAAAGTGCATATTTCCCAAAGTACTTCACAAGAGCTCAGGAGTGGATTCTACTACAGGGCGAGATAGGGGACAGGTCCTCCTATCATGGTTTCTATGGCAGCGACACACACATGGAAACAGTCTCATGACCTCAGACGGACCAGAGACGCTTCCAGAGGTTCACGATACATTGACACTGACCAGAGATTTAAAAATGTGAGCCTGATCCCGTCTATCCATATACTACACCTCACCGCCAGCACCCACCTTCAATAAAAACATCCACCCTCGGATACAATTACACTGACATTTATCATCGATCTGAGTGACTATGACTCGTGGGTACCCATAGAAACCATTTTCATTCACATATCTTGAGGTCAGAGGTCAAGGGACCCCTTTGAAAATGGCCATGCTAGTTTTTCCTTGCCAAAATTCAGCCCAAGTTTGGAGAGTTATATACCCTCCTTCACAACAACCCAGTATGACATGGTTGGTACCAATGGATTCCTTAGGTTTGACATGATGCCAGTATCTTCACTCTAGCTTTAAAACCCACTACAAACTCCCAAAGATCGAATAGCCGTCAGCCCCGATGGCGGCCCGTCAGATTTTTAAGAGGTTAACTAAAAATCGCAAGTTGCGTTAATGCCTTAAAGAAATTAGTGGCATTAACGCGTTAACTTTGACAGCCCTAAAATAAAGGTAAGCCAATGCTGATCTTACACGTTGTCCACAAGCTATGTTCACATTGACCATGTACTCTTTATTCAACTTCACAGAAGAGCTGTTAAAGTTAAATATCAGACTCTTTAGGAGTCATATAAAGCCATATGTTATGATTTACGTTATGATTTATTTGTTATCTGTTAAATTGAGAAATATGTTAATGGAGTCTGGTAGTCACTGCACTTCAACTCCTGAATGTGTATTTTCTATAAGTATTTTCGGAGAAGTGGGCCTTCAGACCAATGGGCAGTCCCTGAATAAAAAACAATAACACTGTCTGTTTTCATGAGATCACTGCAATGCATTTCGTGTTTCTACATGATATGTGTTTAGGCTTTGTTTTCTGTGCCCTGCATCTGATTTAATTTATTTCCTCCAGAAAGCCGGCAAGTAGCACAGAATTAATTTTATCTTTTGCAGGAGTAGCTGTTTATAAATGTTGTTGGACACCGTAATCATTGCTACTTTTCTTTATCGAATTGTTTCGGTTACAAACATTCCACCTGTGACGTCAAGGCATCTGCCCACGCTGACACTCCTACAGCTGAAATAATTATACATGATTATTTATGATCAAATCATATGCTTGTGTTTCACCCGATACCTAACTTATCAAGGTGATACTGTAAAATGCCCCATGTCAAGGAAAATGCAAGCTTGCGTTTTGTGTTTTGTAAGCTTAATTATTGATCACTATGTGACCAGTGACCTTACTCTTAAACAAATAGAGTTCATATCATTATTGGGTCATATCCAGTGAACAGCAGGCATTCTGTCTTTATCCAGATTACAAAACTGGTGTAATACCAGCACAACAAGCAGCCAATAAGGTCCGCAAGGGTCAAAACAACAGCACCCAGACAGGAAGCAGAAACATTTCCCTGTGTTGCAATAAAATTGCCATCTCATCAATGATGGAGAAGTGCTAACCACATAAACAAGAGCCAAGATTGCCATTTTGTTTGCTTTTTTTGTGTTGCCATGTCTGTAAGAGTCTGAGCCAGCTTGTTGACCCCGTGACCTCTCGGGGAGGTATCGGTGACGCAGGACAAAGTCTGGTCAGGTGTGACTGAGAAAAGAGGTGGGAGACCAAAAGAAACAAAGAAAAAAAAAGATAAAACCAGACACAGGCTGGTTTGTGACAAGATTTTCTCAAGCGATGACATCACTGTGGGAAAGTTACTTCATGGCTTTTCTTATCGGCCTCTGACCTCAGAGGTGTCGGGCGATGTTTGTGCGTGCACAGCGAGGGTCACATCAAAACACAGCGGAGAAGCCCTGTGACCAATTTTCCGTGTGCGCCCTCATCAACACCTGCCTGTGTTTCATGCACACTTGTGTACAGAGACACACGCCAACGTACACAGTAGATTTCATAAAGCTGGAAGACATGAAGGAAGCCTGACCGAGATTGTGGCGGCGCAGGAAGGAAGTGGAACACACCCCTGGATCTGAACAGGAAGCAGCCAGGAAAAGAGGACTCTGACAGGACACACACACACACACATATTCAGAGAGTTACAGCTCCATGGTTATGTGCTTGAACACGGACATAAATCTAAGAGGTGCCTCGATAGAGAGGCAGCACGTGAACTTACAGCTGTGTCCTTCACTAGCTTTCCAATTCATCATTCCTGTTAGCTTGTCAGTTAAGATTAGCACAGCAAAAGTAATATCAGATAGTCTGAAAGAGTTGTTGATCTAGTAATTGAATGGGAGACAAGAGAAAGTTTCAGCAAGACCTGACAACTCGCATGCATACGTGATGTTCATCAACAAGTATTAATAACAATATATTATATGAGACAATAGTCTTTTCGAAAAAAATTACGTTTGAAAATGCTGGAGTGGTATTACATTCAAGGAATAGAAAATTATATATTTACAATATCAGACATTCTCTTTAAATGGAGAGAGTACCGGTGTAACACTGGCTGCCACAGAGTGTTGCATTATGGGTTGTTTATAGCCTTAATGTTGCTAGGCTAGCGAGTTTCTTCAAGTCTGTTCATACTGTCTTAGTGTACGGTGTGTCAAGGCCTTTGCACACCAAGACCGTATTTTTCATCCAAAATTGTCGCACTTTTTAAAATAAATATAACCTCACGTTGTGTCAATCACATTTACACACCAACTCCAAAACTTTCGTCCATCATTTATGTTTTTGGAACAGGTTTGATTTTCTGCGTTTTTTTAGCATCTGTCAAAAGGCAAAAGAGGGTTGTTTGACCACTCAGAGCCACCGTCCAGGACTTCGTCTCCCAGCACAAAGCACTTTATGATAAAGAAATAAAAGAATACAGAGATGCAGAATTTAAAGATAGATTGTGGCAGGTGATTGCAGAACAGTTTGGAATTGGGGATGATCGTTAAACAAAGGATGTAGGAAAGATTAGACAGTAGTGATTGTGCTCTAGGCAGCTAAAAGATAGCTTCTTGCTTATGTCATTCATTCATTAGCCCCGTGTGGGACTTGGTGGGTCTGGTTTGTGTGTAACGTTTTTAATCGGATGACAGATTAAAAAAATGTATACGAAAAAATGCAGACTTGGTGTGCAAAGGCCTTTACTCAGTTAAAAATGTTCAGTTAGTCCAGTTCGACCTACAGTTTCTGACGGCTCATGAAATTTGTTCTGCTGCCACGGACAAAATAAATTCCTGAGAAGTAAAAACAAGTGGAAAGTGTCAAAGTCAACAGTCTGTGAGAAGCAGTCCAATCCAAATTATCTTCTCTGGCTGTTAGCGTCTTTCAGTCTGAGAGAGTTTGTAAGTATGTGACTGAAGCTACACAAATATAGGACTTACATTCTGCTCTAACGGAAGGATTTAATGTTTCACTTGACGAGAGAAAAGGCTTCAAGGCTAATCTTCATCTTATCCCTGAATTAATAGTGCCCAGGGGAAACTTTCCAAACACTGCAGAACTAGTCTGAAAAGAATTTTTAGGCAACTGTTTGCGGTACAGGACAAATAAGTGATGATAAATAACTGCAATAGATGACATGTTGAGAATCTATGAATAGCTGACAAGTGTGTTTTATGTTTACATGTCTTTGTGTATTATGTGTTTCAGAAGAACTCAAAGCCTGACGACAAAACATACACTCCGCTGCATAAAGATCCTCAACAATGACCTGCAGGCATACAATGTGTTGACAACAAACACACACCATTCATTCATTCAATCTTTATTTATACCAGAGAGATCATTCAGGGGCGACCCTCATTTACAATGACATCGAGTCAATCACAAAACAAAGAAAAGGGAAGCAAAACGACGAGATATGCAAACAGAGAAGATGTAATGTCATTATAAAACATTACTAAAAATAATTTGATAGATACGTTGCATATTTAAAAGGTACAGTGTGTCGGATTTGGCGACGTCTAGTGGTGTAGTTGCAGATTGCAACCAATTGTGTACCCTCCGCTCACTCCTCCCTTTCCAAGACTGCGGTTAAGTGAGCCGACAAGTGCAAAACCGCGGTAACACCGTTCGCCTCGCTCAGAGGCCTTCCTTACCATAATAACACTACTTTAGGAGCAATAGAGGTCAGACGGCAGCTGGCGTTACCACGGTTTTGCATTCTGTGACTCACGTTACCGCAGTTTCACAAGTGTGTCGGAGAACTACGGTGGCCTTCAGTTAACCTAAAATGTGAAAGGCTCTCGTTATAGAGCCAGTGTTTGGTTTGTCCGTTCTGGGCTACTGTAGAAACATGGTGGAGCAACATGGTGAACTCTGTGAAGAGGACCTGCTCCCTATGTAGATACGAAGGGCTCATTCTAAGCTAACAAAAACGTAAGAGAGCTAACTAAGAGTCTTAGTTTCAGGTGATTATACACTAATGAAAACATAGTTATGAATATTATATTCCATTTCTGCTAATAGGTCCCCCAACATGTTACACACTGTTCCTTTAAGATGTAAAATAAAGTACAGTATATATAAAAGCCCTAGAATTTTGCAATTACGATAGATAGTTAAGATACAAGTAGAAGTTGCGAGATTTAAGATCAAATTTCTAAAATGTCCAAAAGGTATACGTGAATTGATTTTAAGGAGGAGCTCAGGTGCACTAAAGTTAAAAGCAGTTTTTCCAAGTTCAGACCTAGCTAGCTAAATCAGCAGAGTCAGAGAGAGGTTGCCTGGGGTCAAGGCGAGGTGCTGTTTCTCACAGACATGTTAATGGACATGTATCTGCTCACAATATTCCTCCGCTGTCTTCCTACCGCAGGGTCAAAAGAACATTGTGTCCCCTAAGGACAAGGCCCTGGTCTGTGTATGTGAATGTACAGTATGTGTCATTTAACAGTCACCTGGAGTCCCTGCGGTGCTGCACAGTCAGCAATGATGAGCTGGTTTCCTCTAACACAAGCAAACACGTGCCTCATTAATTGTAGATAGCTGCAGGAGTGTTTTACACCTTCATGTCAGATGTTCTGGAGTTTCTGAGGACAGGGAGCCGTTAGGTATCCGTCTGATGGATGCGGTGTGAACGAACGTGTACACGTGTGGTTGTGCAACAGCTCTGAAACTTAAAGACTGAAAGAACTCTTAGCTTGTTTATGAACTGCGTCGGATTGCATATTATGTCACGAGAAGGTAAAGTACAGACTGTTACTGACTTTTATGCAAATTGTTCTTGGTCATGCAGCTCTTTTTTACTGTGTCACCATAAATGTAATAGTTACTCAGAGTGAAAAGATGATGTACTAAAAAGACGGACACATCTTGCTTTGAGTGTGAAAGTTATTTCTTAACCTTGTAAATAGGAGTTTGACAAAATAATCTTAACACATTGTCCTTTTACTAGCTGTGCAGCTAGTGCAGCTGCAGTGTAAAAAACTCTGGGGCGTTGGTAGTGCGACGGCCGGAGACGCCCACTTTGAGCTTCATTTTTGCTTTTCGAAAACCTATGAGTGACATCACGGAGACTACATCCATATTTTATACAGTCTATGCTAATACACACTTTTGCCTACAGACGTGGTTGGACGAAAGTTTGTATGAACTAGTTTGTTACAAGCAAACTAGCACTTCAAACAACCTGATTGTCTATTAGCACAGCACACACACATACTGTAGTGTGAAGACATTTCAAGCCATCAAATGTCTTGTGTCTAACTGCTACAAGAGGAAAAACAAAAAACTAAAGGAGGACATAATCATCATGAGGGCATTTGTATTGTGAGACAACTGCAAAAGTTTCCACTGAGGCCTGTTTACTCCTCAATAACTCTGATTACATCATCAAACTGTGACAGAAGGAGCCTCCTAGCTTCTAATTCCCCAGCTTTTAATTGTGTTTCAAAACCACTTTGAGTTCACAGAAGACAAACGCAAGCAGCCGCTGCCAAAAAGTGAAGGTCTTTAAAATGACACGTGTGTGTGCATGAGAGAGAAAGTGTGTATGGCGAACATTTTCCTGATCTTTTCTGCATAGGGGCCTTGTCTAAAGCAGCTGCACGGGCTATCCGCCAAAATAACCACTCCCTATCTATCCTTTCTAGCTCTGTCTTTTCATTGTCTATTCAGCATCTCCAAATGTAAGCATGTTTTTTTTTTCTTCTGTAATTCCCAGTATTATCTCAACTCAGTCACCTCTCAAACTCCCTGTCTGCCCATTCTTCTTCTTCTTCTTTCTCCTCAGACTATCCCTCTTCTCTTGCTTATGGAGACAACAGAGAGCGAATCCACTGACACTGATAAGGACAAAACCTACAACAAAGCAGACCCGTCTGCTGTAATGAAGTGGAGAAGGCACACAGTTCCCACTGTTCAGTGCTTCTCTTTGTTTTGGTTTCTGGGCCTTCCCTTTTCCTTTCTCCGTGTTTTTTTGGCCGTTCACACTGTAATATCAGTGTCCAGTGTTGTTTCATGACTCTTCATTGTACATAAAAGTGTGTAATTTCCTGCCACAAATGTGTGTTAAGAGGAAATGCATAAACATAAACGAGAGGACGTATCAGTTTGGGCCAGTGCAGAATGTCTCACCGGAGCGTCAAATTACGTAAATAAACCCCCCTACAGTCGTCACTCTTACCCCGGGGTTACATAACACTGAGGGGCTGAGGTGGTGGAGGTGGTGGCGGGAGTGGGGGGGGGTCACATGACTCTCAGCAGGTTGCACCTCGGGTCATTTACCCTGGGAATACGGCTTATAATGTCTGCTGGTAGTGTTTATGTTTTTCTTCACTATTAGCTGTAATCTGTATCAAACATTAACAAGTGTTGGCACTGATTTCACCGCTACATATTAACTCTACATCAGAACCAGTGCAGTGCCTCTGTTCATGAAATTAAAGTCTTGTCAAAGGCACAACTGAAGCACTATTTCCATTCAAGCTTTTGGAAGATCTGGTTTCACAAATTTTCTCATCATCTTCAGACACTTCAATGGTAGTTTCAACAGTTACACTGAAACTACACTACTGATTGTTCCAAGCCCACACCAACTGATTTGTGACAATATAATGGTCGGCATGAAAATCTTCCAAACTCTAGCTATTACACGGGTAGCCAATCATTTTCATAATCACAGTCTCATTGCTAAGATTTAGCAAAATGTCAGAAACAACCACAAGACATGTTTTGCAAAAGCCAGTCTACTCCATAGTATGCATAAAATCCAACGCTTCATACCATACTATGAAAACTAAAATAATTAAATGAAATTCAACTTAATTTCTTCTCAAAACATGTAATTTAAGGTACTGGGGCTGCAACTAACGTTACTTTTTCCTGATAAATCGATTGGTTTATAAAATATCAGAGAATAGTGAAAAAAATGTCAATCACAATTTCCTAAAGCCCAAGGTGATATCCTTCTATTGTTTGCTTTGTCTGACTAAAGGCCTTTACTCACCAGGCGAGTGATGAATAAACAACACGAAAATGCAAAATGCTCACCTCGGAATATTATATGTCTAGGGCTTTTATTGTGAAAGGTAAGAATGGAAGGAATGCTTTTGTCAAGGTTGGAAGGAGTAATACAATTTGCCGTCTTGGTTTTGTCTACGGAGCTCAACCTCAGCTACAACCTCTGTGTTGTTGTTTCTCAAATACAGGTGCAACTCAACCCATTCCAAACAGTGGGATTGGTTGATGCCTTTATCCGCGGTGCGAAAGCTCCAAAAATCAACCTTGTTCCAAAAAAAAATTACGCCACTTTTTCGCCGTTTAATACTCGCGCTCTGTGTGAGAGTATTCATGACAAAAACAACAGTTCGAAAAATGATATTAACATGCAAATTAATCACATGAAAAAAGCGCCCCCAGCATGTAAAGGCCTTAACACTCAACAGAGACAAAGAAACACAGCAAAACCTCACAATTAAGAAGCTGGAACTCGGAAATGTTGCTTGAAAAATGACTTAAGCGAGATGACAACATATAAAGAATGGATAAATAAAAGCTACTGCATTAACACTTTGCACTTAAAAAACACAAAACTGCAAACAGACTACGGGCAGAGACTGAAACTCAGTAGAGCACCTACAGTACCTGACGGCAGAAAGTTGGACTCACTGAGTGGTATGACTCATCATCTAATATTACCTGGGGCCTGATTGAATGTCTTGGCTTCTGTGAAGTTTGTTTAATTGTGGCGTGTCAGCAGGATTCTGCTTAGTGAATTCGTGGAATTGCTTTATGCAAGCTTTAATGACTTAATTTAGGCTACATTTCTCATGATAGATACTGAGTATTCAGCCCCTGTGTATGACGATGAAGATATTCGGAGGTGAGCAGCGTCACAACTCTCCTCAGTGGGTGGTGGAGCCGGTCCGGGTTGGCTTTCGTGCTGTAAAATAACTCCCAGCAAGCGTGTATTTATTGTGTCTTTGCACGTGGGTGTCCATCCATACTCATGGATGTGTGTGAATGTGTAGGCAACCGTATCAGCCATTCGGGTTGAGAGAGGAAGAACTTGTTGGCCTTCGCCCATCTCCCATGCCCGTTTCCTGCTCCACCCCCCCGGACGGCTCGAGGATTAGCTGGTGGTCACCCCACTCAGCCTATTCTCTCTCTCTTTCTGTGTATCTCTGTCCCTCACAGCTCTGCCACCTCAGCGTTTGGGCTGTTTGGACAGGAAAGCCCTCCGCCAGCTGCCTGCAACAACAAGCCGACCTTAGTCACTGTCAGGGAGTGTGTGTGTGTCTCTCAAAGTGTGTGTGTGTGTGTGTGTGTGAATAATAAGAGTATCTGTGGGGGAACTGGGTGTGAAAAAGATGAAGTAAGAGTGAAAGTAGAGTACAGTGAGAACATAAGATTGATGTGTGAAATGGAATATTAAAATATCCAAGATCTGAGACATATACAGAAAATGATTGTACATATGGGACATTAGTCAGAGAAGAATAACACAGCTAATATCTCGAGGATGACGTGTGTGTCAGGCAGACAACTAAGTGTGCAATCACACTTGTAGTTACTTTTCTTTGGTCTAAACCATAATAGAAAAGCACACTTAACTGGATGGTTGTATGTGGTTTATTTAGGTCCCAATTGCTCATTTACAAGTAAACAAGAATTTTTTGGCAGTAAAACCAAAGCAACTCCAATCCTTGTACATTTACATCAACATGACAGATTTTGCCACCATGTTTAGTTCCGCAAAACGTGACTGGCTGAGGTCTTTATTTGCGGTGCAAAAGCTTAGAAAAACGGCCTTGTTCCGGAAAAAATTACGTAGTTTTTCGCCACGTAATATTAATGTACTGCGTGAAAGTACTCATGACAAAAAACAACAGTTTGTAAAAATATATTGACGTGCTAATTGTTCGCACGATAACGGCCTTAAGACCTCGATATGCTTCAAACAAAGTGCTTGTCGGATCATCTAGCGGTGTTTGAAACCAGCCAGTTCTTGGAGAGAGATCGGGGAGGCAGTGTGAAGCGGCCAGAGGAGGCTATGATTGATTCAAGCGTGGCCATTCAAAACAGGTATAAAAACTACTGCATGTTGGACATGGTTAGACACATCACACAACCTAGTTTGTTCGAAGCATACTGAGAAAAGTAAATTGACTTTTGCATGTATAATTGGTGGAGAGCCCCTTTAAGGTTGAATAGTGTTCTGACAAACCAGAGTAGATGCTCCTTGCCTTGGTGTAACTCTATTCTGAGGCACATTTAATGCATGTGATGATGATCTGTTAATCACGTTTTTGCATTAAGCTAAATGTAACATGTAAATTATTGGCTACAGTAGATATCACACACAGATGTGAAACCTTGGAGAAACTTCCCCCTTGTGGGCTCAGGCGACCTCTTACCCACTCTTTGTACTTCCTGTGTGGGGTAGCGCACTCTGAGCCTCACTTCCTGTGAAAGACACAAACTTTCCCTCGCAGCTTTTTCAGCATTAATCTTCCTCTTTAAATCAATGTACATTCTTCCTCTTCTTCTCTCCTTCTCATATCTTTTTATTTGTGTAATTGTCCAACCACTTGTTCACGGGCCTGTTTTCTCCCCCTGTCTTGTGAAGTAGTGAAGAGTTTGGCACCAAACTGGTTTGTGCAAATGTGCCCAAACACAGCACCTCACTTCATCAACCATCAGCCTTCATGCAGAGCAAAACCCCTCTGTTATTACAAGTGGCTTTGTGTGGCGAGGCCGCAGCCACATACCCCACAATGACAGATGAACTAGTTTGAACCAGTGAGGACTGTGGGCTCCAGCCAATAGACACCACACAGACACAGACCACATACCTCATACAGTGCACACAAACAAGCACAAACACACAAATATACTGCCTATCACGCACCTCATGTTGTACACACTCAGACAAGATTGCTGCGATTTAAATAGCTTCTTTTTCCATTGCAGTTTCGGTTCACAGACACACGCATATGGGAGCGATTTGGCCAGAAGACTGCACATTTCACACAAGTTTGCTGCACGACAGCGTCATGAATGGCTCACCACTTAGTTTATACCAGTGTACAGCTCCGTGTCTGTTTGCATACACACTTTTATGTATGCATAACTGTGACTTATGTATGCGTCATTCTGTTAAGTACTGTAACCTTTCAACTCTAAGTAAACTGACCCAGAGGCAGGAAGAACATGCAGTACGTACGGGGCAGCAGGAATGTTCCCGTACTTTCTGTACCCACATAAAAACTGAGACTGTGTACGTTCAATGTGTGTTCAGCAGATGATTTATGCATCTGTAGGTATCTGGTGGCTGTATAACCAGCTTTATGGAAAGGACAGATAAGCAAAGTCCTGATTTGAGGGTGATACCTCTGCACACAAGGGGACAATACATATAAAAGCTCTTGCAATTATTTGTTTATGTTGAATTTGTTGCCATGAGAATGTGTCCAGACAGGAAAATGAGACGCATGGAGCCATAGGATATCTTGACACCACATGCCTGAACATGTAACTCTGCAAAACAGCCCTCAGCAGTCTGCTGCAGGGGGTGAATAAAAGGTTGAATGAAATATAATATATATAGGCTAACACATGCACGTTGCAACACACACATACACATACATTATAACACTTGTTTACTCATCTGTGTGGCATGACTTTGACAAAAATAATTAGTAATTGGTCCAAGGGAGAAACTACAATTACAGCTACAGTAAGAACAATGTGACATTGGCCGTTCACTAAATCTCTCCTCTGAACACTGGTTTTCCAATCATAACATTTCAACAGTAACTATGTACGGCAGGTGTGTCGAGCTTTGGCGTTTTCTCAACATGCTGCAGCAGTGTGCTCGGGGCAATAGTAAGAGTGATTCTCAGTAAACAAGTTCGGTGGTGTCATTTTTTTGCTTTTTCAAAACCATTAAATTAAATTGTAAAAAGTAGATTAAACAGAGTGTTCATCTGCTCAAATGTAAGGGTGTAAGAACATATCGATACACGGGAGTATCACGATATTATGTGTTGTGATACTGTATCGATTCTCCGAAACACCCGGTCGCCGGCTATTCAATCTTTCGGAGGTTGTAACTGGTTCAGTTTTAAAGCTAGAGTAAATATACTGGCATCATATGAAACTACAAAACCAAATGAATGTCCATGTCATACTAGCTTGTCAAGTCTCTAGCCCTGATCCCCAGTACCATACGGTACTGTACAAAAACGAGTACCGTCATGTTTTCAGAATTTTGGCAGGTTCTTGTGACATCCTTATTGTATGTATAATTTTTTCATCCACACCATTGATATGAATGAACATTGGAAATACATGGAGAGATTGTAGGTGAAATTATTATTGTATTACTGCAAGTGGAAATAGTGTTTATGGACTGATCTGATATGAGAAGATCAATCTCATCAACATCTTAAAATTGTCTCTGTCACTGCCTCTTCCACAGTGCGCCCCACTAACTAACTTTATCCTAGGAGTCAGAAGAAACATTCAGTTTAAATCTTTCTATTCTAAAAATGACACAGCATTACAAGTAATCAGTTTTATACCCAACCCTGGTGCAGGCACAAAAACACACTCTCGCTTTGTTTGAGCAGAGAGCAGGTGAACAAGGAGAGCTCTGTTCTGCTGGCAGCCTGAACATCAACAAGAGAGCAAGCAGTTGATAGAAATACATCAACCCAAAGAGTGAAGACAAACAAATGTGACATAAGGAGAGGGGCGTGGCTTGAGGGCGCCTCTGCTTTTGTCACATGATGCTCAGAGGAGTGCATGTACGCAAGTAACCCACGCATTAGTAACCCTAACCTTTTTCCTCAGACTAGCCCGGGGGTCACTAATGCCTCTGAGCACACCCAGACACTCTTCCTCAAACACACACACACACACACACACACACACACACACACACACACACAGTGAGATGGTAAACAAGGAGGGGATGGACGCTGCCATGCTCTCAGCTTTCATAACTAGCACAAATCCTGGCCATCACCCTGCTAATAAACACACTCGTGACTATACACACACACACATCTACACGCACATAATCAATGCAGATTGTAGCGAGCACTGTTCAAACATACCTGTATTGAAACTATGACATCAACTGTAACTTTAACCTCAAACAGCCCTGAAAACTGCGGTCAAAAAACAGTAATCTTGATAGCCTGCAGTGCATGACCTAACTAAATGTGAGGAGAAACCCTTTTGCCGGCTCAACAGTAGAGTAAATGTGTGCGCACAAAAAATGCAAAACACCATAAATCTATACTAGCGATAATAACAAATTCTTTGCCGTTTTGAAGCCTCGAGTTCTGCATTTTGTCCGTCGCCATCTTGGTTATTTTCAACCAGAAGTGACACAAGAGGGTGGAGCTAAGCACAACTGAACCGTTACCTTTCACAAACAGAAAACACTGTGAAAAGACAACGCCGTGGTGGCAACCTGTCAATCACAAGGTAGCCACGCCCTAAATCATACCCTGCTTTATCGTCTATTTGACTCTAAATGGGACCATAGTTTACTAAATGAACATCATGCTGTATTGAAGAAGACTTGAAACTAGTGATTGAAACCATAAACTCATGTTTGCAATGTTTACTGAGGTAATAAATCAAATGAGAAGTAGGCTCATTTTCTCATAGACTTCTATACAATCAGACTTCTTTTTGCAACCAGAGGAGTCGCCCCCTGCTGGCTATTAGAAAGAATGACAGTTTAAGGCACTTCAGCATTGGCTTCACTTTTCAGACCACTGAGTTGCCCACTGGCCTAACTAGAATTGAGAACAGTAAAATATCTCCCTGAGTAAACCTGTGGGGCTCACCTGTTGACGCAATGGCTGACCTCTCACCCCCAGAAAATGTACAGAACTTTTTGTACAAACTGAGACAAAAACATCTCAAGCTCTTCCTACATCCTTGGCACCTGTGATTGGAAAACAACAGCTCTCCGGACACAGACCCACCTACTGTAGCCGTCCAGTTTGCTTTAACTTCATAGACTCATAACTGCTGTGTGCTTCACCCGTGACACAGCGATCATGTTATGTCAATGAAAAACACAAGTGATTTAGCTGCTGTTGATGATAAACTGGCTCTTTTCTTGCATGCAAGGGCAGGCCTGACCGCAGAAACATGTTGATGTGATTACCAGAGATAAAGATGTCGATTTTCCTCTATCACAACAAAAAGCTTTCATGCAGTTGTTGGTCAACTTTATATGGGAAGGGCTGCTGGCTCATTAATGGTGCTGAGTGACTAAATTAGGCTAGCCTGGTTGTGATTTTCAGGGGGCTCAGCACAACAACACACACACAAACACACACACACACACACACACACACACACACACACACACAGACACACCCACACACAAAGAAAAGCAAACAAACATCCCAGTTTCCTAGAAGGTTTTGAATGAGATCCAATGGAAGTTTTCCAGAAAGTACACGTAACTCCCCCCTCCTCCCAAATCGCTTCCCTTCTGTTTCAGCACATCGCAATCACACCCCAACCCCAATATCCCCTTCCTCCATCCACCCCTCCTCGCTCTCTGGCTGCACATAAACAGATTCTAGAGGTGTGTCTCCTCTTAGCCAATAGCAGCCCTCTCAAGCGGTGCATCTGGGCCAATCACAGCGGCCGGTAGGAGCAGCCGTCTCTCCTTCTGTTATAACGGCAGTTGTTGTTTTGCTGCTCTCTGTGTTTTCTGCGTTCGGAGTGATGGATGGAGGGAATAAAGAGGAGGTCAGGTCAGGCATTAATAGGCTTTGAGTGCTTGCCCACAATTAGGTGGGGGCTAATCCCAAATTCACAAGTGTATGTGTGTGTGTGCACAGTGCACGCACACACACACACTTTTGTTTTACCCTATACAGCATTCACATGCTCTTTATCATTATCTATCTCTCGTCCTCCCTCTCCCTCCCTCAAAACACACACAGACCAGACTTTGTTTCTTGCACATAAACATCATTCACATCCTCCCGCCCTCCCACACACACACACACACACACACACCAACACACACACAGTTGCTGGTTATATCTGGTCAGAGGGTGTGGAGAGCTTGCAATAGGGGAAAGACTGTCTGTCCAGTACAAACAGGGCACCTGTCAAACCAGTCAACAACAAACCGAGATAATTCTGCACTTCCCATATCAACATCAGCACGAAATAGAAGTTCAAAATAAACTGACTGTTCAGCAAAAAGTAGTTCTCGTTTTGCAAACTATTTCAGTATATCAAAAGTACATCTAGTTTTAGATACTGGAAGGCTTTACAGCACAAGAGATACAAAAAAAAGTACTACATGCTTTACGCAGAAACAATCTGTAGAAGGAAAAAACATTCAAGACTTGTTTTTCTCACTCTTCCCTCTTAAAGTCAGATTTATGCAATAGGGTTGTGTTGCACAATGCAGCAACCAGAGTGTTGTTTGCAACTCCTGTAACGTCTCAAAAGAAAAATCTTGAGCAAACACGTCCCTTATCAGGAGATGTGTAACCGCTCAGGCCTCCTGCGATATCAGCAGTAACAAAAAGCATCGTTGTGTGGCGACCGCGAATGACCACATCAAATCAGATGTGAAAACAAGCTTGATTTGGCATGAACGCTCCTCTATCTGTTTTTTCTTTCTTCTCACATGTATGAGGAGGGAAAACTTCTGAGACGAGGGAGTGATGACAGCATGTTTGGATGAACGTCTCGGCTGGACGGTCACCGTAACACACCTGCGTTCAGAAACACGCGGAGACACGTGGTATTTCACAGAGGTTCAACAACGGATCGTTTTTCCTTCTTCAGCCGTATTCCAATGTGAGGAAAGACGGTTCACTTTACAAATACATTTTCAAGCTTGAATGGACTATTGGTGCCGCAACAAAGGATTATTTTTATAACTGATGCATGTATTGATTTTTCTAGACGATTAACTAAAGCCCGCCTGATCGCCACTGAGGCCAACGCTGATATTGATTTTTGAGAGTTTAAAAAAAATCTGTTAATGCTATATAGGTCGATATTCATAAACATAAAACAAGATTTTAACAAAGATTTGGTAATGCAAGAATTGTGACCAGGATATGCACTGAGATTCTACATTACCACAAACATTAGTTGGCATTAGTTATCAAAGAAGAAAAATGGGGCACAACATTAATTCAATGTCTTTGCAGCTTCATATTCTATTTAAATATCATTGCTGGGGCCTTTTCAGAAGCAAAAATACCAACTGCAATCAAGATGAACTCCTCCAATTGCTTGTTTTGTTTTGACCAAGAGTACAAAACCCCAAAATATTCCACTTACAATGTAAGAAAAGTAGCAAATCGTCACATTAGAGAAGCTGGAAGCAAAAAATGTTCACCATTTTCAATTGGTAAATGACTTAATTAATTATGAAATTGGTGACAAACAGTTAATTGAATCCACATATATTTTAAGGATTAGAGACTACATATATTTCCGAGTATATTTCCACTTTTAACTATAACGACAAGAAAGCATTTCTTCACCACGCAGATACCTGTTTGGATGCTTTTCAACAGACTCTTAAAATCAACATCAAGCATGGAAAGTCTTTTTACAGTCGGGTTTTTAGACTTGAGCTTTGCCTTTAAATAGCTTTTTTGTCAGAATCAGTACCTATTAAAAGGCACAGTGTGTAGGATTTGGCGGCATCTAGGGGTGTGATTGCAACCCCTTAACTCACTTAACATTTCTGCTAATAGTTCCCACGAAATGTTACACACTGTTCCTTCAATAAACATCACTACGACTGTGCACGAGTTGACTAACAACAACAAAACAACATATTTGCAACAAGGCCAGCTCCATTAAATTAGGAGCAGACATTAAAAATACACGCAAAGCACACACGCTATAATCGAAAAAACAAACAGAATGGCGTGGATTTCGCTGCAAGGCAACGCTGCAAAGAAAAATAAGCAAAGCGTCCAGACGAAGATAAGCAAACACACACAACTGACAAAGAAAATGACAGATGGGCAACGCAGCCACTGAGAGAGGAACATAGTTTTGTGTTGACGTGTTTGATTACTTGTAAAGTATAGTAAATGATGTGTTAAGTATGGGAAATAATTGGGTTATCTATTCATGCATCATTATCTGCCTACTCAGCTACATCTACCTATTTATGAAGGCCAGTTTAGACAGACAGCAACATCATAGAGCAGCTGCAGCATTTAACCTCAATCAATCTTAGTCTTACTGATTTTAAGATATAAATCTGACTAATGTGCTCCCTGGCTGGACACTGAGAAAACGTGTTACATAAGTTACCGAACATCACTTGTTTGCTTTCTTTCCTGACATCACATCTGCGCTGTGTATAATTTACGACCAGGGGTCCTTATAGAGTTCCTTCCTTCCCCTCCTTCTTTCCTGACGTCAAGTGACGAGAAGTGAGCCAATGGGCCACTGACACACCCTTAAAGTAAGCCAATAAGCGACTGGGAGCATGTCGCTGATTGATATCCCGAGGGGAGCCCATGTCCGAGTGCGCTCATGCGGGTCATGAGGGGGATGTGGACTCCTTCTCTCCATTTCTGAGATTTGAAAAAGCTGATATTAGTTTAGGGCTTATATAGAGATATTTACCAGGATGTTATCCCCAGTGGTAAAAAAAGAGGGGGGAAAATTGAGCTGACTGAGTGACTCGAGGGTTTGTGTATATTTTGTGTTGGATGGTTGCCAACCTTTACATGCCCGGTTTCCTACGGGCCTCTGAGTGTTTACTGCAACAGGACTAGAAATCTACAGAGGAACGGACAAGGTGTGGCAACAAGCCAGCAAAAGACTATTCAGGAACCAGATGGAGAAGTTGTTTTTGTCTCGCTCACCATCGATCTCCCTATGGCCTAGATACTTCTGTTCTCTCAAGAGTTTAGCCAAGCTTGGCCCCTACCATTCTTGTACTTCTAAGCTCCCTAAAAGTCAAAATCTGGGCTTTTCTTCCCTACATTTCCCTCCACTAGAGCCTGGTTTTCTCACTAATGTGCAAGATATCGCTTTGTTTTATCAAGATTCTTTCGCAACCAGACGTATATCTTCTTTGTTCTACTTTCTCTGACGTCTCGTTGCATGTTTTCTCTGCACCTCATTCCTTTCCCCTGTTTCTTTTCAGTGTTCTTTCTACTTTACCTCACTGTGCCCGTTCATTCACCTACCTCCATTCCAACCTCTCTGTTGCTCATTAAACAATGGATTGCATTGTTTCCAAACATTTCTACTTGTTAAGATCTCTGCCTTAATGTGCTCTTTGGCCTCAGAGATTATACTTGGTATTTTCAAAGAGCGGGCTCATTCTTACTTCCTAATCACCGTTGGCAGAGACATACGGCACACTAACAGTAACCCTACACACCCTGGTTGAAATGCACTGGAATGCATTATCTGATGTATTACAACCTGCAAAGTCACATTAAGGACAGAGTTTCTATCCACATATACATTTTGTTTACTAGGCCACCAAATATAGACTTCCACAGTCCCTCATGAGTTAAAGATTAATCCTCAGATTTTCCCTGTTGTTGACCTGTGAGTCCAGCAGTTCATTTTAATCATGCTGTAATTGGGCTAATTTCTCCTGAATTACAGTAAAGTGGAGACCCTCTGTAGCACTCTCAAGGACTCTTGGGAGCGTCTGAGCTCAATTTTGAGAACCACTGCCATAATTCATCTGTCTTAATGACTCAGCAGGTAAGAAAACATGTTATGAAACAATCTATACAGAGAACACAAAGTCCAAATCAAAGAAGAGCCTAAAATGTTTCTACGGTTCAACGAAAGGTCTGATATGAACCTCATCTTCACTAAACTGAAATAGGAATCAAAGAAGGAAAACAACAAATAGACAAAAAAAACTAATAAAGAATGTTAGTTTGAACTTTCGTTAGTTTGAATCCGTTATCTTATGCTGTAAGAAGATGTACAAATTTCCTCCTCTGAATGAAAAACTAGCTCCAATTTCTCCAAATAAGACTAAATACATCAAACATTGTATAGCACATAATGTGTATTAAAAAAAATGCAATGTTGTTAACACCAGTGTAAGATAAAACCGTGATGACAACAGGTTACTGTAAACTAAAGGAAGCAGATAAACAGATAAATACAATTAAACAAAGCATGTCAAAACCAAGCGGCAACCTCCGTTGCTGAGAAATGAAACCAACGCAGAAGCGCCAAAAACTGTAGTTCATCAAATGGCCACTTGAGGCTGGCTCCAAAAGTGAGTCAATCCCCATAGACCCCCATGTTGAAACTTCACAAACATGTTTACGGCCTGGTTTTGGTCTCTATAGCTTATTTGTTACCCTGTTCATGACAACTGTACAGGATTGAATATTTATATATTTCACCCGTTTAACTTATATTAAGGCTTAAAGTTCGGCATAATTGAGGGCGTGACCGCTTTGAGTGACAGGTGGGTGTCCTATCAGGTCGCTAGCTGTCTGCTCTGCTGCATCACCCGGACCGCCTCAACTCTACCGACTTTCCACCTCTTCACCATTTTTGGATTAGCCAGGAGTTAGGCTGTTGTCACTTTCAAGATGGCAACAACCAGAGCCACCCACTTTGAGCTTCACAACGGCTCTTCAGAAACCTGAGGTGACGTCACGGAGACTACATTCATATTTTATAGTCTATGGTTAAAACAGAATGCAATAAGAAAAATATCAAAACAACCACTAACTAAAAGCAAAGTTAAAACACATTTTCCTAATGCACAAACATTTTATTAACATCTCTCTGACAAAATGAAGGCCTGATGAAAAGTCTTAGTAGTTAAAAAAGGAGCTTATCCACGCCGTATGTTTCTTGTTTTAAGGAAACTGTCTACAGAAAAGAGTCTGCAAAACAAAGCTCCATTAGTCCAGCCTGTTGATTTTCCAGATTTTCTGAGTCATCCACAGGGAGAAACAACCTGCCTTTTGCAATGTTCTTCAGGTGGTAAAATGTATTGAAGTTGCATTTCATGTGTGTGACTCAAAGTTCAAATCTCAATCAAACATCCAAATTTCTTAAAGTAAAGCCAGCAGATTTGTGCCAACTACTAAAACGAACTTATCTCAGATCAGCTGGAAGAACCAACGAGACATCCACTTCACTTCACTGATGACTAACTTGTGTGTTTGTAATATCATCAAGGTGGCTAAAGCCAACATCTGGAATAATTCAAAAGGAGGGCACAACCTCAATTATTGGTGCAAACAACAAAACACCAGTATTTTCCTGCAGGGCTCATGAGTCACAAGGGCTCAGCTTACAAAGGCCACAGTTACATGATGTGTTCAGGGACCAGCTTCTAGTTTATATCCAACCTGACTCCTTGTTACGTAATGTGCTATCAGAACATTCCTGGAGTGCTTAATGTAGCGGGAATATGTGTGTGTGTGTGTGTGTGTGTGTGTGTGCATCGGGGTGGGGGTCTGGCCTCAATAGGGGGTCTAATAAACCCTCAAGGTGTGATTGATGACAACATGATGTAACACTATCTCGTCCAATTACTGTGTTGGGACATGTAGTACAAGTGTGTGAGCGGTAGGAGGGTAAACAACTCTGTGCACTTGCTTTGCACCTTCGAGATGAAGTTTCCATCCTTTATGCAGTCATGAACTTTAAAACCGTTGAACTGTTAAAACCAACAAAAAAAAAGGGAACAAACGCATTTCCTCTTTGACACGTGAGTCTTCTTTTAGTTAGACACCAGACACACGAGCATCTGAAGTGACCAAATCAACAGAGACGGCAACCACACTGGTCTCATGGTGAGTGCACACACACAAACACCTCTGAGTTTCACTGCTCACAGAAAGGAGGGGCAGAGTGTGAAAAACATACCAACAGGCTGCGTTCAACCCCCAATTATAGAGTATCATCTTTAACACAAAGGCATATTTTAAGATAGTTTGTGAACTAAGAAAATTAGCATTTCTGACAGCTCATAACTTTGTCTATATTGACTTTCACACACAGTATTAGGCTGTGCCTGCTGTAGAGAAAGGTGAAATACTGATATAACATCCTTACATATCATGGGGGATTTTGGTTATTATATAATGGAGTATCTAAAATGTGTGTTTACCTATGTTGACAGTTAAAAGGTGCAATGTGCAAGATATGGCCCGAATTTTTAGTTTAAAACATTTAAATGTGAAGAAGATGTTACAGTGTTGACGTTATATCAAAGACATCTATGCATCGTGTTGCAGAGATATCTACTGAAATGAGCATTCTAGCCAACTTGCCTCGGCCCGTCCTGTCTTGTAATACAATTTGTTCCTCGAGAGGCAATAGTGAGTCACTGTAGCATCAGTGACTGCCCTCAGTCCAGAGAACGAAGAAGTAAAGCTGCCCACGAGGGCTGTCAATAATACATGGTCTGTGTACGTTTCGATAGTTCGTTGATTGGATTAAATCCTCTGTAAACCCACACAGGTGTTTTCAATTAATTTGGCTGATTAGACCTCTTCTCAGGACTGTGTGTGCGTGTATTGACTAATTGAGTGACATCTTCCTGTGTCTCCTGTTAGCTTTGTTGCACCTGTTGCACCATCGTTTTTATTGGTCGATGAAGATTAGTGACCTAATAAATTCCCATCAAAGCTCTGGCCCACCTTCAACCTGAGCAGAGGTCTTATCAACCAGAATAACTAAAACACCTGTGTGGGTTCAAAGGCTTTAAATCCAAAGTGGCAGAAACGAACAACCACTCTCACCCTCACATCGTCCTCCCCGCCACCAGGAGACTACTTCGCCGGGAGTAGAGTGTGTGGAAGCTTCGGGAGACGGACGGACCTCCAGTTAGCAGTTAGCTTGAATTCAGCCAGAAGTGCAAACCCCAGCTCTGGGGTCTGATTCTGGGGGTCTGCTCTGACTCCCCACCAGATAAGCATACTCACTGTTGCTGCCGATACACAGGTTAGACCCAGTGCCAAATCAGAGTCGCCACAGCCGGCGACTGAAGCTCTGGAGCCGCCACACGCTCCCTTCCTGGCGAAGTAGTCCCCCATTGGCAGGGAGGACTGCTATCCCAAAGCCAAGCCAATAAACAAACTATCAAAACGTACGCGGACCGTACAGCCCGTACAACGTAAACTATAGGCCGACGCCACACGTGAAGATTATAAGATAGCAGTGTTATTTTGACCGGCTCTCAGAGTTTCAGAAGTTTGGTTGAATTTTGCGTATTCTTGCCCTGCTGTTGTTGTTTTGTTTTTGTTTTTTTAAATAACAGATGACAGTAATTGTATGTATTTAGATTGTACGGATCCAGTAGTAGAGGTGAAATACTGACCCCTCTTTGTTTGGAGCATGTGGCTACACGTTACCCAGTGCACCTTTAAACCTGCAATAGCTGTTTTTGTTTGCCACTTTGCCAGTTCATGAGACAGAGTCATGTTCCTCTGTGTCCTCCGAGTGCTCCTGATGGCATTGCATGGCAAGATTTCCCCGCGCCAGAAGGAAAATAACCGATCAGAGCCAAACAGGTCTCTAAAGCAGCTGTCAATCACTGCTTGCGAAACTCACAAACTCGGATCAAACTGTCAAACTAGGCAGCGCTGAACAAATATAAATCAAGAATGTTACTTTAATGCCAATTTCTCACCTCAAATGTTTTCAGTAACATATTTTAGTGTACTGTTTATCACCACATTTTACACATATGTATCATTATCAGGTATTTGATAAAAGAATGTCTTGTCAATGTCACCCAGCCTGACTCTTCTGTCAGCCGACTGTAGGATTTATCACCAGCAATTAATCTTGATCCTCAAAGTGTCTGGTGTGGTGGATCAATATCATCAGAAGTATTTTGGCACAGTATCTGGTGACACTTACAAAACTAGATGCTTCGTGACAGCTGGCTGCAACCTACAACCATAAATACCATTAAGGTGAGGGTGGCAAAAATAGCACATTTATAGCCAGTACAGACTTGTAGGTGCACCAGTGTTATAATAGATTATGTCATTTGAATTTTTGATAATGAACATAGTGTATCTTGTTCCTATTTTTAGCCCAGTTTTAGGACAATGCAGCAGGACAAACATCCTGAAATATGACATTGACTTTGGAGAGGGTGCTACTCATGCGGCAAGCTGTCACTTTTTATGTGAGCCAATGAATGTTTTCTGTGTATTTTATGTTTGCAAATGTGCTTCCCTCAAATTGCACCTTGAGGGGATGGATAAAATAGTCTGCATTGAACTGAAATGAAGACAAGCAACCTTAATCCAAATGAGTATGTGCTTCACTTGCTAAAGACCGTGACTTTATTTAAGCGTTTATTAAGTTGTCCACTTACTTTCTTTCCCCTAAAATCGACCATGTATAAAAAGTGTTACGAGTCTTACATTTCTCATTCGATGTAGATAAAAACATGTTAAAATGAAAGCTGAGAGTTGACACTTAAACCTCACAATCATTGTTTCATTTCAGACTTTCTGACTACACTGTATGTATGTTTTTGTAAAGATGTATGTGTGTGTGATATGACACCAAATAACCTCCAACACAAAGGTGCATGTCCAGATTTAAGGCATACACTGGTCGGGTTGAGTGTTTTCCTACCTTAAGTAACCACTGTGAAGTACTTTTTACAAACACTGCATGTCAATCACACACGCTGACACTCACTCTCTCCCTCTGTGCCTCTAACACACACAAACACACACACACACACACTCACACTTCGACCTGATTTTGGAGCAAAAGAGCTGAGGTCAGAGGTGAACGACTGTGGGAACGCGGAGGTCCCGTAGCGTGAAACTGTCACCGTCCTGACAAACTGGCCTGTAACATAAACAAGCGCACATACATCAGCTCGGGACAATACCCCCGAGAAGAGAGCACAATACCACCTCCACCACTCCACACTGGGCCTGAAACAATACCACACACGCTGAAACAACATCAGAGCCGGGTCTAAGCCAACACGGCACTGGGTAAACTGAAGCAACGCCATTCGGTGAGCGGCACCACACAATGCCTGCAATGGGAAACGATCCATCAGGTGCTGACCACAGCGAAGTTCATGTCTCAAAGTGTGGGGTCTTTGCAAGATTGGACGAGGTGCACGGAGGTGAACAAGCCCTTGTGAGCGCCGTGTGTGTCCTGCTGCATGTTTAACGTTTTCTTTCAAGACTAAAGGCAGGTAGCCTTTAAACTCACAGAAAAGCCTACACAGTTGTTACACCTCTGTGTATATACATATTTATTACTTCTCTATACATACTACATTCCTGTTTACACTTCTGTGTACATACATTACTTCTCATCATACATATACATACTACATCCTGTTTACATTCCGTTTTCCCATCTGAAATACTGTCATCAACTAAATTAGTATGTCATTATTTCTGACGCACAGACCCATTATGGCAGTCCAACTCTCAAAACCCTTAAACCTGTGTTGTTCATGGGCGCAACAATCTAATCTGTTAACAACTCCTTGATAGAACAATGAATCATCTGGTCTATAAAATGTCAAAACAATGAAAAATGTCCCTCACAATTTCCCAGACCACAAGTTGAGGCCTTCAAATTGCTTGTTTTGTCCAATCAATGGTCCAAAACCAAGGGTTGACATACAACAGAGAAAAGCAGCTGGAACCAGTAAACGCTTTGCATTTTTGCACGATAAATGACTTAAACAGTCAATCCATCATGAAAATTGTTGATTTTGTTGGTTGTTCAGCAGCATCTTCTGCTCAAGTCAAAAGCAGACACAGCGACTTAAAATCAATACAGAATTGCAGCTATTCACCTGGATTCAGGTTGAACTAAATGTCAGTGGTTGCACAATATTTCCTGATGAGAACAGGAGCGAGTGTCCCTAATATTTTGTTTGTGTATACCAGCTGGCTAAGCCCAGTGTTGAGCCTGTGTGGTTTGTATCCTAATAGGGGCTACCTCAGACTGAGGCCTGGACCGCAGCCACAGGGCTATTCATGCTTTGTGACCTGATCCGCAGATGCCTCTAAATCCTGCATGCTCACTGCTATAAATCTCTCAAGACCCGTAAACACACAACACACACACTCACACTCAAAGGCAGACCGATCAACACACACATAGGCAGACATGAGCACGTAGAAAAAGTCCCACACACACACAAACACATATACTGGATGAACGCCCAGTGACCAGGGCAAAAGGAAAAAAATAAAATCATGTGCAGCATTGCATGCATTCAGCCCAACACATGGAAAATTCCCATCCAGCAACTTGAGAGGAGAGCAAAGTGAAGGCTACAGGCTGGTACAGAGCGCCCTCATGTGTCCATACAGGTGAACGGCTTCAGTCATTCAATACGCGGTGTGAATGATGAAACCACTCAATGAGCAATTCTTTTTCATCAAGTAAAGAGCCTAGCATTAAGAGGGTGGAGGATAAAAGGCATATATTGATTTTTCTCGAATACTGCCTCCACTGGACAATAACCTTCATCATTCATTTATGAATTCGATCAAATTAATCCTGAACAGATGGCACGCAAGTCGATAGATGACAGTGTCCGAGACCAGGGGCCGAGTGTATGAGGCAAGTGGGGAGATATGCAGCCACTTCTATATCAGCAAGATTTATTTTGTTGGATTGTGTGAGTGTGTGTTTGAATACTCCCTCAGGATATCCAAAAGCCTACAGAAATATACATGGGTATACTGTAGGTTTGGTTTCAGAAGCAGGGGACACACAATTAAGTCAGACAGAGCTGCATCGATTAGTTGTCAACTATTAAAATTAATGTAGTTTAAAAGTTTAAGTATTTTTTAAAGAAAAAAAAAGTCAAAATGATCTGATTCCAGCTTCTTAAATGTGAATATGTTCTGGTCTCTTTACTCCTCTGTGACAGTAAACTGAATATCTTTGAGTTGTGGACAAAACAAGACATTTGAGGACGTCCTCTTGGGCTTTGGGAAACACAAAATATCGACATTCTATAGACCAAACAACTGATCGATTTATCAAGAAAATAATCAACAGATTAATCAACAATGAAAATAATAGTTAGTTGCAGCCCTACAGTTAGAGGTTCTTCAACCAAAAGATATTTACTGTATGTGTGTATATGTGTATTATTAGACTAACACTTAACTAATCTTAACTACAAAGAGAGAGGGGCAAGAAGACGTGCTAATTGTCTATATAGACTTAGTGCTGCACTCATGTGTATACACAAGAAGTGACAGAAATAGTTGTGTTAAGAAAGAAAGAAAAGAAAGCTTGAGAGAGAAGGAGAAACCCAGCTTGCCGCTTCACCTCCACACAGCTGGCCAATCACTGCGAGGAGTGAATGTCAGATTGTCAGTTTCGGGAAGTTACAGACATTTTCAGACGCAGTCCCCCCAATTCCAACGCCAGAAAGGCCTTATTCACAGCAGACATTTGGACTTATAAATCATAATAGGAAAGGCACAGGTGTTACTAATAACATAGAACTCAGCCATCATTCATTTCATCACTCACACCTTTGCTTTTACTGCGACGTGTGTTAAAATGTCTGCCGTGAAAACAGGTCTATTGCTACAGGATGATGTAATGCTGTCACAAGATTACAGGGTCAATATACTGTAGGTTTCACTGCAGATATTTTGACTTGTCACAGCAGGAAAAGCACAGGTGTAGCTGTCCTCGACCAAAGAAATTCAACTAACACTCATACATTTCTGTCGACTAATCAATTAGTTGATTTAATCATTCAGATCTGTAAAACTGAGTTTCTCCACAAAGAATTACACTTTAAATCTTGTTGCAGATGTGCTTATAATTTTCTTTGAAACAAGTCATTCAGCATGAAAAAGCATAAAAAATGACTAATTGCTTAGTGTCCAAGTGAACTGTGTCAGTGAGCCAACATGCACAATACCAGCCATTAGTTATGTTGTTATTACTCCTGTGTTGTTCATGCCATGAGAAGTCCTAATGTATGCTGTGAAAAGGGGGTCAACGGTGCAGAAAGAAAACATTAAAGTTGTCCCTGTGGATGAACCGGTTTAGGAAAGGTGTTGTTAAACTAACATGATTTCTTTGACATTTCAGCACATACCTAGAATTACTTTAGGTATGATGCAGTTATACAAGTTTCAGTTTCAACAAAAAAGGAGAGTCGAACACGATCTTGTGAGAGGCGTGTTGGGGAAAAGGAATAGGACCTAACGAAGCAGCAGAAGACTTAATTAATAATTTGCGAATTTTAATTCCATATGCGAGTTATAAATATCACATTATGGCAATGAGAGAGAGAGAGAGAGAGAGAGAGTGAGCCTTGTTTATTCAACGGCACCATGTGATCACCCTATCTCTATTCTTCTGATAGGAGCAACACAGTAAACCCTGCTCTACCTGAGGTTGCATGCAGAGCAGGAGAACATGGCTATTATTATATCCACGCATTGAACGTTTTTATTTATGTGCCTTTTCTGCATGAGTTTGTTATTTATTTCCACCTCCTGCTGCAGCACTTTGTTACTGTTGTCCACCGCCTTGCCTCCTCTCTCCACACCCTCCTCCTCCTCCTCCTCCTCCTCCTCAGTCTCGGGGTGTGTAGGTGAGACAAGCTGAGCCTTGCAATGTATGCTTGATCTGATGGGAGACAACTGCAACTAAGCCAGGGTGGATTGCATGGATGTGAGCTTGGATGACAAAGTGACCTGATTATCAACTATCTATTTGGGTTTTACTCTGATTTAGGGACATTTAAAGTGTGGGGTTCAGTTCTGGAAGAGACAGATATTATTATTATTAGAGAAATGATTCAGGCTCCGGAGAGCGGGGCTCGTAGACTCGGGGTGCTAGTAGTTTTCCACTGGAGGTTGCTGACTGAATACAGAGAAAGACGGTGTTTGTTCCACCTCTTGCATGATCTATTCAATCGCCGTTACTTTCCCCCACATCTGTTGTTCAACCTTCGCAACATTTCTACTTTATTTCTTTCCATCTCCCTCCCTCTCTTTCTCCCTCTCAATTCCTGAATAGCGCTGCCAGAAATAATCGCAGACGAGCCAGCACCCACACCCCCAAGGAACGGTGTCAACCAACCCACCCCATCACTGCACCTCATGCCACTGGTACCATGACGACTGCTCAGGCTCTGCAAAAGCCCGTACCCAACACTAGCCCATCCCTCCCTCGGTGCCAGGATAATGCAGCCTTTACATGTTTTAGTGGAACAGATGAAGAATGATGATGCTCACAGGGAACAAATTAAAGATTTTCTTTCTACAGGAAAATGTTTCTGAGATTTTTTGCATGTGTGATAACAGCTAAAAATGGAAAATTGTGCTTTTTTTGTATCATTTATTCAGGCTTACAACAGGATTGACAGTGACCTAGTTGCACACTTCCCACATGCCCCCTCCTCGCTAGTCTTCCCGAGTTTACAGCCGGCAGCATGCTGGAAGGTGGGGGTCTGTCTGTGTTGTAGGATCAAAGTGGGGGCTTGTGTGTTAGTATGCTTCCCTAGCATGTTAGAAATGGTCTGGCAAAACAGGCATTTGGTGCTGGAAAGTCAAGATATTGTATAAATCATGTACGTCGCTCGTTCATTGTGCCACACCCCATCCCCTCCAAAAAATTTCATTAAAATCCATCACGGACTTTTGGAGTAATCCTCCAAACGGACAAACCAACAAACCAACGCTGGTGAAAACATAACTTCCTTCCTAGGCCTTTGGCCTTGGCGGAGGTAAAAATACACATGGATGATAGTGCAAGCTGCACGGAGAGGGGGGGCAATCGTACTCGGGCAGCTTGGCGGAGGTCTGCGCTCTCCGAGTGCCATTCTATTATCAATTTAGACGACGTAATTGTGTATCACGATTGATATCTGATTTCATCACGATACGTTTCCATTGAAAGGTTAAGGTTAGGGTAAGTTATCATACTGAATTCATCACCCAGCCCTATTTACAAGGATATAAAATGGTGAAAAGCAGCAAATCAAGTATCACAACTGTTAATTTTCTTGAATCATTGATTAACCAATTAATCATTTAAGCTCTAAATTGCACCTAAACTTTGAAAAGGAACAGAATAGAAGCTAAAATGCATCATTGTGCAGCTATCATTGTCAGCATCGCCAGGACCGAAAACAATAAGAGGTTTGAAGGAGTATAGAAAAGCTTTAAATGGCCACAATATGAACATAAAGCTTCATGTAGTTTAGTTAGATTGAACATCCCACAGACTGTACACAGACACACTGCCAGTGCACACACACACACCCACACACCAGCTCCTATAAACACTGTCCCATCACTCTACCCAGCTGGCTGGCAGCTGTGAGTCCACAGCTTTATTTCTCTATCACATCCTCCATATCCATGGAGCACTGTACAGTTACTGTGCCAAAGGTCACCGCCTGCTGCCGCTGCTGCTGCTGCTACTTTCTCTCCCCCCTCAACATGCAATTTGTCTGACCTGGTTCGAGCCGAGATCGGCCATAATCCAGCAGATCTGTCCAGACCACAAGGCTCTCTCCCCATGGGTCCTCCTCACTCTGTCTACAGAGTAAGCAGAGGTAGAGGACTGGAGGCATGCACACACAAAACACGTTGACACATACAGTACACTCACAAAGACAGGTACATACACACCCACGTTCATGTACAAAAGCATATGAAAAGGAGAGAAATCCTTGTCACTGTGACAGCGGGCAAAAACTTTAACAACTCTGTTACGGCCTACGAGTGGACTTTGACTCTCTGAAAAGCAATGTTGCATCTGTCCACACTCCTGTCTGTCAAGGTTGACAAGACAGGTTTGTTTATATAGCCTCACCACAAGCATGCCACCTTAAAGCCAGGTTTATACAGACAACAAGCTTTCCCAGACAAAACCAAATCTATAATCAATATAAAAATGGATGATACATTTGAGGGCCAATTCAAATATGGATTTTATAACCGTATATGTGCAACCATACTGTACATATTTCAGTCTTGACACACGGATTTAAAGGCAATGCACACCCTTTACAACCAATATGACAGGGACCTTGTGCACCTGCTATGAATGAATCAAACCTGAAAAAGCAACGTGATCAATATCTGATGCCATCTCCTCCGAGGGCCTGGAGTCCCTCCCAAGCTTTTCATGTGGAGGCAGAAATGTGTTCTGGGTTATTCTGGGAGGAGGTCAGATCCAGGAAGCCAATTCACTTAATTAATCACACGTAAGTGTTTATTAGAGGAGCTGCTGAGTCATCCTCGATGTCCATAATTAGCTAAATAAGTATGTGTAAAAAAAAAAATTAGGAGCAGCGTAAGCTTGAAAGACACACAGCCTTTGTCTTCGTCAGAGAAAAACAAGTTAGCTGAAGTCTACTCCAGGACTGTCGCTTCTGTAAAACAAAATCTCTAAAAAATGAATCTCTCATCTCTTTTATTTCCCATTTCCCAAGTTGCAACTCCATTTCCGAATCCAAAAGAAGATGGTTGCTCATTTTATAGAGTAAGAGGCCAGAAAAAATATAAAATAATGGGAAAAACATTAACATGGATAACTACACCTGATAAATACACTTTCTAATTTTAGTTCAAATTATACAAATTGAACAAATCAGTTACCAGAAACAAATTAGAGTCACAACTTGGGGAATGGGATAAACATCTTCTTTACTGCACAGCAAACTGAATATTTTTTTTTTATCCTTATGGACAAAGGAGTCTTTGATGATTCTGGAAATACCTTCAAAAATGCAGTTAATGTTGTTAAACAACCCGCTGGGTTTTCGAAAGATTGCCAGGGATTTATCTTTCAGAAAAACAGATGCTTAGCTCAGTGGCTCGAATGTTATGATAATACATGAGAGGAACAGACTGGGACTATGCACTTCTGCACAATGATGAATTGTGCATTAGGACATTAGAGTAAGAAAGACCTTGTTGTAGAACAAGCTGCTATACTAACAAAGTAAGATGCTCTATTTATTATGTTATTTAGTCAGACCTAAAATGGACTTGACCGCATTGCTAGTTGACCATATGAACTCAGAACTGGACTGACTCAAATTCAAAGAGACTCTAAGCCCATGTGGTATTTACTGTTTACTACATCATTTCATCTCTGTAGGCTGCACATGTGGACAAAGTCTCACCAGTCTGCATCACAAGAAAAGGTTGATCTTTTGAGAGTAGCTCTTAATTTCAAGTTTAGGGTAGAGGGCTAACTCAATGGAGTAATTACATAACACAAAGAAACCCCTCTCTGTCTCCGTCCAGCCGCCCAAGACTGGGCTCCTTTCATCCAGTGAGGGAACATGGTGACCGGAGAGCGAGAGGGACGATGGAGTCTGCCCACCCCTTTCATAGACTCAGAACAAACACTTGCTATTGTCTCTCTTGGTTTGTGTGTGCATTTGTCTTCACCGTCGTTACCCCGTGGTCCAATATATGCATTAGATCAATAAAGCTCAGCAAGGTCAACCGCCTTGACTATAGCCCCAGGATGACCCTCTGTCTGTTGACCATACTGGCAGGATTGCACAGGTAAGTGATTTTGACCCCCATATGTTCACCCCAGCAAATCCCGGCTTGCAGGAACCCAACCACCCAACCCCCCGTGCACAACCCTATTTTCGTCCGCGACCCCGTAACCCTTGACCTCAGAAATATCGGGGCAACATAACACAGCAAACATTCGAGCCCATTCCTTTTAGCTGTGAACACAGCTTGACCTGCATATTCACAGGGTGCCTTGAAAAACAAGCAACTACTCAGATTGCAAAAAAACAGGCAACTGAGGTTAATGCTAGGACCAGAGAAGGGCCTGTGGCCTTTAGAGGAGAGATGTTTCTGAATCTCTATTTTATCATATGGGTTCCTCAACTATTATTGGATCTAGTGGTGCCTTCAAATGGGGTCGAGTTTACAGTGTTCATAAGTAGAGTCCATATGGACGCCCCCCTCTTGTGGTATTCACAACCTTGTGAGTGGAAAGTTTCTTAAAACATATGCCAATACGCATTAGCATATGTTTTAATGTATTACAGTAGCACATATTATTAAAGGCTTTTTATTTTTACTATCTACTGCATACTGTATGAGTGCCTGGAATTCGATTTTTTCATGCCACACCTTTCCCATGGACGAGGGCATTCCTCCTTTTTAAAATTATTACTGGATGTACTTTCACAGATGATAAAATGTACAAAATAAACTGTGGTTATGCACATTGGGGCAATAAACTAGCAAAAACTAATTTTGCAAGCCATGAGGATATTAAGAGACATTATTGTTACCAAGCAGGAGGCCTTCCTCTTCTAGAGGAGGGGGTTGGTATGAGGAAAGGACTGTCTGCGCTTTCAAAGATTTTGTCTTTAATCGGCGGATCTGCTGGAATTAGAGGTCTGTCTGAGCCCAAACCCCCCTCCCTTACCCCCTTCCATCCCTGACAACGTGAGAAAAGTGTGTGTGTGTGTGTGTGTGTGTGTGTGTGTGTGTGTGTGTGAGATGGTCAGGGGGGTCTTCAACCATGGGACCAGAACGACATGAGCTGCCACATTGGGCTCGCAAAATGCACCCTTTGGCAAGCCCAAAGCAAATGCAGCTTAGCATAATTCAAAAATACCAGACGGTGTGTACTGTGGTGCACTGCTAAACCCGCAAAGCAGCTTTCTCCCTCACTCATCTCTCTCTGCCCCTCTCCTCCATCTTCCAAAAAACACTTCCGCACAAACAGGAATTAATGCCACTGCCAAACAGCCTATTTCCTCAGAATAACAACGTGTCAGGCCATCAAAAGTTGTCGGGCTTAGTTTTGCTTATTAGAGGACTCATTAAGTGGAACAGGCCACGGCTAACGCCACGGAAAAGCCAGGATAAACCCAATATTTTGTTTTTCTGCAAGTAAATACTGACAAAATGTAATAAATTTCAAAATGCTTTGGCGCCAACATTAATCATCAACACATATGAACCATGAATATACATGTATTGGAAGTCCACTTCTTATACTAAGGCTGGTTCAGAAAGAATTGACAACAACTTGAATCAAATTCAGCTACATGCTGTGAACTGAATCCAATTTACACCCCACCACATCTGCAATAACATCAAAAACTGCACGGCATACTGATAGTGCTGACATTGATTTTAGCTGATAGAAGGATATGATGTCAGCAGATGGTTGTGACAGACCAGTGGTCAGTGTGATGTCTCCCCTTCAGCCAGCCCAAATCCTTGTAATATTAAACCAGTCAAATTGTTTATACAAATTCTTCTCTGTGCATGTATGCATATGGTTGAAGGGCTGGATTGGTAAATCCTTCACTCTTGTTGTGTTTAAGTGTTAATGAGTTCATGGTGCTTCATCGTGTCACTGAATGTAATCCACTTGACTAAACATGCAATGGGTCTCGATGACGTTCTGACTCAACCACATTGTTTGCAATGCTTATGAAGAGGTGAAGAGTGGAGCAGATGGCAGCAGAACAATAGTATGGGAGGACATACAGTATGAGAGCCTGGTGCAGCTCAATGCAATATAAAACAAGAAGCTCGATTATGAGCTGTATGAATCTCCTACCTGGACGCCCCGTAGAAGTCGAACGCATCGCTCCTTGACGTCGTCAAAGGGACACTGTTTGGACAGCATGAGGAGGTGAGCCAGGGTGTCATTCAGGTCGCTGTTAGGAGGGCTCCCAGAGGCTGGGGGCGACGGGGCCAGTGACGGTATGGGTCTGATGGCCTCCACTTTCCTCATGACGTCCTGGCGGATGCTCTCCATGACTTCAGTTCTGGAGATGGCATCCCGGCTGCCCAGCCCATTCCACATCCCCAGAGACTCCTGGTCCTGCACTTCCATCTTCTGATGTAGGACTAACGTTTGTGCTGTCTTACAACAGGCTATGCAACAAATAAAACAGTGTATGTTTACATCAGAGAGTAAAAAAACAACCTTATAATGTTTTAATGTTATTCTAATGTGCATGCACCTACTGTATAATATCACAGTGTCAAATAGCATTGCAGGAATTAGAGCCTGACTGATAAATTGGACAGCCGATACTATTGGCCGATAGATATATTGTATCAGCACATATGTCAGCTGAGAAGTGACAAAAAATTGCAGAACATACCTGTATATGTAAAAATGTGTGTGCAAATTATTCGCAATTACATACTTTGTTCACCAAGGAGCCCTTACAAGTTTCTTTTTCTTTTTTGGTTTAATGTTTTTTATTAGTTTTCCATTAAACCCATCTGTTTGCAGCATATATTAGAAATAAAAGTACATACAAGCATAGAACAGCTGCATTATCCAAATTGTTACATTTATGAAAGGTACCCTACCGATCCCTCTCCCCCACTCAACACACCCCAACTCGCCCAACCATCTCCATTGTGCCCTTAAGTCCAAATCTTCACTAGAGTGATTGTCACAAGTTTATTTTTCAACTGCAAAACGTCACATCAGTAAAAGACATGAGCAATATCAATAAATCCTCTATCTATATGGTATTCTTATTAGGGCTGTCAAAGTTAACGCAATAATAACCACCACTAATGCACCACTAATTTCTTTAATGCATTAACTCAATCAATCTTTCAGAGGTTGTAGTGGGCTTTTAAAGCTATAGTGAAGATACTGGCATCATATGAAAATACAAAACCTGAGGAATCATTGGTACCAACCATGTCATACTAGCGCGAAGGAGGTTAAATAACGCTCCAAACTTGGGTTAAATTTGGGGTTTCTTGGCATGAATACAGGGACTTAAACCCAGATCATGCTGAATATTTAAATATTTGGTCTGTTACTAGCTTCCAAGAAGAAAAAAAGCCTGGTTTACAGACTGTTTACTGATGTTAAGCCCACCAATAATCTGGCAATTAAAGTGTTATTGCCACATAGCTTTTGTAAACCGACGTTGGTTTATGGTTAGTGACTTTATATTTGCATATATATATAAATATATAAATATATAAAATATATATACATACTGGGTAAATTTCATCATATTGCCCGAACCTACTTACTAAATATCTTGGTCACAATCCCTTAAAAAACATTTTTTATGGATTTTTATCAGGTGCTATGTGTTTATGTAGAGAATAAACAAAAATATCATACCATGTATCTATCTGTTATCTGATTTCTTAACATTTCTTGGCATGAATACACAGGATTTAAACCCAGATCATGCTGAAAATTTAAATATTAACATTTGGTCTGTTAAAAGCTTAGTTAACAGACTGTTTACTGATCTTAAACCCACCAATAATCTGGCAATTAAAGGTGTTATTGCCACATAGCTTTTGTAAACCGACGTTGGTTTATTGTTAGTGACTTTATACTTGAATATTAGACATAATCATGACTGAAAATGTGCAACTTGTGAGTTAGCTAGTGAGTCCATTCAATGTCTCCCTGGCTTCCTAAATATATATGTATATATATAAAAAATAAATATATATATATATACATACATACTGGGTAAATTTCATCATATTGCCCGAACCTACTCACTAAATATCTTGGTCACAATCCCTTAAAAAAACAAATTAAATAGATTTTGTATCTGTTATCTGATTTCTTACCATTCCTTGGCATGAATACAGGGATTTAAACCCAGATCATGCTGAAAAAAAATTTAATATTGATATTTGGTCTGTTAAAAGCCTGGTAAACAGACTGTTTACTGATGTTAAGCCCCACCAATAATCTGGCAATTAAAGTGTTATTGCCACATAGCTTTTGTAAACCGACGTTGGTTTATTGTTAGTGACTTTATATGTGAATATTAGACATATAATGAATGAAAACGTGCAAATAAGCAACTTGTCAGTCAGTCAGCTAGTGAGTCCATTCAATCTCTCCCTGGCTTCCTCTCAAACTGCCCGTTAACAAAGACACCAGTAAAGTACAACAACACCACGGTCATAACAGCATCCCTACATAGATAACCTTTTACTGTGGAACAAAAACAGAAGCTGTCATTCTCTAAATACTCACTTTATCCTCATTCTTCGGTGCAGGTCTTCTGCTACTGGACGCCTTGTTGACAGCACACTGACCAGTTAACGTTAGTCCCACCAGGGTAAGAAACGGCTTGACGGTTAACAGTTTGATTGACAGGCCAAGCCGGCCAATGAGATGAGTCTCTGGGCGTTCTAGGGCGGGGCCGTGGAGCATTCTGATAAAATGATTGGTTGCCAGGGTTGAGGGGGAAGGTTTTATGGGAGTTGGATTCTCTTCGTTCGGTGTGTGTTCTGGAAGGTAGAGCTTAAGAACTACATCTCCCATCATCATTTTGTGGGCAGCAGCCCCCCCACCTTCTGTTGTTTATCAGAAATAAACTGAGAGGCTGAGGAGAGAGAGAGAGAGAGAGAGAGAGAGACAGAGAGAGAGAGAGAGAGAGAGAGCTGGCAGACTATGTTGCTGTCTGCTATAAACTGAGGGACAGGGATATAAACTGAGGGACAGGGACATAAACTGAGGGACAGGGACAGTGACATAAACTGAGGGACAGTGACATAAACTGAGGGACAGTGACATAAACTGAGGGACAGGGACATAAACTGAGGGACAGGGACAGTGACATAAACTGAGGGACAGGGACATAAACTGAGGGATGGTGACATAAACTGAGGGACAGGGACAGTGACATAAACTGAGGGACAGGGACAGCTGTCTGCACCTTGTTGTTGTGTGATTGTTTATTAATTTGCTTCGTTTCCTGTTTATATCGTTGTTCCAATTGATTGACTGAAAATTATTTTGTATTTTATTTTATTGATGTTAATGAAATGTAACTATTGTAAATTTTCATCATTTGAAAATGCTTTGGCAATATGCACAGTGTTACGTCATGCCAATAAAGCCATTTGAATTGAATTGAGAGAGAGAGAGAGAGAGAGAGAGAGAGAGAGAGAGATGTTGTACATTTCCATTTGATTCGATTTCTATTTAACCTAATTTGTATTTAACTAAAATGCCAAATTACACCCTGAAAAGCCTTTTTTAATGCCAGTTAAAAAATATAAACATGCAACTGTCAATGTCAAAAGACGTTAAAATTGAATTCTGTGTCATATAATGCAAGTCTGTGTTAGGGACAAAGGTATAGAGTTTTTTGTAAAATGAGAAACCAAAAAAAATCTACTTAAGATAGATAGATAGATAGTAACTTTATTGATCCCGAGGGAAATTCAAGTTTCCAGCATCACAGTTCCATAGTGCAAAACATGTTAGTAAAAAGGCAGTAAAAAAAGTTAGTAGTGCAAAGTACAAAGTACAATAAAATATACCAGATATAAAAATACAAAGAGATGAAGAAAACTGTTAAAACTGAATATAGTGCAGGGTAACAGCTGTGATACAGGACTATTAAAAAAGTTTATATAGTGCAGAAGAGACTGTTAAAACTGAATATAGTGCAGGGTAACTCCAGTAGCTTAGTCGCACAAATGCACAGATGCACAGATGCACAAATCTGCAGAGGAAACACAAATATCGAAACAAGTTTTACAGAAAATATGCCATTTCTCTCAGTGCAGCACACCTGCCATGCTGCACTGAGACATGTTGCCTTTAGCTACAGCAGGCTATTTGCATACTGTTGTGCAAATGTTTACAGGATGATAGATGATTGGTGATTTACTAGCTAAAGACACTTTACTAACCAACAACAGCCTAAATGGTAAGAAAAAATGCTTTCTTTAATTGAAAGTGGGCATGTCTCAGCATAATATGATGTAGTCCAACTTCCCATTTTACAAACCACAAGGGGTTCTTTCTTAAATCACATACATTAAGGTCATAGCTGCTGCTACTGAGGACACTGAGGTTATGTCCTGGGTATTTTAGGGTGTGTGTGTGTGTGTCCTTACCAAAAAGAAGTTTAGAAGATATCTAATAAGAAGTTCTCGCCTACTTCAGCTTTAAATGCCTTTGAACATGAAATCTGGATATGACTAATTTTCACTATTTCAACATTTAATTTCATCTTAAAGGTCCCATATCGTGCTCATTTTCAGGTTCATACTTGTATTTTGTGTTTCTAGTAGAACATGTTTACATGCTGTAATGTTCAAAAAAAACTTTATTTTCCTCATACTGTCGGCCTGAATATGCCTGTATTTACACTCTGTCTGAAACGCTCCGTTTTAGCATATTTTGACGGAGTTGCGATTGAATTGCAACAGAATTGCGTTGCTAGGCAACAACTTGGGTCCATGTGTACTTCCTGTGAGCTGATGACATTCATAAACACTGCAACCAGGAATAAACTGGGACACATTTAGAATGTTTACGTTTAAAATTGTGTAAAGGGTCTAAATATTTTATATTTGTGACATCACGAATGGGCAGAAATCCTGACAGCTCGTTTCAAATGCAGTGTTTCTGTATACGAGCTGTGTGTATTTCCCTGTTGATTGAGTGTTACAATACTTTCACAGTATTTATATAGGACTTAAGCCTGCTTTATAATAAATTAAAAAAAATTAAAAAATTTAAATCTCTCTTTTTTATAATATGGGACCTTTAAAATGTGTCCTCCAGGCCTAGAGATGGTGTCTCCGGGACAAAACCTTCATCAGATATATAAGTATTTATCTTAAACATTGATCAGACACTCATACATTGAAAACACTCTGGATAGCGGAAGTGGAGGAGGAACCAATGCGCAGGCGGAACCACTGTCGGGAGGGAAATTTAAAAAGTGCGGACAGCTGCTAGTGTGACAGGAAGCAAACAGGACAACCAACTGAGCACTCGAAGAAATCAGTTAGCTGCTTATAAACACAAGAAGACGGAGAATATTAATATACATTAACATATGATTCGTTTCTAAACGAGTATTAACCTCAATGTCACAGAATGGAGTATCATCACGACCAGGTAACATCACGAAGCAGCTGTTAGGTAGCTGCTAATGTGGCTAACAGCGTTGTTTACTTTCGCTCAGACGTCGTTAGCTGCTGACGTTCTGTTATCTGAAGCAGCTTTAATACTGGTGTTGTTACGTTTATCTGGTTTAACTCACACCAGGGCGGTTTCAAAGGGCGTTACTGCTTTATGCTGAGATAACTGATTATCTATAGGCGTTATTTGTAAACCAAATGGTTTGTTTTTCTCTTGTGTAACGTTGGCAATTTTGTATTTTTTGAAGCTTTTAGGAGCATAACAGTGAGTTTGTTTGGAGAACAGCCTTGTTGCAGAAAGCTGGTTCACTGGGGTACAGCACTATACTTAAAGATCCCATATTATGCTCATTTTCAGGTTCATACTTGTATTTTGTGTTTCTAGTAGAACATGTTTACATGCTGTAATGTTAAAAAAAAACTTTATTTTCCTCATACTGTCAGCCTGAATATGCCTGTATTTACCCTCTGTCTGAAACGCTCCGTTTTAGCGCATTTTGATGGAATTGCAACAGAATTGTGTTGCTAGGCAACAGCTTGGGTCCATGTGTACCTCCTGTCAAGCTGATGACATTCACATTCACTGCAACCAGGAATAAACTGGGACACATTTAGAATGATTACATTCTGATTGATGATTACAGTATATTTGTGACATCACAAATGGGCAGAAATCCTGACAGCTTGTTTCAAATGCAGAGTGTCTGAATACGGGCTGTGTGTATTTCCATGTGGATTGAGCGTTTTGATGCTTTCACAGTATTTACATAGGACTTACGCCTGCTTTATAAAAACATGAAAATCTAACTTTTTTATAATATGGAACCTTTAAATGATTGATCGGTTAGTTGATCGTCAGATAGTTTACCAATATAAATTTGTATTATATTTTACATGCATTTAACATTTAACCTAACCATGACTGGTTCCAGGTCCAATAATATAATATCTTTATTATATTGGTTTTTGGCTGTTAGTCAAACAAAATAACCCATTGTGGGGACTTTTTGATGGGCATCTTATTAATATTTTTATATTTAATATTAAATCGATAATGAGTCATTAGTTGCAACCTCCTCCTCTTATTTTTGTCTGTAGACTTTAGACTCACCCTCCAAAAACAGCTACATTGGGAGCTATTACCAGCCTCCGGACAGGATACGACCAATAGCAAGACAGCTGGAGTTCCCTGTCTACTCTTCCATCAGCAAGGACCCACAGATGACCAGCTCTCGGGTTTCTCAGACAAATCCTAACTATGACAGCACAGGTATGGCACAGCCATTATTTCAAGCTTCTTGTCTTGTACAGTGTTTTTCGTTATGGCCACCTGCTACATTCACCAGCTACGCCTTTCTGTTCTTGTTAACTTCAGCTGTTGTTGATGCACTGAAGACCCTCCAGGAGAAAATCAGGCGATTGGAGCTGGAGAGGAAGCAAGCGGAGAAGAGCTATAGTCAGTTCTCCCATGATGCTCAGAGGCATCAACAGGTCATAGCATCTTACATGGCGCCCAGTCAACCAGCAGCCAGCCTGCCTGAGACGGATAACTCTGGCAGGAAAGGTATGTGAGGGAGGCTACAGAGGGAGAGGCCACTGCAAATGCAAAGTCTTTTCTGTAGACGTCTTTTAATAGATGTGTTTATGAGAACAGAGCTGGACTCAAAGCTGCAGTCTGCAGAGTCGCGGTGTAAGGTTCTTGAGAAGCAGCTGGACTACATGAGGAAGATGGTTAAAAACGCTCAGAAAGAGAGTAACGTCGTCATGGAGAATCAGGTAGTCATAAAGGTTACAAACTGAAAGAAACAAATATTTCTTAAAAAGTAGAATCTAAAACTATAAGCCCAATATGATATAGAGAAATTGTAGTCTGGAAAATAGGCTTAATATCTTTTAAACAAGATTGAATTAACACATATACCACAAATGATGTTAATATCCTAACACCTTTCATCATCATTACTTCCTATCATTTCTGGATGTATGCTACTAAACCACCATATAATCTCTCTTTACTTCCCCTCTAGGCTTCACTGCAGAACCAGCAGCCAAGCAGCTCAAACACCCAACATCCTCAGCGGGACAAGCTGGAGAAACTTGAATCGGAGTGTCTCAAACTGAGTCAGACCCAAACTCTAGCAGAGGTTATTCACGGTTTTACAACTGATTAGTCTTAACACTAATCATCACAAGCTGAATGTTATGATCATTAATTCAATGACATTTTTTGCTTTCAGACAAAGCTTGACATTCTGGAGCAAAAGCTACTGAAAGAGGAGCATGAGCGTAAACTTCTGCAGGGAAAAGCAGACCAGGTCCGTCCACACACACTTCACTTGTTGCATCAGCTCAACAATGACACAAGAATCTACATTTTTACTTTGTTTTTTAGCTTTCCTCACCAAACATGCACATATTTTGCAATAAATGCAGAAAAATAAGCAATATTTTTTAAAAATGGTAAAATGCCAACAAAGAATCTTGAAAAGGAAAAAAGATTGACTTTAACCATGTTATTATTGTCATGTCCACAGCTGCAGAAGGACTTGGACATCAACTTTCGATTGTCTGTGCCAACTACTGAAGAAATAAAGCCAAAGAAGAAATCAAAAAAGGTGCTTTTCTTACTGATAAAGCTAAATAACTGCCTGCATTTAGTTGATGAGAAAAATATTTGTTTGCACATAATAGTGATAACCGCTGTCTTCTATGTCAGAAAACCTCCAGACAGAATGAGCTGGCATCACCAAGCAGCCCAACACACAAAAAAATGCCCTTTGTTGCAGGAACGGTGAGTCAGTTCTGATGCTCTGCACTAACTCTAAAAAAACATGTATTATCAACTCTTCCCCTTTTTTGATTCCTTTCAATTGATTTTGCTTTCCCCTACCTGTCACAGTCGACAAGCCCGAGCCATTCAGTCCACGCCAACATACAAAGTATACTTCACATGATGAAGCACCATCAGCCCCAGCTGTGTGAGCGAGTCAGCACGCTGCAACGGTCTGGTTGTGGAGCCAAGAAAAGCCTCCAAAAGGACTTTTCTCCATCTTCCGCCACTTTCCAGAAGCCTGACAGGGATCTTGAACGAGCAGAGCAGTCACTGGGCTCGCTGTCTGACCTGCTCTTGGCTCTGCAGGACGAGCTAGGACAAATGAGCTTGTGAGTAAGCTTTTTAGTATTATTTTGTTTTACTTTTTCTTTTACACATTTAGTAGGTCTACAACTAACGATTATTTTCATTGTTGATTAATATAGTGATTTTTTTCTCGATTAATCGAGTCGTTGTTTGGTCTAGAAAATGTCAGAAAATGTCGATCAGTGTTTCTCAAAGTCCAAGATGACGTCCTCAAATGTCTTGTTTTGTCCACAACTCAAAGATATTCAGTTTACTGTCATAGAGGAGTAAAGAAACCAGAAAATATTCACATTTAAGAAGCTGCAATCAGAGATTTAAAAAAAAAAAGTTTTTAAAAATAGTTGGCGATTAATTTCATGGTTGACCACTAATCACTTAATCGTTACAGCTCTAACATTTCACAATCTGTGTGTGTGTATGTTTATTTTGTCAGTGAGCATCAGGAGTTGGTGCAACAGATAGACGCAACCCAACATTGCGAGGAAAGTCAGGATCTGAAGAGAGAGCTGGAGAGGCTGGTCGCCAGGATGGAGGAGAAGGGAGCTCAGATCACTAAGCTCCGCAAACACCAGAAGATGGTATGTGAACTAGGGCTGTGCAAATAATCGAATTTCAAATACAATTACAATTACGGCTTCAAACGATTATGAAAACAAGATAATCAACATAAAAATAATATTTCCTTTACAGCGGTGCACTTATGCCCCGCTCAGCGGGTGTGGGAATATTCTTTCGTGGGAACTCTCCCCGGCGTTGGTGGTGCGCCACAACCTAGATCTAGGTCGGCTTGGAAAGGCCCGGGGTGAAGGTGGTGCTTTACAGCACCCCTCGCCCAGACCTCGCTGCTTAGTGCTCGCTGTGCCCTCTCTCTCTGCAGGGAGGGACGGAGTTTCCTGCTCCCGGCGCGACTGTGTCAACCGGGACAGACTGTCCTCATTGCGGCGATGGCTTTTTTTTGCTGTGTCATTACAATTCCTATCTATACAACCAATGTGTTCATTTTTAACTAGAGCACAAAGTTCTTCATAGGTGTCTTAATTTGACCCTCGAAGTGCACCAGATGGATGCATTCAGCTTTAAAATGTAGGCTACACAATTTTCTCTCTAAGTGCATGATGTTTCCTCGGTCAGTGAGTAATAATCGTGATCTCAATATTGACCAAAATAATCGTGAAAATGATTTTTGCCGTAATCGAGCAGCCCTAATGTGAACTATCACTCAGAGGCAGGCTTTGTAGATGTGTGGAAGTATTTAAGTATGTGTCTGTTTGTAGTGTCAACGGATCTCCATCCCTAATAGTGTAGGTGTCTAATGTTTTCTGTCTTCTGTCTTCTGCACAGGTTCATAAATTGACCCAGGCCCAGGCATGTGTTAAGGAACACACAGCCAAGAAGTTGAGTGGTATCAAGCCTCCTGTTCCTGTTAAGACTAAGAAGAAAGCAAAGAAAGGTGCGACCACCCACAACAACCTGCAGCTTCTTAGAGACACCCAGAAGTTCAGAAACAGCCTAAAACAAGACGACATCTCCTGGGAAACATGAGGTTCTCTGAAAGACCTTCCTGTGTGCGGGCTTTGATGCTACAGCTGGATAAACCACGAGACTCCCCTTTGTTCCTTCCAGCCTTGTTTTCCCTTTTCTTCAAATGGCCTCTTTATGGTAACAAATGAAAAGAGGGAATAAACACAGGACTTGATAATGTGTTACTCATGAAACCTATTAATTAAAGGGTGATTGGCTTAAATGAAATCTTGCACATACAGGGTCTTTCTTAGGTAGAGAGTGTGTAGTTTATTTATCATGACCTTAATCTCATCTCAAATGAAGTTGAATATTTTTAATATTTTCAAATTTTAATAAAGCTTATTCTCTCTACATATTGTTTTTACTTCTGCTAACACAAATATTTTTCTCCAACTCTGCATCGTTATTTGGACTTCATACTCAGAACCACTAGGTGGCAGTGCTCCGCTTATGTCTATTTTATAAATGTGAAGGCCTTTACCCCACACACCGCACAGTTGCATGTATAATAATAACAGATAACTTTATAATGTTGCGTGCAGCATCAAGCTCCTACTGTCTTGAGCAGTCTGTAATAGAGACGGACCAAGTGCTCTGTGAACTCTGTTAGAGCAGCTGGCTGGACAGCTGAGTAAATGTAGCCCTGACCACAGGACAAACGGATGTGGTTTTTATCGCTGTGTACAAGTGGGAGGAACTGCCTTTTTTCCACAGGATTTTGCTATTTCACACTGCCAAACTTATCTTAAATTCAACTATGATCGCTATTACTGTCAGATGACAGGACTGTTTGCTCTCTGTTTATTTGAGTCAGCCACCTTTAATGGGATGAATAACCACATGTGAAGCTGCCTCATAACATTCCTGCATTAGCTCCTCGTTATCAGGCCTCGGTCGACATTTTTATTGTCTCATCATGATACGCAGGAAGTATTTTTTACCGTAAAGCTCATCTCAGTCACTCCCTATACCACCAACTCTATTAAAAACTACAATTAAAACCATGCAACATTCCTAACTGCCCTTTCAGAGGTTCTGGGTCATGGGAGTAGAAACCAGCTGATTGTTATTGTTGCTCTCTGCATTCAGCCTTTTCAGTTAATTATCTAGCTAAAATTGCTTGGTCCTGGTATTCCTGGAATGACTCTTGAGTTCACGGCATGGTTAAACAGACTGAGCTGGCGTATGAGAGAGAGACTAAACCTATTGCATTGTTTCCCTGTGCTCCCATATTAGATTACAGAGCATGACGACATGGCAATCAGGTTAGCTAAAGGCAAGTCAAGACCCCTCCATGCCCACATACAACATCTCTCCTGACCCTGCAGCTCGGATACCTTGTGACTGCACACCCCTCTTTTTGCCTGGTGTTGAATAGAGCAGTGTGTGTAGGAGGGCTGGGCAGATGTGAGTCTGAGTAAGTTGTGGGTGTGTGAAAGGATTTCCTATAAACCGCTATCATCTTATGAAGATAAAGATACGTCTAAAGTGTGAGCGGACAGACTATTTCTTTGAGGTGTTACAAGTTTACGTGAAGAAAACATACTCAGTGTGTGAATACAAGTTTATTGGAAACGTTAGCTGAAATAAGGCCCCATAAGAGATGTTCTCGATAGAGCAGCACAAGCTTTTATTGTTTTTAATGGACACACGAGAGAGAAATTATGGTGCGGTTGTCCAAAAAAACATTCTACCCCGGAACTCTGTTTGGTTCTGGGAAACGGTGCCAGCTGGTGACTCTGGGCCACTGGAAGAATAACAGCCTGCTCAGCACAAACGCATATCGTACGCACACACCTCGTTCAAGAATGTAGTCAATTGTATGGACCGTGATTCTTGAGAGTGCACACACACAGATACACTAACATTTCCTTTAGAGCTGGCAGTTTTCTGCTGCATAAGCAGAACCTCGCTGTGACCTTGGAAACTGACCATGTGAAAACTCAACAGGGTGAAAAACAAACGGGTTGTTTTGAGCAGAGGGGGGGCTTCTTTGGTTTGGACTCTTATTGACCCGTTCGGATATCAACGGTACATGACGGCAAATAACGTCACATGGTGGCAATAAACTTTGCACCTGTTTCCTTTTCAAAAACATGTCGATTGGTATCATACACAGTAAGTAGTAAACATCAAGATAATGCTACCAAACTTGGTGAGGACCACTTCAAGTGTCCCCTCATTAAACTTTAAAGACAAGGTAATGTATGTAGACTTCAGGAAAAGCTGTTACAGTGGGTGATTGTAGGGTAATTAGTTTGTGTATGACCAAAGGGGGGCGCTAGTGTCACCAAAACCAGTGGCTCACAACCTTTTAGGGATTGTGACCCCTCAAAATGAAGCACTGTCTCTAGGGATGCTCCGACTTTTTCAGTCCCAGTAGAGATACCTGGGCTTTGGGTATCGGCCGATACCGAGTACCGATCTGATACCAGTGTTTGATTAATACGTTTTATGCCTCACTGTGTGGAAGTGACTGGGATCATACTTTTAACGTGTGACTTGACTTAAACATTGCTTTATTATAGCATCTTTGTAGAACAAAATGGAACAAAAATACACATAGATATGAATTTACTGAATTCATTATTTTTAAAATAATAAATTGTAAAAAAGCGACTGGTAAAAAAAATCTTAAAAATTAAGAGGAATTACAATTCAAGTGTAAACCTTTTTAATTCAGCAAGAAATTGGTCAAAACTGTAATTACAATTCCAGTATATAATGTATATAGTATTTACATATAGAATTGAATTAAATAGATCCAATGTCATCGATATCCAATCAAGCTATTTGAGTCCGTATCGGCACAATATTGGTATCGGTGCATCCGTACTTGTCACCCTTTGTCATAAGTTCTGGCCTTTGTGAAGGCATGAATTGTGAGGGATTTCTAGATGCCTTAAGAGATGAAAAATCTGAAAAAAATATACATAATTATATGTAATACAAATACACTTTTTCTGTCTGATCCCTTCAGTTATTTAGTGACCCCTCAGATTTATCTTGGGGGCCTATGTTGGGAACCAATACACTAGATAATCAGGTAGAAAATGAATTGTATTGACGGGGTTGGGGTGGATCCAGGATTTACTACATGTACACGTATGTCAATAAGAATCTGATTATGCCTGTAAATTATGTTTTTTCCAAAAGACTCCAAACATATTGATCAACACAGGAGCAGGTAAAGCGGACAGTGGGGCGAAACAAAGTCCCTCAGCCAGCTACAGATATTAGAATTAATAGTTTATTACAAATTTGATCTTAATATCCCTGACCAATGCTATAAGTGTAATATTCAGCAAAGTACATTATATCATTGCTCTCAAATTACCTCTTCTCCAACACCTTAAAGTCCAAAGCTATGTATATTTAGCATTTCAGTTGGGCTCTAGAGAAACTCACATATATAGTTAGGAAGAAAGCTTCGGAGTTTTATGACATCTGGGAAATGTTTTGGGAATTTGTTAAAAATGATGACATTGAAGTGGCACCAGAAGTGTGAAGTGGGAGTCCTATTGTACTGTACTTATATTTGTGACCATATTCTTAATTAAATACATTTTATTTATTTATATATTTTTATTGTATTTATTTACTTAATTATATTTTCATTGTAAATGTATATCATTTTAACTCCATGTTTAGCTATTTTTACATTTTATATTTTTAATATTATTTTATACACTGCCATATGTTCAATTTGGGGGAAGGTTCTGTGTTGCATGTATAATGTGTTAAATGTATAAAATCAATAAATATATGTTTTACAAAAATGTATAAATAGTTTGTCAGTTTATGAATAGTTTAAAGAGATAAATAAAACATCACTCAAACGTCTGTACGGTAAATATGAAGCTACCAGCAGCCGGTTCGCTTAGCCTAGAAATATACTTCATAGGTAAATACAGCTGAATTTGGAGATGCCTAAATGTTTCGATACTGTAAATATAATGTGTTGAAATGGTTTGTTTTTCTTGTGTAACAAGATAACTTGTTGACCTAGCATTAGCTACTCTCACACACACACACACACAGGGCAATACAAAGCAAAGCCTGAACACGATACATTTTGTTGTCCGGGCAACTAGCCGTTCAATTGTAACCATGGTGACGGAGCCTGAGACCTGAGACCTGGCTGTGTGTGTCATCGTCCCACTTGTGATTTGTCATGTAAATCAAACCAGCTCCCAAGACAAAAGTTGTCCCTGCTGCCAAATGAAAAGGTAAATACAGTGATTTGTTTAACAATATTCAAACTTTATTGGCTTTACATCGTGAAACTAGAGGCGACACTAGAAAAAACAAGGCACAAAATAAAAAGGTTTGAGAGAAAGCAAAAAAGAAGCATAAAACATTTTGCTTTTGTGGCACCTGCGAGTGTCTTATTATACAGTCTGTGTGTGTCAAAGTGGGGTGGGGAGCAAAGCCAAAAACAATATCGTACCTACCAGACTGATGACACAAAAGATAAAAAGATATGGCACTACAGTGTGTGCACATAGAAAGAAAGCCAAAAAGAGGAGGGAATCAAAAAGCTTTTTTTACTTGTTGGAATTGAACACTTCGAGGCTTGAAAACTGAAAAGAGGGCCCTCCATGACCAAGCAAATTTTAAAATCCTACTTGACAAAACAACTCATTCAATAAAACAATTGAAAAATTACAACCAAAGTGGATTTCAAGTCATCACATGACTGTTTGCATGATGGGAGGAAATGCTGTTATTTTATTACAACGTGCTGGTGAGAAGTCATCCAGGCTACAACCAGGCTAAAACTACGCCATTCATTAGCTGGTTATATCCATGTCAGCAGCATTTAAAACACCTATAATTCTATTGTGTGATTGGTTGAAATGTAGACACTTAAATGCCAATAAACCAACCATTTAAGTATAAGATACTCAACGGCAGCCTGGTGTTTGCCTGGACGGCTTCTCCCTAGCTAATGCTCTGTGGGTTTGATGAAGAAGTTAAGGCTGAGCATGACAGAACAAGACATTTAAGCAGAATACAACACAGAAAACCACTTCACAGGGGTCTGAAAGTGCTGCTGATATTTAATAGGTGTCATTTTTACAAACTACAACTATATATGGATATTAACTGAATAAGGCACTTTTCCTTAAGAGGTGCACGGACTGAGTTTGTAGGAGAAGCTGCGGAGAGGCAACACAATGGACATCTATTGGCATACGCGGATACCAGAGGTGTTTTGTGACACACCACGATGTCGAACATGTGATGCCGTGTTGTTAAGGAATGCAGAGAGCACTCTGGACTGGATTCAGTGGTTACACAGCGCGCCACTCGACAGCTGTGAATAAATATTCCTCTAAATTTGGGCGAAGGATCTCGGGCATGCAGAGGATGAACAAATGGGTGCAGCTAAGGCAAAACCCTGGAGCCTTCTCGCCGTAGTTGGGTCTTTGGGCTGTAGCCTAATGCCACCAGGTGACCGGGTTAAAAGGCGTGTTTATGGTGAGCAGCAGGAAAAAATCCTAAATTATGAGAGCCAAAACAAAAAGAAAATAATCTGCACTCATTTGTACTGTTCGTGGTCATAGAAAACAAGGTGATTATTCATCCATTATCTAGTAAATATTCAATAGTATTTATACAAGCATCGGATTTTTTTTTTTTTTTTTTTTTTGGCTGAACCATGAAAACATTTACAAAGACAAAAGTTACAAAACAAAGCTTGTCAGTGCAATGCTCAATTTCCATGCCAAAACTGAGGACTTTGGCTCAATGCACACCGTTTCAAGGCATTCTTTCAACTAGCATTATGGAGCTAATCGCAAATAATCAAGTGGTTTTTAAGTGTCTAAATCCTTAAGAGCATACGCAATGGGAGGAGAAAAAATCACAACTCCAAGCATCCAGCATGCAATAATGACAAAAAAAGGCCTTTAACAAAAGCATTCTTGACACTGACAAGCCGCTACGAGCACTGATAAACACTCCTTCATTTAGCCTTTCCTCAAGTTGAAACCTAGATGATGAACAAAAACAGGACATGGCTATGTACAGGAGGGACAAAATGGAAAATCACACAGTTAGCAGCAAGCGAATTAGAGAACTTGACATGAGCTCTAGCACGGCCGCTTAGGTGTTGCACTTCATTCACAATCAGAGGTGCAAAGCTCATTTTTGACCAAACAAACACTCAGACAGTCCAACATTTTTACCTCAACGCACTCTCTGCAATACTCAGGTTTCTTAAAATTAAGCCCATTATTTCTCTTTAAAGTTACATTCCCTGATTTATAGCACCTAACAGCGGTCCAAAATTTCCTGCCAGCTCATCGTTCATGTTTGGAAATTCAACACAATTTACAACTGAAACATAAATAGTGAGTTGGGAGGAAATCTGGGAGCAGTATTGGGCGCTACAAAAAAAGGGAAAGCACCTTTCAAATTATTCATTTATACAAAGTCACCAGTGAGAAGACCATCGGTTTCATGTACTGAACATAGTCCTCTACTTATAGGGTATAACTTCAATCTGATCAAGGCCCTTGAGTGACAACTATCTACTGTATTCTTCACAATAAAAGGCTCTTCAGTCCAGCTGGGGTACTACGGTTCTCACCAATATCAGCACAGCGATACCGTTTCTTTCTCGCAAAACAAACTAATGATAACACTCAACCGGGAAGAATCCTCTCCCATTTCTCTCTTTAAGTCATACTGGACATTAAAGGCACTTCACTGCTATCACTGTCCACACATCAAGAAGGTGCATGCTATTTTTCTTTATCTCCACCATTCGCTATATTATACATTATTAAAACAAATTTCTGTAATATTCTACAATCTTTCATTTTGACCCACGGGCCCCTTTTTGACTTCCCCACAGAAATGGGGGCTGGGGGGGGCGGGGGAAAGTTAGCAGTCAGAGTGGGTACGTTTGGATGTCGTTAAAGATCAGAAAGAACAGCAGGGAGATTAAAAGATGGGAAATTAACTTGATACGTGATTTATTGCATTGAGCTGCTCTACTAACAGTTGACATTTGTTTTTAGTATTGGGTGAAATGATTTCCCCGGGGAACAGCAGAAAACGCACAGCACTCCTAAATGCCAAAAGAGGCACCCAAACTAACACCAGAGGGATTTTGTTTTTAGTCTCACATCAGATGATTGGGTGTTGCTTTTATTCCCTCGTAAATAAACCCCACCACTCTTACATCATCTCTGAACACATATACAGCTGCATGGGGGAAGAGGGAACCTGCCCACGATGCAACAGGCTAAAAGCAACACTGAATCATCGCAGTCGTCACGTGTAAGAATAGCTGTGAACTCAAACAGTGTTTCCAAAATCAAGGCAACTAAAATGATGTAAATGATACCAGTTTGCAGCTGTACTACTCCCCAAGCATCAACAGGTACTTTGTGTACACGACTTATTCTTTTTAACTCTCATGTGGTAATTGAGGAAGCCACAAGGAGCGGGGCTGTAAATCACACCAACCGTCAGATTTGCTGGAAAAACGGTTTTCCGCAGAATGACTAACGGCATGATGGAGGTGGGAGTAGCTACCAGATGACGTAATCCATATGACTGGAGACATTGTTTAGTTGTACTAGTTGAATTATCACACATACAGGCCTGTGTGTGTGTGTGTGCCTTAATATAACATACTACGACAACACATCAAAGATCTAGAAAACCTGCTTGAAAACACTGTTTGAGTCCGCCGCGATGAGTGCGTGCCGAGCGGGTGGGGGGGGGGGGGGTTTGCTCCGCGAGGTTCTAGTTGGCGGGGAAAGGTCGTGTTACGTGGATCCAGAAGAGCGGCTGCTTCAAAGGGTGTGGTAGTTGCGGTCCTTGGACTTGCAGAACTTGTAGAGGAAGAAGATGACGGCCTGCAGGCCCAGGACCAGCACTATTCCACCGATGAAGCTCGCAGCGTCGAAGGTGTTCTTGCTAGGGGCAGGAGACGGGGCAACTGGTGTGGTGCTTGTGCTGATTGGAACTGTGATAAAGACAGAGGAAAGGAAAATGGAGATTTGTTATTCTTCTTTATCTACATTACACATGTAATGTTCCATCACAACGCCAGACTTACCTGAAGAATTTGATGGAGCCGTGGAGGTGGAGATGGAGATGTTACCACTGGTAGTGGGGGTGGGGGTGGAAATAATAGTTCCATTGCCTGTAGTGGGGTCACAGTAAGAACACATCCATTAGCCTTTATTTGACTTTTAAAGACGTTTAAAGTTGTAATCCTTAAGATTTCAGTCCTGCGGTTACTCGTGGCGTCAGTAAGAATGGTTTAATACTAAAGTAAACACTCATTGAGCAGCTACTTTGTCAGAAATACAAATACTGGTGTATCCGTTTGCAGTGCAGCCAAAGAAACATGTTGTGTTAATAAAGAGATCAGTCAACAATAACTGGATTACATGCTAAATTGTTTCCCGTGAATTAAGGATGCACCGATAGGACTTTTTCAGTCCCGATACCGATAGCGATATCTGGGCTTTGGGTATCAGCTGATACCGAGTACTGATCCGATACCAGTGTTCAATTAATAAGCTGTATTCCTCACTGTGTGGATGTCACTGGGATCATTCTTTTATGTGTAAAGAAACATCAGGCTTGACTTAAACATTGCATTCCTAACTTTGTAAAACAAAATGTATCAAATAAATACATAGATATAAATTTAGTGAATTCTTATTTATTATTAAAATAATAAATCGTACACCTGCAGCTTGGTAAAGAATCTTAAAAATGAACAGGAGTTACAGCTCATAAACCTTTTTAATGCAGCAACAAATTAGTCAAAACTTAAACAGGAATTAAAATTCCAGTAGATAATGTATATAGTATATAAACATAGAAATTCATTTTATAGATCGGCCCCATTGTCACCGATATCCTATACAGCTGTTTGAGTTAATATCAGCCCGATATCCGATCCGGTGTCGGTATCAGTGCATCCCTAACGTGAATCCCTTATGCTAAATAAACGCAGACCATAAATAGTATCAAAAACTGGGTTTGATTTCATGAAATTCTTCAGGATTACAACTTTTCTTTTTTTCTTTTCTTTTTTTCACTCAGTATTTATTTCTTTACTTTCTCTAGTTGTATTGCCGTGACGTCTTTGTGCTGCTGCAACAACAGAATTTCCCCACTGGGGATCAATACAAGCTTCTTATCTTTAAGAGATCTCAATAAAACTATAGAGAGGTGCAGGAATGACGTATTTTTTGTAGGCCAATGGGATTTTTCCATTGGGTTTTGGATTATTGCAGAAAATAAGCTCTGTGGCAAACAAACATTTATGATACTTACACGTTTTGTTCAGCAAGATAATCTCCACAATTGAACAGCAGTTTTATGATTTTTGAAGCGTAAATGCAATCGCCAGATGTAAAAAGCTAACGTTAGGGTATAAACAAACTACACTACGATCGCTTGAACGTGAGTATACACAACGAGGCTGTAAGGCGGACGAGTCGGCGTGATGATGTTTAATAGTCTCATTTAGCCACTTTTAGCAACCAGCTTTTTTAAAGACACATTAAAGTTTCAAAATATTTACTGACGTACTTTAAAATCGTAGAATAAAAAGTTAAAATCTCTTAAGCTTAACCACAGACCTTATTTCAGGCATCTAACTAAAAAACCATTAAAAAAAACACTGACTTCCAGACAAGGGAACTGGAAGTGCTAAAATGCTAACTCGTTTCCGTGTTTCAGGACTCATTCCTGTAGCTCTCTATTAACAAGACCACTTCAAACCTTATATGCTGGACAACACAGACTACAGCAGGCAGTAGCAGAGGTATTTCAGGACGGGTTACCTGTGGTGGGCTGAGCGCTGCTGCTGTTAGTGGAGGTGGTGGTGACAACAGAGGTAGGGGAGGATGTAGCGGGAGTGGATTTGGGAGCAGTCACAGGGACAATTGGGACTGTTGTGGGTTCAGCAGCTGGACAGGGAACGAACACCAAGACAGGGTGAAAGGGGGAAAGCGAGAGACAAAGGCCAGAAAGTACACAACGCTCCCTCATTCATGTTTTACACCTAGACAAGTCTTTAAGACATAAACAAAGACGACAAAGACAGAGCCAAAGTACTGAGACCGACCATTAAAACATAGCTAAACCCAAACAGAATCTGCAGATTACATAATGTGTTTATTTGTATACAAATATGGAGTTTGCCAAAAAAACAAGGTGTTAATATAAAATGTTAATTTCCCATCAGACATTTAAAACCACTTTGCTTTTTGACTTACCTGAGCAGCTAGCGTTGCTGCAGATCTCGCTTTCTGGCATAACAGTCATGTTGTGACAGCCAGCAGGTACTGAAAGAGACAAAAGTATCATGAATTAAATGCCTGATTCATGCGTTATATGAATTAAAAGGGACTGTATGCAAGTTTTAACACATATAAACATTTTTAATCATGTTTTTAATCATGGACCTTGGATTCACGGAGGGACCTTCGTTTGGTTTTGGGTATCAAAACGGACCCTGAGCTGGCAAAATTCCTATTGGACAGGTAAGCTAACATCACTGCCAAGCATGTGAAATATATAGTGGTTTTGTGGTTTTAGCTGTCAATCTTATTCAGCCTCACTGTTTTGACCGATGCTCACTCGCGTCTATGTAGTGTGAGCGTGAACAACAGGATGCTGACTTAACGACCACAGGTGTCACTTCTAACAAGCAATTTCTGATTCTTACATCTAGCCCCTTTAAGTTTCTCCCAAGCGCCCAAAGTAGATTTCAGTGTTTTATGTTGGCAAGAGTAAAAGCACTTCAATCCCGAGCCTTATTAGAGCTGACGAATGTACAATAATTTGTTATTTCGCTCACAACAGTCTCGTTATACAGCTCACAAATAAGAATAACCAGCAACATCACTGCGTGTGTCCAAAAACATAATGGCCTCCAGTCTTGTTCTGTGCATACAGAATAGTTAAGCAACATGATGTGCAGTGGGGTAGTTCTCTTATCGCATCTCCTACACAGGAAGGTCAGAGCAGCTGCTCACACAGGCCCACATCCTGCAGTTGGGAGGATGGCGTCCCCTCCATCCTGCTGCCCCCATCATAACACTTGATTATTTGGAGTCGGGCATGTCTGAAACCTGTTCTGTAGGCATTTGTTTATCATTTTTACCACATCAGCACTGTATCTGGTAATACAAGATCATGACTCAATGCATCTTTTATTTATAGCTAAAATAGTCAGTGAAAAGTAACTTAAAACCAGTATTCAAATCATATACTAGAAGTAAAAGTAGCAATACAACAATGTAAAAATACTCCATTCCAAGTGAAAGTCCTGCATTGGAAATATTACTTAAGTACAGAAGTATTACCAGCTAAATGTACTTAAAGCATAAGTAAAAGTATCTGTAAGAGTCCCTGTCAGTGTTATATTACTATAGTTTTATAATACTAATGTATAAACATGTAAGAGGCATTTTAATGTTGTAGCTGGTCGAGGTTGAGCTCATTTTAACAACTTTATCAGCCATACAATGCATTATATTTTATAAACTAATCAATTATTTTGAATGTAAAATGTTTCTCTGCAAAGTAAATGTCGTGGAGTAGAAGTATAAAGTACTAGAAATTAGTAAATTACAATTAGGAAGGTAATCCAGGCACTCCGAAATACTAAAACAAGTGGCAACGAGGAAGGAAATGTATTAAAAAGCCTTTATTGTAGTGGCTAAATCATTAAAAAAGCCAACATGTTTTGACCACTGTAGGTCTTCATCAGGTCATTCAATGTGGCCTTACCTGTATCGACAACCAATGGGAGGCAATTCAGACAGAAACAAGTCATTTATGTAAATCATCAATGACAATTACTCATACTTTTTAACATAGGCTGTAAAACAAACATTGGAGCCTGTACAGAATCTGTCTATAGTGTAAAGTGGTCATTTTTGCTGACTCATAGTTAAATCATCTAGGTGTATTCTGTTTTATTGTAATGTCGGATTACTAATTAACTTTGACAGAAAGGGACTTTGCCCCCGCCATGAAGTCTTGCTTGTCCCAGATACTTTACAATAACTCACCATACAGACTAAACATTGATATTATTTATTTATCTACCTAAGAAACAAAATTTTACAAATTTACAGACATGACTAACTAAAGCAAGATGAAATGCCATAAATTAAACAACCAAACACAAAGACGTCTGTCTATCCATTTGTTAGTTTCCTTTAATGGTACAACTATGCCCGTCACAGCTAGGAAACCATGAGTCACGACGGCCAGCACCTTGTGACAATAGATTCTTTTCACACCCAGTTATATGGTGTCACTTTACTGCTCTTGTTCAAGCTAAAACATGCCAGAAACTGTCTTCAGGAATTCTTTTTTCAAGCAAAAAAAATGCCCCAAAAATTGCAGATTCTAGTTTCTGTACCCCCGCCTCTGCTCAATGTCAGCTAGGATCAGCTCCAGCCCCCGCCTTACCCCCCTCCGCGACCCTGAATCGGATAAGCGGTAACAGATTATCAGTGAATGAATAAAATCAGGATAAATAAAGTAATTTGCACTTTAAAAAAAGTTGCAATAAAGGAAATTACTTCACCGCAAAAGCCCTAGTCTCATATCATGATATCGATATAATATCACTACATTGCCCAGCCCTAAATAGCATTATACAAACATCCAGCGTGGCCACACTTTGCCTTCACTTGTCTCGGCCCTCTCTGGACTGGAATCCCGTTTTACAGGTTCTCAAACTAAACGTCTCAAGTGATACGGAAGTGGACAACACATCTCCCATTTAATAATGGTTAAAATGATGGGGGAGGCCATTAAAAGGCCTCTGACTTCGTCTTTGTGTTGATGAATAAAAAGTATGCCCTTTAATTTGTTTATTATATGAGCATATGGGGGCATCATCATCATCCTGGACTACAGGAACATCATAAAGGGAAGTGTGCCTACTCAGCGTGAGGCACCTGGTGCTGTAAAACGCCTTCCTACACCTTCCTCGCTTGTAATACTATAATCCACACACAGCAACCGAACCCAACGACGTCTCCCACCAGATGGCTGCCCATAAATTACAGATGCACCGACTTCAACAGGAAGGTCGCAGCCATTGTTGAAAATGAAAGCGTCTTTTGGCTTTCTCCAAATAGGGTCAAAAATGAGTCACCCAGCCTGAGTTGCATTCTCCACAGCTCACACAGCTATATTTTGTATCAGGGTATGCATCTTTGTGCGCTGGCCTTGGAGACAAGCAACTACCAAATGGCTGTGCTTTCAGAATTATTAGTATGTGGAGCCCATGATGTAAAGATTCTGTGTGACTGTTGGTTCAATTATGTGGTTATTACTCAGGTTTTTGTGGTATTCTGTAGTGATTCAGCCAGGTGTCTATTGCTGCCACTATGCATTGATTTGCCACCTGTTTTATGTATGTTTTCACCATTATCCAGACTGCTACCTTACATGATTTTGCAGTTCTGCTCTGACTGACCAGGAAGGAAAGTGAGCACAAAAATAAGCTGCTTCATATACCTTAAAGGTGCTATTGATAACACTCAGCCAATACATTGCATTTACTTCACAACAAGTCATTGCCAGGCATTTACTGTCAATCTCAGCCATTTATCTGTTTTTTTCCCCACTAAGTGATGACCCAGAGATACCACATGATACCAACGTGGTTTTACTTTTGGCTCACAAGCCCTGTTAGAAGTGGGAACCAAACGTCAGATATCTTCCACAGAGATAAACAAAACATTCATTTTGGACCCGCCAACATTAATTCACAATCCTCATATTTTTTTTTCAGGAAAAGCCATACTTTTATTCGACACCTTTCTAAAAGCTCATTCTAAAAAAATATTTGTCTACAAAAAAATGTTATCCCTAACACCTTTAAACTCAAAGAGTGAAACGTTTTAAACTTAAATCTCACTTCCTTTCAACCTGTGGTTGAGTAACAACAATGCTCAAGTCATTTCAAAAGTGTTGGCTGCATTCTTTTTCTCACAGTCTGTGTGATCCGACTGCGATCTACGTATGTCGAAGCATGTGGGAGTTTTTTTTTAGCTCTCCCGTAGGTCAGAGGGCTGTTATCTCACAGGCAGCTGTGAAAGGTAGGACCGACTCTCACCCCTTTTCCAAGATGGTGACATCATCATCACCACGAGGTACAGCCACAGCTTGCTCGAGCTAGAAGTGTGAGTGGAAGCCTCATCTCACATTAGAAAAACAGCCTCTTGGTGAAGAGCACTCAGCGAGCTTTGTCACAGACGACCTACCGCCTGTACTTAGAGGCGCTACAGAGCTTGCGTGTACATGTGTTGAGTTTTTGAGTGTTTAAACACTGGCCTTCAGGGAAATGTGCCTCTGACGCCAAAGGCTTGTTTACACAAATTCCCTAAACCGAAGATAAATCTGGTAATGACAATGTGGTAGACGTTGCAGCAGTGTGGTTATAACGAGGCCATCATGACTGGCCAGAGCTGACCTTTTCCGGTTTTTGCTGAGTTCATATGAAATAGGTGATCTTTTCTTGGGTTTGTGAAAGGCTTTAGCTCAAGATTTACTTTAGTGTGTGTATGTGAGCAGTCAGTGTTGTTTAACACGGATGAGCCTGCTTGTAACCTGTGTAGCAGGCTGGTGCGAGTTGTTTGTTCTGGTGTGTAACAGCACTGAGGAGAGTCTTTGACACGTAACCCGAACAAAATAAAAACAGCCAAACCTCCCTGAAACTTTTAACAATGAGTCTATATGTTGTTTAAATTAACATCAGATGATAAAGGGAAAGGGAAACTTAGTAACAGATCTCAATACATTTGTTTTTTTGTGTCTGTGGGTATTGTTTAGTGTAATTGTAAACCTGAACAGTTTTCTCCATTGGGAAATACAACAGGCTCATCCCGTCTCACCTGTCCTGTTCAACCACTCCATGATAATGAAGTAATGTATCACCAGAGGGCCTTTAAACAAAGCAGGAGGATGGTGTGGGATCACCAAATCTCTATGAGAGAATCAAAGCATCTCATTGGAGAAGTTGTCAAACAGGTCGACTCCCATGAGACGTATCATACTTGTCCTTGTTCTACTTAACTATTGTTGAAGCAATAACACAGGAAAGATTACACAAGTCACAGCGTCTTCCATTCTTTGAGCCAACAAAATGACAACTGAAATGTACGAGGAGATCACAGTGCCCTGAACTGCACCAGAGGCATACATTATGAGAACAACACGGCACGTGAAAATCTTTTATCCTATCTGCACACTCTTTCCTCTAACTTGTGCCGTTATGCTCTCCTTCCTTCTGTTCCCCAGCGTGAGGATATTGCAGGCTTCCTGCCACACATCCCCTCGCTTCCTCTCCTGTTCGTCCTCTTCACGATCACCAGAGACCTGTGTGTGTGTGTCGACACACACTGAAGTCAGGCCAACATTGGCGTACGGCCCTCTAGGGCGATATGGTCAATAATCACGAGAGGCTTTTTTTTGTTCACCGACAAGGTTCAGGTTTTGGCTAGAGGTCTACTGTACTATTTACCTCACAAACCACTTAGCCAGAAGTGTGCTTTTTCAAGCAAATAATCACTGAATGAAATAGTGGGACAAACTCACGATTTTAAGATACAAGACTGTGTCGACCGATTTCTGCTTCACTCATAAAACCTGTAACCTCATTTCCTGACACTGATAACAACATGAAAACAAGCAGCTCCTCTCCTCTGCTACTGAGAACCACAAACCGTAAGAGGGAGCGCGCAGCGAATGGAAAAGCCGTTGGTTGACTCAGGAAACAATCTGTCAAGCAGTTTTGTTATGGAAACTCCTTTTTTTACTGAATGATGCATATTTCTAAATCACAACCAGCGGACTTCCAAATTAGGTTGAGAAATACCACTGCAGCATATTTCTCAACATCCTCTGCTATGTAGTGCAGAAGTCAGAGAGATGTCTCACACTCGGGGCACTCGTGTTTGGACAGACATTCCCATTAGCATAATGAAATTAGGGGACGGCGATACAAAGATGGAGGCAAAGGGGAGCAATCCCACAAAAAAAAAGTAAATGTCCAAAAGCGATCTAGCTTTGCCTCTCAATCTTCTACGATGAATTCATTGTTGGAAGAAATAGTGAGTCTATGCAATAACCTCTAACCCTACAGAGCTTTGTGTAATTTCCTCCTAAACCAGTCTGTCCAGATCCACAGCGTTCGGTTGGTGTTGCCAGACGATTATACAGCTCAGGCTTTAGGGAAATTGGGATGACATCATCCAAAAGTCAGCATCCACTGCCATGCATTCTCTCCATACCGCAGGAATCATGTGTCCCATCAGTTCAGCTGTCTGGACAATTTAGGACACACAAAGACCAACCTGTGCCTCTCCCTACCACAACACATTTATGACAGATACTCACATGTTGTGCAGTTCACCCACTGGCAGTCAGGAGTATTTCCACATGTATCACACGACAGAGAGGAACATCCATCTGCAAAGAAGTCATTCATCAAATTTAGCTGTGGTATTTTTTAAATAACGGTAACTTCCTCCTGCAAGTGGTGGAAAGTGAAACTGTAGCTCTTCAGGTGTTACTATTAGGGCTGTCATAGTTAACATCATAATA